>NW_009647231.1:1378097-1422101 GCF_000708025.1 Charadrius vociferus | reverse complement strand
GTGTGGTGTGTGTCTGTCCGTCTGGAGGGGACGGACGAGGTGGCGTCTGCGATAAATAAATATACCGTCTCTCCCGCACCAGTGCGTGAAACGCACTGTCTTGTGTTTAAAAATCTTTTTCGAGTGAAATGCGGACGCGGTCGTTTACGTCTCGGCGTGTGTTTTTCTTTAAAGCTTCAGTTTATTTTGACCTTTTTATTTTTTTTATTTTTTTTGTGGTTGGGTAAGGGTGGTCTTAGTTCATGTAGCACCTGAGTTTTTTCGTCGAATACGGGAAAATAAGGAATAAGGCGTTTATCATCACTGAGTTGCATACAGCTAAATTTATCTTTGTAGAAGTGTAAATTATATTGCTGTCTTAAATTAATTGAGATGGAAGACGTGGTTTGAAAGATGATTCGTTACTGTTTTTCAGTAAATTCGCTGATACTAAATCTGAAAATGCTTATGAGAAGTGTTACGGCTCTGATTTTAGTTCAAGTGAGAAAGGGATGGAGTTAACTGTTTAGATTGAATCTTCATCCCAAAAATAGTTTTTACAGCATGTCACAGCATATGCTGACATTTGCAGCGCTGAGTCCTTTTGTAATGTTTGGGGAAAAGATAGGTTAGATTTTATACCTGAAATTTTTCAGCTGTGTGTTTCCAGTCAGTTCTAAAGGTTTTGGTTAAATGGTTTCCACTGATGGGAATGGGAGTGGCATGGTTTAAGACAGCTTGATTTGAAGATACCGATGGTTGATTTTATTTAATCTGGATTGTTAATGGTAATATTTTGAAAAATGAACCCTCTACAGATGGTTATTTTGACATGAGAACTTGTCAGGTCTGAGTCTGCTGTATACCTGTGTCACTTGCAATTTCATGTGTCATTAACAGTATTGACTAATGACTCCTTTGTGTCTGTTGCCCATTGTGTCAATGCAGCTATGGAGCATGTGCGCTATTTCTGTGCTGAAATGCATTAGTGCATTTTAGTTGAGAAATAATTATGGTTTGTAATAGGTCATCTTCAAAAGCACATCTCTATTCCATTCTCTTCTATGTTTTTAGGTCATCTATTACTTTACATGTAGCTAAACTGATTTTTGCAAAATTTTAAAGCAAGTAGACTGTTTACTTTTCAAATAAAGAAAACACTGAGAAAACTTGTTTTTCTGTTTTGGTTCTAATCCAAAGCACTGCTATTCTGCTTTAGATTACCTTTGATTGCTGCTAGAGTTAGGTATAATAAGGTTCATTCTCAGACTAGTTTGTCTGCTTGCTTAAAAATCTGGGAAAGATCTTAGGCCTCATTTTGCCTATTTCACTGAGAGTTTTATCAGCATAAGGACTGAAAGATTTGTTTTTTAAGTGTTGGGGGACAAAGGGATTTTCATCAAAATAAATTCCTAAAATTAATGTGCATTTCTATTGGAAATAAAGCACATTATGGAAATATTTGAGTGTGTATCATATTGTGGGGGTAACATCAGGTCCATTGACATGCTATTTTCAGTGACAGCCAAATGCTGAAATTATTTGGAAGGATCCAATTTCTGTTATCTTAGTTTTTAGTGTCGTATTCAGTATATCGGTATGTTGTGTTTTGCTGCTCGAGGTATGCTTTATTCAGCCATTGGGAGCAAAGGTAAAGATTCAGGCTTGTTTTAATTAAGAGATGTTGGAAACCTGGAAAACACATTATTTTTTAAAATGTGTTACCAAGCCGGTCATGATTTCCCATCCGAGTCCCAGTAGTATGACTTCACTACAGCGATTGTTGTTCTGATGACTTGCTATGGGAGCTGATCTAATCAGAAAAGAATTGCTACAATATAGGATTTGAAGAGGGAGTGCCATTTCTCTGAATTTCTCAGTTTTGTAAACACCGCCTTTAGTAGTTTTCTGAAGCAAATGCAAACCATGTTGACTTTATATTTTTAAGGCAAGCTGCAATCAATAATTGTAATGCGAATAATTCTTTTTTTCCTTTCTAGAGTTTGCAGAACGCTCTCATATTCATCTAAGGCATTATCAGGGTGCCAAATTATCTATGCCCCAGCTGTTGAGTACTGTAACTAGCAGTGTCAGCTGTACAAAATTCATTGCCTGTCTTGGAAGACATGGGATCGTATGATGCCGCATCATTAAGACATTCGGGCCATTTGATTTAGGAAGAGAAAAGCAGTCCTTTTTAAATGTAGAAAAATGAAATCTTACTCTTCATCTATTTCTGCAGCTAAAGTAGGCTGTGGATCTTGAAGACCGTGCAATAGCAAGTACCTTGTTCCTTTAACAGTACAGGGTATTCGTACGTCTCCAAATTCTGTCTGCTGACCGTTTCTCTGGCTGTGACAGCAAATAATGAGGCAACTGTTTTCTAAATCTGTGATAGTACAGAAGAGCTGTTTGCTGTGGGAGAAGAGTGTGTTGTTTTGTGATTCCTGGTCGGCTAAGTTGCTGGCTGTCATGTCTTTTCTTGATTCATGTAGTTATTCATTGGCAGTATTTCTAAAGCATTTTGGTGGAGGAGAAAAAGTCACATTATCTCAGATGATTTAGAAATTATGTTGAATCAAGCTACTTATTCAGGGGAAAAAAATGCTTCTTTGTTGCTAGCACCTCTAGGAATTCAAAGGGAAAGCCTTTATTGTGATAGTGGCAATAAAATGCCCACAATATTTTATGTGAAACATTTGATGTATTTCACATCTTGTTTGTGACTGCATAGGAAGATGAGAAATCATACAAATACTTGTTAATATAACTAACAGTTCAGCTTTATCTCAAAAACTATATTTGAGTTCTTTAGGAGGTTGTAAAGAACTTAAGAAATTTGTCTTGCTGCTTTGTAAGTTATCTCACCATTGCCTGGGAACAAAAATTAGTACAATTATTGTTAGCTGCAGCCTTCTTAGTAAATAAGAAAATGTCCAATAGTATTTCATATACATTTAATTTTTAAAATATTAATACTGTCTCTATAGGATGGCGTAGGTATGCGTTGTTCCATACCAACATGATTCGAGTATTAAATATTCGAAGATTGCCATTTTAAGCTTTAACTGCCATGCATTCATTAGATTTACTCTGGTATAAATCTGAAGTAATACACCAAGAATCCAGACTTATATATACGATCTCTGTGAAATTTTATAGTTTGTCTCAGGTAAAACTTTTTTGTATTTTTCAGTTCAGGTGGTAAATATTTATTTAAATATCAATTACAATAACCTTTTTTCCTGCAAGATTTTGAACAATTATGTAACAAAGTTGCCTCCCTTTGACATCATTACTAACACGGGCACGTCTGTTAATGACTGTGTGATTGCTGTCTCTGAAAAGAGCTAATTCTTAGTGTTAAGTAAATCGCAGTTATTCAAGAATGTTTTACAATCATGTAAGCTATAAAGGTTTAAAATATATAGGATTATCTGGCCTGTGCAGACCTTTTAGTGCTGTAGATTTTGGCTTCGTAAGAAACAGATCTATTAAAAAAATTAAGCTTGATGTGACTGCCCACGAAAAAATACAGCCTTGTGGTTCAGGGACTTGACTGAGTTGTTGTCAGGGGTAGGAAAGGTATCACATAAATGTTTTCTTTGGACTGGGTGCTTGATTGCTGCTTCCTTAGGGTACTTCAGGCTCACTGCATAGCCTCTGTCTCTGCAGGAAGGAGGGAAAAATCTGGGATTGGGGATAGCAAAACTCAGGTTGGGCTGTTTAAACTTTTGTATGTTCTGTTTCACTATTGGCATTTCTCTCTTGCTTTAAAAAGATCTATAATACTACACATTCAGCTGAAGCTGAAACAAACAGTTCTGTTTCTGTATTCTGAGAAACAAAGACGCTGGAGATGGATGAGAACTAGCAGATCATCTGATGCATTTTGTCGCCTTCGTAGGGTTCAGAGGTAATGTAGTTTGTTCTAGTGATTGATGGAGAGTAGTGTCAAGTAAAGCTGTTCTGACATTGTTTGGGTACTGTTTTTAAATTAAGATTGAAAAAAAAAATAGATGCCTGTCATCCACCTCTTTTGAGCTGACCTCTGGAAGGGACCATTTTGCTCAGAATGGTTTTAGTACATCTGAAAATGAAGCTGCTGCTGCATTTTAGGAATTTGTAGGCTCCTAAATGTGTTTGATATTAGACTTAGTCCGGAGATGATGTTCTTCAGAGCTGGTTTCATAGAGCAAGCACAGGAGGGCCAGTAGCTCCTGGCTCTGGAAGCTGTGAATTTCTGAATTGATCACTTTTTTGTTCAAATAGGACGGGCTTTTTTTGCTGTCTAGTGCAAGGTATGTGTGGATTATCCAGATGCACGTCACCTAATCCTTTCTTTGCCACTGTGCAAGTCTTCAGTGTGACAACACTGTTTTTTCCCCTGTTCCTAGCACGTTTCCTACAGCAGGTTAGCCTCCCGGGAACGAAGGATTTTAGCCAAGAGAAACTGCCTTCAATTAGGGATGGAAATGTAATGGCATTTCTGCTGTATGAAGTCAAACAAAATTAATAGACTCTTGCCATGTAAAAGTGTAAAACCTGCAGTCTTACTCTGCTTCAACATTCTTTCTTCTTTAAGCAGAAAGTTCTCACTTTCAAATTGCTTGGAGATAGCATTTTTTTCAGTATATTTCATCCTAGATATTGAACCAAATCTTGCTGATTTTACTTGTATGAGCACCTCACTTGAGCTAAATTGAAGGGGTCTTAATTTCATTGGAATAAAATAGCGAGAACCTGAATGTTAGCCAATTCAGCAAGGTTTCTTCTGTCTAAAGTCTCAAGATTTGGGTGGCAGTTTCTGAAGCTGAGTTTGATGGTGAACATAAACTGTGGTTGCGTCTCCATGGCTTTAAAAGATACCTATTTGGATGACTAAGGCAGGCAGAATTTGGCTACTGATTCAAGTATTTTTGGTATGTGAATTGGGGAAGAGATCAAAGGTCTGTTTCATTGCTTTTCTGGTGCTTCCCAATTCCCATTGAGTCAGCAACATCTTTTAAATAGAGCTCGCAGGAATATTCCATAATTCCTTTTTTAATGGCTGAAACCAGAGGTGTTGAAGGGGGTGGGGTGGGGAAGGAAAATCAGTGTTAAAAGGCTTGTTTTGGTACAGTTTATATTTTTGGTCAAGGTGTTTCTAATTGTTTGCTGTGATCTAGTTTGCTAATCCTTAGTGATATTTTGCTTGAAAACCAGATTGTACGTTCTTTTTCTCCTCTACACTGTTTAAAACATGCCTGGTTTGAGGAATTTATTCCATCATTTTGCTAGAACTTCAACATGTACTTGGAATTAAGTGCTTTGTAAAATAAAAATGGGCTTATTCACATGCTTAAACTTAAGTGCAAGTATTCGATAAGTTCAGACTTAAAAGAATAAAGTTTTGTAAATGTCAAATATGAATGCAGCTTATTGCTGCATGCCTGAAATGTTTCCTGTAACACATCATGAAAGCCATTTAATTTAACAAAGCCTTGATTTTCTGTAGTGGGTGAAAATATTCATATACTGAATGCTTTCCATCAACCCAGCTTTCAAACAGGTGAAACAATGGTTACAAAGACACTTCAGTCCACGGGTCAAATCCTGAAGGGCATGTTAATAGCTGGATCTTACAAGTTGATCTGTGTAGGCGGACTCGGGTGCTTTTGTGGGAATAGGGTGGCTTCAGAAACCCAGCCACGCAAGCCTCTTCCCAAGATTGGGGCTCAAGTAATAGATCAGCCTTATTCCTTAGGGCATTTGATTTGCCCTTAGCTGCATTTAGTGTGTTTCTGGATTTAATTTTATTATACCTGGTGAATACATTGTTTTGTTGTGGAGCGTAATCTGTCAGCTTTGGGGATTTTGTATACTTTAAATAAACTGACGGTAGCAGCAAGTTTGTGAAAGGACGAAGAGTCTAGGCAATATACTGAGGGTTAAATTCCGTGCATTGCAATTACACAATTAGTGTAACTATTTCTGTAAGACAAGGAGGATTAGGTGTCTGATGGGCTTTTCAGTAGCATAGGCCAAAATCTGCTCTTGATTATAGCCACATGGCCCTTTTGAACTTCATTTGCTTTGAAATATATATTAATTGTTCAGTTTCATAGTTAATATGTGAAATTACAGTATTTAATAATGTGTTCTACAATGCATATAAATACAGATTGGCAATTAAGTGGGGTTCATAGTGTAATTGTGTTGGAAAACTAAATTAGTTTGGCCTGAGATTCAGGTATCCAGCAATCTGACAGCTATGACACTTTGCACCACTTGGGTCTAAAATTAGTAGAGCTCTTCTATACTGGGATTAGAGTGAAGTGTATATGTTTTAGTTCACAAAATGGGTAGAAGTGTGACTCTTTATAAAACTTTTGGAGGGATGATTCAGGCAATTTACAGGTGAGACTAGAGGTGAACAGAGAAGTCCCCAAACGTCTTTTGCTTAATAGTGAAATGGGTATCCTGTCAGCCTGCTTGGAGACTTTTCTCCTACATGATCAGGTTACAGTCTGAGTGTTCCTCATGTGACAAGGTCTTTTAGGCACGGTAGCAGCAGCATTAGAAAATGCATGTGGTCATTTGGACAGATGTTTTACAGCAATAATAATAAAGCATCCTGAGTAGTTCTAGCAAAAGAGCTTTTTCGAGAGAGGAACAGCACTTGCGATGCTGTGGTTTTTACTCAAACAAACCTTTTGTTAATTTTGGTAGGATTCAGGAACTTAGCTATTGATGTTTATAAATATTTAATGCTTTAAATTACTTTGCCTTTAGATAAATTTTTAATCTAGAGATAAAGGATTTACAATATGTCCTAGAAATTAGGAAGTGACTCGAGCATTTGTCTGGAGAAGCCACTGCTATGTAGTTGTCCATAACTTCTGGGAATAAGGTATTTTTGCTAAGATAGTTCTGGTTTCAGGGTAGGATATTTTCAAAAGCACACACAGAAATTTGATTGCTAGCCTCAATGACTTTTAATTGAAATTAGGTACTTCGTTGCTGTTTGTGCCTTGGAAATTCTTTCCCATTGTTTAGATTGTAAGCTGATGCTGGAAACCACATTATAATACCATGTATTATAGATCAGTTCTGTATTTAAAACTCAGTTTTGGAAAGGTTTTAAATATGAAATCTTGTCTGGAGGAAAATTCATAATTTTTAGAAAGAAAATTGATTTCAGAATTAAAATGGACGTTTTTCAAACATACTGAAATTTTCTTTGTATTGTAGAGCAAATGTTTTTCTCAGGCTTTAGGACTGCTACCCTTTTCTTTCAGTTTTGATTAAAACCATTGCTGAGAAACATTTATGGTGGTTTTGAGTAGCTTTTTGTTTTTTCTGGTTTGCAGATAATTTTTGTTGACGTCCAGTTTACGGGAGAGTTAAAGTGGCATTTGGCTCAGTATCTCTTTAAAGGAGAGAAGACCAGACACAGATGAGCTACAGGAAGAAAGCCAAAGTTGATTAGGTCCCTTGATGAAATTACCTTATAATTTTACCATGCTCAACAGGATACTTTTGCATTGTTCTGTTTCAATTTTTTAAAATAGAACCCTTGTTAATAAAGTTCATACACTCCTTGTGAGGCCAGATCTAGCCTACCTCTGAGAATGTAAATCCAAATTCTAATTTTCTGCTTGTTTCTGTTGCAAATTATATTTAATGAAATCAAATGTACAATTTCAGTAGAAATATATAATGCTTACATGAATCAGTTTATTTTTGCTTTCTCATGGATATACATTTCCTTCAGATCTTGTATTACACTGAATCAATCCAACAGTCCAACGTACTGTTTGAAGTGGGTTTACAGTAGCACTGAGCAGCTGTCTTAGTTTGCAGCATCAAACATTTTTAATCTAAGTTTTAATCTAATTTATAAAGATTACATTAGTGTCCTAGAAACAATGCAAGTTTATGCCTTGATATTTTTCCTATCATACTGAAGCATTTTTTGGCTTTGGGAACCACATAATACTCAAGAGAATTTAAAGAATTAAGTTTACACTGTGAAAGCATGTGTGGCTCTGCAATGATTTGCAATTTAATACCAAATGTATGGATTTGATTAAATAACATTAGAAAGTGGAAGATCATCTTTACTCTAACCATGAAATGTATTCTGAATTTGTTGCTACAAGGAGATGCCTAGATTTTTGTAGTCATTTCAGTGACCAACATTGCGAATGGTCTGTTGGAGATTTAGATGTATGACTAAAATGTTGATGGATCTTTGTACAGTTTGTACTTGGAGTTTTTCATTGTGTTTCCCCAACCAGCTTTGTTGAGTCTACCCACCTCTGATCTTCTGTCATTTCCCTTCTTCAGGGTATACTTCATTGAAGGTTGCATGTCATCTTCTGTGTTCCTAGTAAGAAACACCTCAAGGGGAGGGGGGGAATTGTGTTTGTTTGGGGTTTTTTTGGGGGTTGTGTGTGGGTTTTTTTTTTTTTTTTTTTTTTTTTTTTTTAAGAAAAGGCTTTGTTCCTAGAATCTGGAAGATACATTGTGACTCCTGTTACTGTTCCCCTTTTGTCTTTCCTCCATCGCTTTCGAGTTATGTTTTAGCTATAGGTTGGATTCCTTGTGGGCCTGCACTTACGAAGTGCAGACAGAAGATCAGCTTGCTTTGAGGGCCTTCTTGTGGGACACATCTGCACACCCCCTGTACCAACTTTGCAGAGGAGTGAATTGTACTTCCTCCTCAGACTGGTTCTTTCCCAGTCATGGTGGAAAAAGAGGAGACCTTGGTTCCAGTCTTGTCCTGCCTGCTGCTCAAATGGAGAGCACCAGCAGAACACTAGCTCTGGTCCCAGAGAGCAGCATGGTCTTCACTCCCTGAACTGTAGTTGAAGCTGCAGAGAAACCTTTAAGCTCATCATAATCAAATATAGAAAAATACACGTGTATGGAATGAGATTTCTCAGGCTGCGTGCCCATGTGCTGGTTCCTGCTGTGAACTTGAGTTCCTAGCATTGGGATAAAGCCCGACTGGGACTTGAGTCTCAGGTCATGTACTGACGTGCTGGTGTCCTACTGTGAGAGCATTTCAAGTATAGAGTTTAATCCCTCTCAGTGAAAGTGCTGAGAGAGAGAACGCCCAGGGGACAGACACTAATATGGTATCTTCCTTTGAAATGATTGTATTTCTTTAGCTCTTGGTTTCACTACTCTAACTTGCACCTGAATGTGTGAGCATTGCTGTTTAGGGTGAGAGCATGTCTGCTTTTGTGCTTGGACCTCATGCTGCTAGTGAAAGCAAATGCTCCTTCCCTGCTGTGTGCGACCAAATTAATTAATTATGCAATGCACTAAGATGTCTTCTATATCTTAACTGTATTTTAAACCCCCAAGACTTGTTTTCCACATACGGGCTTAATGACTTGGTTGATAAGTAATTTTAAGTTGATTTCTTTGCCTTTTTTTTCTTCTGAGTAAATAAACAGGCCATCACAGTATTTATTTCAATGAGTAGCAGTTAGTGTTGACAAATAGTTTAGATGCTATGTGAGATAATGGAGCCTGCTTGCAATTTGATTTTGTTAGGCTAGCAGATGAGCAAAAGGGAGTCTAATTAATATTTTTGATCTTTTCTTATTTTTTGTATTTCAGTTAAAATGCTTTTAGGTCTGCATTTTATGATTAAAAATCTCAGCTTGTACAGTCTCTTTACACTTCTAACTTCTCTGTGCCACAGTACTAAAGCATTTAATCACTGTACATGCACTTTAGTGCTCCTGCTACTGATGTACTTTGTGAGATGAGACAGTGTGATTGTATGTAGTACCTTTGTTGTCTTACTGTTTTATGTTATATCTCTTTGATATGTATTTAAGAATTCCCTTTGATACATATTTTTTCTTCTAGATAGTCCTAGAATACCAAGTATAAGATTTATTGATATTTGTGCAGTTAGCAGGCAGTCTTCTGCTGATGATCTTGATAGTTCAGGGATGCTTAGCTTCTGGTTTTCATTCCAAATACCTTTTTAGTTTTTGTTTAAATTATATTTCATATCCTGTCATTGTCTAATCTTTCCAGTCTCAATAGGTTGGGTTTGAGTCTTAAAATCTTGGAGTTCTCCCAATCTGAAAAGATTTGTATCATAGAAAAGATCCTATTTTTTTCTTTACTGACTTCTCCAAATCTTTAATAAATGCAGAATGCATTGATGATTTCTGGAAAACCACAGAATTCTTCTCACATTGGAAGGCAGCCAAGATTCAGGACTTTGTTATTCTGTAAGTAATTTTCAGGCTACAAAACAATTACATACTATATCCTAGTTGGTTTTAGTCAGCTTTTGGACATATACCTCAATTTTTCCTCTATTTACCTATATATAAACACACAGACATCTTTTTTGTTTTTAACTCAAAGGAGTCCAAAAAATTATGGAGGGATTTGATTGCAGAAATGATGGGTATTTGGCATGATATTCTCAGTATCTTTCCCAGTATTTTAGGGATTTTTTTTTTTTTGCTTTAATTTATGCTTTCCAGTTACTCCCAGTGGAACTAATCAGAGCTACGTCAATAATTTCTCAAGCTTCTTCATTTATTTCTTGCAAATAATCTGGATAATAGTGATGTATTTTAGTGTAAGTTTTTGTAAGCAGCTTTTCTCTCTGATATCTTAAGTTCTTTCTGAATTTGTAGTAAGGTGATGGTAGTTGGCTATGTAAGCTGCTTGTACGTGGATATGTTTAAGTGTCCTGTGTGGCTACATCATTTCTTCTTTGAGACTCCTTCCTGTGGTGGAATGTGGTATTTTTTCTGTAACAGAGGTAGTGGGGAAAGGAACAAGTTATTGTCTTGAAGACTAGGTCCTTGCTCAGTAAAGAGTATTCAGATACTTAACCATTGCAGTTGCTTGCCTAGTCTCACTACCTTCCTGATTCTCGTTATCCATGGACATGTGTGTTGTCCAATTCGTAACAAAATTCTCTTTTCTTTTTGATAGATACTATGTTTCTTGTGTTTACTATCCTGATTTTCCAACCATTGCTTGGATAGGGCTTCTATCTTGCTAAGGAAGCATTTCTGGCATAGCAAACATCTATAGCATGTGTCAGTTTACTTTGTTGGCATTGGGCATTTAGATTACTAGCCTGCTGGTACTGGAGTAAATTATACTCCATAATGTTCATGTGAAAAGGGATCAACATTGCACTTTTTTTCCCTTTTTAAAAATTACTATAACATCCTTCTGTCATCTGACAATGTCTATGGTACTTGTATAGGATAGGAAATATTTAGTAAGAAAAAGGGGGGGTTGTATTGTAAAACAAAAATTTCCCTTACTACCTAATGTTTTTCTGTTTGTTTTTTTTTTTTTTTTTTTTTTCCTGTTAAGATATGTATTTGAGTTAAGTTGTTTTAGTTTCTCCTGTTTCTATGTGGCTAACCTGTTATGCTTTACTCTGGTTTGTAATTATAAATCTTGCTTATTTTCAATATGAGTAATTTAAAGACACTAATATTTGCCTTTTTGAAATCCAGCATCACTTTCGACATTTGAAATCTTAACTACAACAAGGTTTTAAGCTGTTTGCTGGCCCCATATTGATCTTCTAAAGTTTTTGTAAAACTTGAACAAGATGACATCGTTGAGTGCCTTCCTCATTGTTAAAATCAGGTGATCCCCAATCTTGTCCAAAATACTGTCAGTACGTTCTGTAATCATGCAGATAAGTATCTGTTAAATTATATCTTGAGACAATTAATCAAAATAAAGACTGAATGAAGATTTCAAGATTTAACCCTTTAAAGTTACTGGTATTTTTTTTATTGTTGTTTGCAAGGCACTAGTGGCATTCTTATTAAATTTGTCAACTACATATTTATATTCCCTTTTTCTCCTGCTTCATCTCTCACATGCTGAACGTTTCCTGATGGGTAGCGTTGGCTGCTTTATGAAGAGTGGAGTCCTTCATGATCTAACTGCTTCTTCCGGGGAAGTTTATAAACAGGAATTTTTGTATGTCAGTTACTGCTGATATTTTTAGTATGACAACAGTTTTATCTGCAAGCGGAGCTTTTTATCTCACCCATTGGGCCTTTTGACATCAGGGTAAAGCTATTTTTATGTTTTAATTGGTATCACAGTTGCTGTTAGCGTGGTTTCTGTCCAGGCCCCGAGGGCACTAACAGGCCTTTACTGGCCCTTGCCCACGGCCCAGGACCCCATGTCAGCCCCCGTGGCCCTCAGCCCCTGCCCCAGCGGCGCCGCAGCAGGGCCACTCTCCAGCTCCCCACAGCCCTCCCCTGCCCGGCCATGGGCCCCACTGGGCCGGGACCACCTGGAGGCCCACATCCCGGCCCGGCCTTGGCCTGTTCCCGTCCCCAGGGAGGTGCCCGATGCCCGGGGCTGCCCCGGTGCCCTCGGCTGCCCTGCTCCTGGCTGGGGTGGTGGGATGGGCCTGGCTGCCAGGCCCTGCCCTGACGGACCCTCCATGGGGAGCCACCACTGCTACCAGCACTAATTACTTTCATTCTTTGTAATTTTGTCCTCTCTCCTGGCCTCATGATCTGTGCATGGCAGATTTTCATGTTAGAGTGTAGTTTACACCTGTTTGGCTTTCTGTACTTTCCTGGCTGGTTGTGTTATATCACATCCTGTTAAGTTCTAGAAATTATTGTGGCATTGAAAAACTGCTCTGTGAAAATAATGCATTTTAATGATGTGTTAAGGCAGTGTTATTGATGCAGTTTCTGTGAACATAAAATTAATTTGTTTATACAGCTTTGGTAAAGCTTGATTCAAATTTTCTGACAGATATCTGGATTACACTTTCTCAATTATGGATGTCTGTTTACTTGAGGAAAAAAATTAAGCCTCTCCCTTTTCTTCACGTGTTCGAGCTTTTAATCTGAAAGGAGTATGGAGAAGTTCAGTTTTAGGGCTGCTCAGTGATTTCATTTCGGATGGGTGTAGTAATCAGCAGTTGTCATGTCTGCTCAGGGGAGCGTAGCTGCAATAAGTAGCTCTTGTTACTCCTTGGTGCTGTAGGAATAGTTATGAAATGCTTGAAGAAACTCTTGAATTCCTCTTAATGTGATGGACTAAATGCTTTTTAATGTTGAGTTTTTAATTTAATGAGGGTTTTTTTGTTCCCCCTGTTTCTGAGCGGACTAAAATGTCAGTAAGAGCGGTAAAATATTTTGTTCAGGCAGTGTAGATCTCAGAAAAATGTTTAGGGAATATGAAGCATCGAAAGTCTTAGAGGGAAAGTGAAGAATTGAGATAAAGGCATTGCCTTTGTATCAGGACTTGACAGGAAGATCAAACATGCACTTGAAGATAATGGCTTTTATTATTATTAGCAGGGCTTAATTACTTCAGCCTAACAACCCAGTGATGGGGAAGGAAGACTTGTAGAACCAGTTCATTGCACCACTTAAAAGGTACCGACAAGTAACTTTAACAAGACGTTAAGGAGCTGGGAAGAGAGCTCTCTTAGGAGCTAGAAGAGCCTCATGCTTCATGCATATGGAAAAATAATTAGTTAATATTTGGGAAGTACTATGATCCTTGGAAGAAATGCTCTGCGGTGTGTTGTTATGCTGATTTGATATCTACCCCTCAGACCAGCCAGTGTACAGAAAACTCCTTTGTCTGGTGCAACCAGGAAATGGCGGCTGAGAGGTACTAAAGCCTTAATGCAAACTTAGCGATGTTTAGCAGTAAGGGCATGTTTAACAAGACCATATAGAAGACAAAGGGCAAAATCCAATCCTAAATTCTGCCTAAATTGGGATGTTCTGTACAGCAGTCCAAGTTAGCTGCTTTCCACCACTGCCAACTAACTTCTTTAGGCATCTGAATTTATGAGGAGTATCAGTGTTTGGCTTAAAAAGCCATTGGGTATCTTGTGTCTTCTCAGAAATATTGCATTCATAGGGACTATGCTCTCATCTTCTGGCTAGGGTTCACTGTATGCTGAGGGTCGGATAGCAAACTGCCTCGATGTTTTCTTTGGTTTACTAACCAGGGAAACCTAATCCAAAACTGAATGCTGCTTCTGTGTGAATTTGCATAAGAATAACAGTGATTTGAGTATTTGCCTGAGAATAAGACATAATTTTAGACCTCTCTGAGCTTGAAGAGTTTTGATTATCTGCAACCCAGAATGCCACAAGTTTTTGGATGTTTGTGTAGGAACATAATGTTTTTCCATTAAAACTGAGTTACTGTGCAAACATGTAGGAGTAAGAAGGCTGAAAGGAAAGCAAGTTATAGATTGGTGAGCAGGGGAGAAAGGTATAGGGTCTGGTCTTTGCCTCTAGAGCTGTCATTGCTTTTTGTTCACTGATGTTTATATTCATACAAAATTCAAAAAATTCGATGAAACACTGAGCTGAACTCTACTGTATGCTAGCACTTCCACAAAGAACCAGAGCCAAAGAAATTCCACTAACATATTCAACATTGACAGCCCATATAAAACATAGAGCATCAAGAATACCAGGAGACGTCATGACACTGCCATTCGAGGATGTAGATGTCTTCCTCAAAAGCACTGATAATGCCCTCTACTCCATTGAGAACAGAGGATCCACACAGCAATCTGTGATAGAAAACTCTGTAAAAATTCCGACAGAATCAGGCTGGGGCAGGCAGCTGGAGCAACTTTTATGAAAACAACAGTGAAGATGCGGAAGACACCAGTGATTTCCCTTCTCCATGATACCTTCTAATCTGTCATCCAGTGAAGGGGATGGAAACTCTGAGGAACTTGTTGGGGAGCAGCAAGCACTGGCTGCTCTGCGAGGGACTGGGAGCCCAGTGTGATAACCAGGCTGGCAGAGACCCTGCCCATAGGGCCTAGCCCCACAGCCTCTGAGCAGGGCAGGCCTGGGGGCAGTAGCCAGGTTCAGTCAGCAATTCAGATCCACCAGGTGGTTCGGGATGTGCCCAGGGGCCTTAGGAGAACTGTCAAGGCTGACCAGTCTCCAGTAGTGGCATCACTGGCTTCCCTTCAGCATGGGCTGATAAACACCTTGCTGCTGAATCTAGTTGCACACTAAATCGCTTATTCCCTCCCTGCCCTATACAATGTCTTTTTTTTTTTTTTTTTTTTTTTTTTTTTTTTTTTTTTTTTTCCTCTCTATAGAGTGGTTGTTTCCAATATTGTTAAATGTTCTTTAAACAATAACGTTCTATGGGATAGAGACTGCTTTGCAGCATCCTGTCACTCAGGAGGGAGAAGTTTGTGGTCATTCGAGTTGTTCGGGTGGATAGAAGATGCATTCATTCTCTCTGTCCCTGTGGCTACTAATGTGCTTCCTTGCCTGTCACAAGTCTGATGTCCCGCTGTAACTCCAACCAGACCTGGAGTACCTGTAGCAACTGTTGCAGCAGTTGACATCGTTATTGACTCGTTAAGTACTCTGGGTCGGAACTGCTGCATATGGGCTCAGGGTGTTTCAGTTTAGAGGAGGAGATTGTCTGCTAGATTCTTTGTAACATACAGATTTTCTGTGTCTTGTCCTTGTCTCCTGATACTAAAGCTTCTCTTAACTGTCAAAAAGTCCATTACTGCAAGGTCAGCTTCAGATCCAGTGATTTTGAAATTTATGAATCTCCCCTCACATGTCTCCCAATGTTGCCTTCATGACCTCGGGCCAAGTCAAATATCACTTGAGCTATTTTTGGTAGCTGTTATTTCAGCAACAAATTTCTACCTGAATCTCCAAGCAACAGCATTTCACCAGGACTGAAATTCCCGTATGGTTCATTTCTGAATGATGGATTTTCATCTAAAACTTCCCTTCTTTTTAGAACCACATTTAGTATAGAAGAAATAAAAACAGGTTCAATGTTCCCAAGATTTAGATTTTATTTTAACTGACTATTGCCTCTGTTTGTTGTGGTATGTGGAAGTCAAGAAGGCACAGCTGTGTCTTCACAGATGATATTAAAGTGCATAACCTGTTAATCTTGCCAAGATACCAGCTGTCTGGTAATCTTTTCCTCCAGCTGAACATCAGGGCTGCGCCTCCTGTCTACATCTGAAAGAACTGTAATTGCTGCATGGTGTTGCAGAACTGAGGAGTTACTCTGGACTAAGATGAGAGATTACAGGGCATTAGCTAATATGTATTAGCTGCCTTGTGTGTCTGCTCATGCTCAGTGGTGAAATGGGATGTAACTAACTCTTCTTTCAACAAGCACTGTACTTCTAGGCACATCTGACATTTGCCTCAGAGTAACCGTGATATATCTGATACGCTCTGTGTCCCTTCATTGCCTGGCCTCACAGTACTCCACTTGTCTCCGGAAGGCAGCGTTTACTTTTCCAGAATGCAAGCAGACAGCATGATTGATGTTTGCAAGGACTGGGAGTAAGGAGTTCAGGGCAGTTGTTGTGGTACTTCGAGACCTGGATTAAAAAGTTGAGGCAAAAGGTACTTGTCTTGCGGTTACATCAGTGCTGGTGAATTAACATGATCAGGACCATTCTGTGATACTGATGCCCACTGCCATGGAAGAGCCTCCATCTGTACTCTGAAATTCTCTCTTTCTCCCGATTGGGCTGCACACAAGCTCTGTTGGGAATGGCACATGACCCGTGCTCGCTCTGAACTATGCCTGAGAATTGTCTGGGAGACAGACAGCTGGCACAGGCTGAAGGCAAGCTAGGGATGGCTCCATCAAAAGCGTACTAGAATTGGGGGATTTAATTCCAGTGCCCATGAATACTAGGCTAGTGTTTAATTTGCTAAGATAGGTGTAGTCTGAAAACTGTCCTAAAAAGACTTACACAAATTTACACAAATAGTTCTTTAGAATTGATGGGCTTTAATATGTGTCGTAGTTGGCTTCTACTCGTATTAATTAAGCAATCTAAATTCTGATGTCCAATTTTTTAGGAGAATTCATGATGGTAAGATTGGAAAAATTGTATGTGCAGATTTAGAGCAAAAATTTTGTTCTGAATACTAAGCTATGGGGAAAAAATCCAAGTTAATGAAAGTGTTACTTAGTTTGTTATGATTTTACTTGTTTGATAATGTATTCCATCTGCTTGAATAAAAAGCTTCTGATGCTTTTCCTGACCTCTTTATAAATTGTTTTTTGCAATTATGAATTCAGTTTGTATTTAAAGTGGGTATTTTACGAGGGGGTATTCCAGTGCATAGGTTAAGCAAACGCAGAGCAATGACATTTCAGGAAAGGTCGGAACAAAAAAATGGTGTAAACGTAAGGTTTGATGCTGTTACTACATGTTCCAAGCAATACTTAAATGGTCAAGAAAGTTATATGTGAGCATTGAGAAGAAGTTGTGTACTTGGCTGAGAAACTAGCATAAGGTCATGAAGTGTAGATTACACCCAACAGAGATGCTTGCTTTCTTTTTAGATTTGATGGGCAAGGAGTATGCACTAATACTTGTATATATTTTAGTAAGATTTTTATATTGTTAGTAATAGAAAAGTTAACTTGAACATTAAAATATGTCAAGTCTACACACTGGCGTAAGCTTAAGTGCAGTGGAAATGTGCCTACTAGTTTAGAGGAGAAAAGGGAATAATTAACAATCTCCAATAGAGTTAAAACCTGAAGCCTTATATATGATCAGTATTTGCATAATCGTAATGTAGTAAAAATTTGGGAGAATGTGAAATGGTTACCAGCTGTATGATGCTGTGGTCTGCCCCTTACTCTTTGGCAGAGCTGACTATGAAAAATGCCAAAGTAGTTTTGCTTGGTTGTGTTGATGGAGTGTTGTATTCCTCATTTGTTTGTTCCAAACAGGAGTTTATGAAATGTGAAAAATATAGTTCCCTTAGGCAAGGCTTATTACTTCTAAAAATGTCGATGATTTGTATGGAGGAGGATTTTTGAAGCCTTTTTTGTATGGAAGAAAATAATTTTGTTTTCTCAAAATTGAGGAAAATGGATTTTTTTTTTTTTTTTTCTCCTAAAAATAGCTTATCTCCTTAAAGCAGAATAGCTGTGATTTAAGGCTTCTTCAGAGAGCACTTACTTGTGCTTGCATACACACAAATGTGTCGTGGATGTGCAGCATTAAATTATAATTTCTAAAATGGAGTGACCTTATCTGTGCCAAATATTCAATTGATAACTTTATGGAAAAAAGATTTTTCTCTCTCTTCAGAGAAAAAAAATTTAAAAATTGCAAAAATGGCATTTGTAGGTTGAAAAAAAGACTAATCTTAATAATATTTGGAAACTGAAGAAAAAACACACCCCAAACCAAAACCAATCAACCAACCAGCCTGTCACTGGTACTCAGGAATTACCAGTCATTCTCTGTTATGCAGAGACACAGGATGAGACATGAAAATGACTGTCTATCATCAACGAAATTTTGGCAGCCTCTTGGAAATCCTGCAGTAGCCCATAAATGTTTTCAGTCACCCAACCTGAGGGACTGTGACCTTTCCAAAGTGACATGGGAATGTGCCTTGGATTCCAGTAACGGCAGGAAGCATGGGCACTCCTGAAATGCAGCTACTCTTGCTCTCTGCAGGGCTGTGATCACCACCTCATGCTCTCCCGGTGGGATGTTCTGACTTTTCATGTGGTTTTATGGTGTTGCTGAGTGCGAGATAAATTGTTTTCAACTGTATGGAGAGGAGTATGCGCTGAGAGTTTTGGCCAGGTTTATTTGTAGTGAGATCTGGAATAGATGTATTAAACTGCAGAAATGGTGTGAGTCAGTGCTTTGTGGTTCGTCTGCAGTATTGGGTATCTTTGGGGAATCAGTGTGCCATCAGTGTGCATGTGCAGCACATCAGAACCGCAGATGAGAACAACTGAACAAATGTCACAATCGTATTTCTTTCTACTTGATGAAGTAACACAGTGGGATGGATAAATGCTCTGTTTTATGACTGACTCAGTCTTACAGAAAGGTGGCCAGAAGAATGTGTGTGTTACAAATTTGTTGTCACTAGGCATAACTGGGAAAAGATCCAGAAGGGATCGTCTCATGGTTGGATGGGTTTATTAATTTATTTATTTATTTTAGTACCACTTATATGTTAATACAAGAGTTTGCTCCCTATGCCATGGTGGTTGGTTTTGTATGTGCTTCGTGTAGCTTGTTTTGTGAGGTATGTGTTTGCCCTGATTGCTGACATTTCTTTTTCTTATTTTAGATCTGCATAGTAATTATGTTATGCATGTTTTCCAGTTATTAATTTTAGTACTTTGGTGCCATTGCTTTGCAGCTGGTGTATGGTAGAGTACTTTGTAACATAGTTGTCTAATTCAGCTATAGGATATACAGATTTTCTTTACATTACCTTTGCTCTGGATACCTAATTTTAGGTTCTGACCCAGTTATTTGGCCGCATTTAATTTGTCTTAGGTCAGGTTATACATTAGTCCCCAGTTATATGCTTCTTGAAAACTTGAATTGCTCGCATTACTTTTTGGCAAGTTAACCTAGCTCAAGGGAGAGCAGCCACCATAAAAAATAATGTATGAGATGCAGAGTGAAATTGGATTATTGCTCAGTCATTGTTTTCACTGTGATATGAAGATGATGAGTTAGCAGCTAATGAGTGGCACTGGTTTGCATTGTACCCTCTGACAGATTAGACAAGTTGAATAGTAAGCGTCAGCTTCCTAGAAGAAAAGATTTTAATGCATAGAATGTCAATTAGAGTTAACACGAATTTCAACTTCAATTAACTCTGCAGTAGAGGCAAGGTGAAAAAGAAAGATGACCAAAGAGCATATTGTATAGCAAAATCAAAAATGTATAATATAATGGTGCCCAGCTTTTGGGCTGAAGAATTTGATTCTCATCATCTGCAGAAACATCTGATTCTCTAGCTCTAGATGCTGCTGGTTGATTTACTGACTTTGGGAAAATTTTTATACTCCTCCTCTTCAAGGCAACTGAACCCCATAATTAGATGGAATTGTCAGGACTGTTTGGCTAATGTAAAGATGTAGCAAAATCAGCATGAAATTAAAAAGTAAATAAACAGTAGATAAAAAGTATTGCTTCTTCAGCAAAATAGAATGTGTTTAAAAGACCAAAAGAGCAGAAAACAAAATAATCTGAAAGCTGTAGTGAATACGCAGATCTGAGCTCAGAATACCATGCTATGCTGAAAAGCTTAATATTTACTGTGGAGTATTTATTACGCTTATGGAGCTCTATGTAGCAGCAACAGTAAAATAATAGAACCATTTTAAACTGCACCGGAAATATGGCAGACTAGGAAGAGTTAACCTTGTCATTAAGTTGTATATATCTTAAGTTTGTATGGTTTTTCTTTTGTTTATTTTTCAATGAGCATTTACTTTTTTTTTTTTTTTTTTTTGCTCAGTAGTGATCTGTAATATGAAATGGCATCAAATGCTTGTGGGAGCCAAGTTGCAGAGATCACCTAGTTGAAATGCTGAGATCGCTTCGATACCTTGTCCCCTGTTCCCAGCAGCACAAAACAGGCTCTCCAGAGGTGATGAGGGGTAACTGAATTTGTAGCAGATAAGATCAAAGGCAATGCTTACTTTATAAAAGTCATGATAATTTCTTTTATACCTGCATTGTATTTTGTGGGTTAGGTTAACCTTTTGAAGTATGAGGAAGGTGTTCATTGATCAATTAATGACTTCCTAATGTAGAATACTCTGAAAGCAGTTGAGTTTGTGTGACCACCAAGCCCTAGGAGAGTAAGACCTCGGTGCAACCCAGTGTTGATTGCTGATGTGGTACTGATGTCTTCAGTGGAAAGGATAAAACTGTTAAAATAATGTTCTTTTCTCTGTGACTTTTCTTTCAATTACAATTACAATTTCTCTCAAGTTACAATTACATTGCGTAATTGAAAACTCCTTATGGCATGGTCACTGCATAGAGTTAATAGAAGTTTGTAGGAAGAATGGGAACATTAGTTGATCGTATTTTTTTTATTCTTCTGGGGTTTTTTTGGGGGGGTTTGTTTTGTTTTGTTTTTAAGAAAGTCAATAACCATGCTATACAGGACTCTTTTCATGTGAGAAATAAAGCTGTGAAAGGGAACACAGTAGTTTCTCAGATAAAAAGGTTTTAAAAACCAAGCAGTAAGCACCCAAGTTCACTTTAGAAATTGGGACAGGGATCCCCCTAATCTGAATTTCTTTAAGTGCATATCTTCTTTATGTGATTGGTTGAGAGAATGCTTTCAGGGTGTTTCGAAATAGGCTTTGGCTTGTACTTTTCTGCTTACTGGTACTGGGCTTCAACAGGAGGTGTGAAAGATGCTCTATCAGTACACGTAGTCATCAGGTGTTGTAGGCACCCTCCCACACTGGGGGCTGAACAGATCACTGCTGTAATGAGGTATTTAAATTCAGTCATCACTTGAAGACCTGGATAAATGTCATAGTACTGTTACTGCAATCTTGTAAAGGTAAAAAAATATAAATCTTTGCATGAAGAGTTTACAACTAACCAAGAATTAAAAGATGGGGAGGATGAAGTTGTGTGTGTATAGGTATACATATATGTACAGGCTTGTATTGTGTTGACTGTTGAAGTGTTTGATATGGCAAAGGTAGAACATCTGTGCTCAGCTGTACAGATGAGGGAGGAGATTATGTAGAAGGTTAGCAGAATTACCAATTTTGCTTTGCTTTTCTTCATTTGAGGAAAGGGAGGTATTTCACTCCTTCCTCTCTCTTAGGTCTGGAAAAGGAGCCTTTCTGTAGAACCGAGCTGATCTGGGTTTGAGATTCTGGGCTATGTTGGCTCCCCTAGAAAGGGCTACAAATATGAAGACTGCGCAGGGACTGCTGTTACAGAAAGGAAGGGGATAGAAGAATAGTTTCTGTCTCCTCTCTTGAGTGGACCATGACAACATGTATTTATACACCTAAAAAGTGACATATTTTTGCTAATGTTTTAAAAGGACTTTATGATTATCTAACAGATGAGGAATTTCAGGAGCATTTCAGGACTTTTGATAACAGTGCTTCACTCCCCTTGTCTAGTCATTGAGCATTGACTGATTTCCTGTAGGTAGGAAAAGTTGTTCTGGAGAAGTCTTTTGAAGTTAAGGTACATAGATGGTATTTGAGCTTAAGTTAAAACTGTTTTTTGCCTTTGCAATTTCTTTGCAGTGAGTTACTGTGATGCATAGCTGAAGATTGAGGTGCACAAAACTGCTCTTGCTCTATCAAATAACAAATAATTATTGTTTGCTCATAATGTGTTAGTGGTAAGAGTACTCCACAATATATGCTCTTTTTCTTTGGTAAAAAAATGTAACTTGCATGGTTGCATGAATCATTTTCGGGGGAAGGTATGTTAAGTAGTGCCGCTGAGAGGTATTTTTAAAGGCCCTTACTCATTTAAAAAAAATAAGTACTATTTCAGACATGGACTTTTAAAAATATCTGTGTGATCCTTGTTACAGAAGAATTGATATTAAATCATTCCATTACAATTGTGTTTTTTCTTTGACATTTAATTCATATTTTAATGTATTTAAAAGTCACTTGGATATTTGTACTGCTAACTTCTATGTGTTGTTGGCAGAATGCTAGCGAGGGATGCTTTAAACGATACCAGTGGCTGGAATTACAGACCCTGTTATGTCTGATGTCAGTTTTTTGTGATGAAGGCTGTGACTTTTGTAGCGTTATCTCTAAAATACTCCATTGTGTTCATAGCTTTGTCTTTTACTTATGTAAATGGATGATGTGTTTGAACTTCTCTTGAACTTACTGTTGTTTTAAAAAAATAATAATAAAAAAAAATAATCCCACCAACACCCACCCACCCCCAACCAACAACAAAAGAGCCAAACAACCAGCCTCCCTCCCTCCTGTGCCAATCATGATTGATATTGAGAGACATGCAGAAGGCTAAGACAGAAATGTCATCTTCAAGACTAATCCCACCTTGCTGAGCTGGCAAAATTAGGAGCGTGGGACCTGAACTTGGAACCACTCTTTGGACATGTCCTTTTCTGTCTGCTGACTACATAAGGAATTGGAAGGCAATTGAGTTTAATGGTGAAGTTAATCATCCTGCTTAAGTGGGATGAAGGTGGGCCCTGTGCTTTTAGACTGTGCTCCTATTGCTATATTTGAACTTTGGGACTTGGGAACACTTTCTGGGTCTTGCCTCACAGCCTGTCCGTGTCCTGATTTAATACTGGGGTGAGCCCTGAGCACGCACTGTTCTTTTCCTCTTCTTTTGCTGCTCCTTTCAACCTGAATCCTGGTTTCCAAGGAAAGGAAATATGGCCACGAAGGTGGAAGAAAGCCATAGTGTGGTCGGATCAGGTCCTCAGTCTGAATAATCCTACAGCCCATTGCAGAACATGGATACTCTGCAGTGTAGGTGTAGCCTAAACAGCAGTGAAGTCTGCTGATGGGTCAAGACTTTGTCCACTGAAAACGGAAGAATAGTGGTGACTAAGAGGGTGTAATACAACGGAGGCAAATACATTGACTTTTGCAGAGGGGAAAACCAAGAAACTTCTGTTCTACCTTTTTGCAAAGCCACACGCTCACAGACTATGTGGTGCCTAAATTTTAGGGTGTATTTTCTTTTTTTAAACCCAGTGGATTCAGTCTTGAAATGGCTGGTGAGCAGCACTCGATTTCAGTCTTTTGATAATGGTGTGGGAGAACAAAACCTTTATTTTGAGGAAGTGATCTCACATGCTATTTTTGAGGTAACATACGCTCGTGGTTGTGCTTCAATTAGAATGGTCAAGGCCAGATGTCTACTAAGCTTATTTCATTAGGATGATGAACTTAGAGGAGGACTGTAGAAGTAGGTGGTGATGCTGAATTTTAAGCACAGGAAGCAGCTCATGTTCAAAGAGCACCAGGGTATTTATTATAGAAACATAATATGAAGAAACAAGTCTCCAACACGGAAGACTCCAGCCTGAAAACCTGATGATATTTCTCTGCTAACCTAAACAGATATACTTCTGCTTCCTTCCTGAGAAACAAATCTGCCTATAATTGTGAATACTGACTTCTCCAGCTATCCTTTGACCTTTTTCCTGTGATAGTTTTAATGATTGTGTCTCATATGTGGGAGAAAAGTAGTTGAACACCTAGAATTGTTAATTGTGCCACTAGTCCTTATGAATGACATCTCTCCATAAGCTGAGATTCTTACTTGCATATATGTTTTTTCATATTCACATTCCCTTTTACGTGAGGAGCCATCATATTTCTAAAGATATGTAAAAGTGCTTTGTGAAGAAAACTCTTGCATCCAAACCCACTAGATTTTTCCATCTTGAAACAAGAGAAAGTTAATCAATAGTCAAACTCAGAAGAAGTTTTAACAACCAGAATTTTCTTGCAATTTTGGAAAATCTATTTCCAAAGGAAGTTGTATGTTTGGGATTTTCCACTGGCACATTTACAATACCACTAAGAGCTTCCAGGTTTTTATTTACTTATGATGGAGTACTTGTGCCCCTTCACAGAGGCGCCTGTGCTCCTGAAGAATGTAGAACTAATACCCGTGAGAATTTCAATATTATAAAACTTCAAAATAGGTGACTTTGAAGCAGAAGAAAACACAACTGATATAAACTAATATAATACTCTAATAGTAAAATATACTTGTGAGTCACTGGCATTCCATGCTGAAGTCGTCTTCTATTAGGCTAATAATAACAGCATCAGTTTCATTAACCACTATACTTTCAATGTTTCTTGAATTTTCCTTGAGCTCTGTGACAAATATTGAGGGGAAAATGGGGTGAGTGTTCTTTTGAGATTTGTGTTCACTGTTATTCTGAGTGATTTCCAAAATATATCAACACAGGTAAGTGCTGTTCTGTTCCTTTCATGGGAGCAAGAAGGTGTGCAAGTTCTGCCTGTCTGGAATGGGTTCCCAGAAGGAAACAGAGAAACCTAGTGACTTTGACTAAATTTTTTACTTTTATGTGGTAGGTGACATGAGTTTATAAATACTTTTGGATCAAAAGGTTATGTATTTTATCATCCAAATATAAAAACGTATACATGGTTTGAGTGGAGTCTTGGCATTTTACAGGGCATGTTGACAAGAATTATTTCCCAAAGTGTCTCAGGGTGGGTGGTCCAATGCTGAGGGACCTTCCAGTTTCTCCAAAACACTGGCAATTGCTTCTTGCTAATTGCAATTTAGAACTGTGCTTTCTTATTTTAGACATCTGTATTATAACAGAGTTTCCAGTTTTTGCACTCAAATGTTTACCATATGAATTTTTTTTTTAAATACACCTTCACAGTATGTGTTGCTTCCATTTAAATTTACTTGAGATGTAAAATTAACTCAGTTAAATCTAATAGGCACATATAAAATGCAAGGAGTTGGTAAAAGTTAAGTGATGTTACTGATTAATTTCCTGGAGCATCTGCAGCCCAGGGAATTTGAGGATCCAGTTAGAGATTGCTGGGCCCAGGAACAACACTTGACCTTCCATAGATGTGTGACTCAGCAAGTTAAGAGGCTTGCTGAATTCACTTCTGATAATAAACATTCATTAACTGTCAGAGCAAAAAATTACCGGGACCTTTAATGTTCTTTGCTAACGAAATCTCCTTCTAATGGGGTCCTATGGCAACATGTTTCAGATGCATAAATCAGTGGCTAAAATCCTCTTCCGTCTATAACACAGACTCTGGACAATGTCTCCTCATTATTGTTTACTTAAATATTTTCACTTGTGTTTCATGGGAGAGTAGAAGCTTAGTCATATCACTCCAAAGTTCTATCTGATTTTCCTAGTAGAAATTTTGTTAAAAGAAGAAAAATAATCCTCAAATGTCCCAAAAAGAGAATAAAGCAGATATATATATATATTAAAAAAAAAAAAAAAGCAAGAAACCTTCTTAGTGAAACGAGAACACATCATCAAACTCTAGGAGTGTCATTTTCTAGTAGTGAGTTCTCTGAGGCTTGCTAAGTAATGCACCTCTTGCATGTTTTTGTAGTAATTGTATTACAGTGCAATTGCTTTCTACTGGGGAAAAACAATTACCAGGCTATAATACCTACAAAAAAGATCTATTATGATTTCTCTTCTTTGAAGTTGAAATTTGACCTTTTAAATACCTGGGTTTCATTATAAAAGGTGAATTGTTCAACACTTTATTGATTGAGGTTTTTTCTAGTGCTTTGCCAGATAGCTGACACCAAAGAGTAAAATTTGATTTTATCCTTTTCTAGTGAAAAAGAAAAGGGAAAACTTTGGAAGCATTTTTTTGTTGGCTATTTTTTAAAGATAAGTTCATCGTGAAAAATATGGAGTACAGTAAAGCAGAGAGAGCTTGTGTACTACACTGACCTATTTAGTCTGTATTTCATCTGGTTGTGATAATCCTGGATAATACTCCTTAATTCTGCTGAGACTATTTACAAGAAGCTGTGGTCTTTTCTTACTTTTTTAAAGTGGTTTGAAAGTAATATTATTTTAATGGTGTTGGATAGTCTGGAGTTTGAAAAGCAGTCATACTTCAAGAACAGTAACAATTGACAAAAGTGACTTCGCAAAACTGGAAAAAATGAGTCCAATGTTCTTGAGGTGAAATAGTTGCGTTTTCCAGACGGAGGCGTCAGGGCTTGCAGGCCTCCCCAAATGCTTTCTTTCCTCCTGGAATAAACACCTTAGCCTCTTGTAACCATTATAAACCCCTTGCCCAGTATGAGTTCTACTAAAATTACTTGCTGGCTGTCATTTACTGGTTTGTTTGCACTAGTTTTGAGGGTGAGATCACAGCTCTCCCCTTCTTGTGATTGGTTTAACAGCATTGGAGTAAAACAGCTTTTGTTGTGTGAGGTGTTTGTTTCCTATCAATGACTGTTTGCTCTTCCCTCTTCAGTGAGGAAAAGACTCTTGGTTTTGTTCATAGAAACATGCTTTAATGTTTAACTAATATTGAATTGAAATGTTTCCACATTGATTTGTGTCCGTGAAAAAAATTGTTTTAAGTTTCTGTAGACAGTTCCCTATGCTTCCCAGGTTGTGCTTGGGGAAAAAGTAATTTATTTTGTGTATGTATATGTATATGTATATTTTCTATAATTTTTGGTTTAGAGAGTAACTTTGGAAGTTGACTGGTTAAATATTAGACACTGTGTTACTGTGCCAGTGTGGAATGGCACTACCTCTTGCTGTTGCACATTGAGACTAAGCATTTTTCGGTAAAGGGGACACTGACGTTCTAATTTCCCATTCTGCTGTCTGTAGTAATGAATTTTCAATACGCTAATGAAAAGTCTAGGAAAATTGGAAGGCAGAAGCTGACACGTAAAGATGACAAATTTATTTTGGCTTTACTGTTGGCTAAAGGAGAGCTGGAAAAGCTGGAGGCTGCCAGACAGAGCTTCCTGGCAAGGAGAATTGACCGATCTCATACCTTTGGAAAAAGCTCTCTGTATGACTAGATGTGATAGAAAATTCTTTCTTGTTGCATCTGGGAAATCATTTGCAGCCTGTTACCATCAGTCCGGAGACTGGAATGTTCCTGCCTCTGCAACTGATTTACATCCTGGGCCAAGGCACAATAAATAAGATTGACATAGAAAGCCATCAGTGATAGTCATCCTTTTTTGTTCTAAGTCTGGTGATTACATAGGCTTAAGGTAGATTTTGTCTTTTTATAGTTCAATCTTTTCTCTTTTTTTAATTACTGCTTTCCATTTCCGTGGTACCTTCATGTCCCAGATGAACCTTGGCTCCTTGCATTGTGTTGGACTGTGGATGAACACCTTGCAAAGAGGTTTTCTTAGGCTTTGTGGCAACCACACAAACTGAATTGCAGAATAGTACTTTCAAAAAGTTCAAAACAAACTTGATCTGTTTGTTGGTGGTTTATTTTTTTTTTTGTTTTCATTTTAGGCTTATAAAGTACTCTTGTTAATCTCATTAAATTATTACATTTTTCTAATCTTTTTGCAGTGTCTAGTAGCTATTGCTGTAATGCAAGAACAGCATGATCTTACGACTGGTGAAGTAACTCTGTTATTTCAGTCAGATTTTTTCAGTTTATTTGAAGGGGCACAAAATCAGGGAGACCAAATTGGCTGGAGGAGGTGAGTTATTCCTATAAGTCATTCTAAACAGGAAATTAAGGGAAAAAAAAAAAAAAACAAACAAAAACCAACAAACAACCCACTGTGGAAGTGGTTGTTCTACTATTAAGCAGAATAGTAATGCACTGTGAGCCAGTGTTGAAGTGCAGTAAATAGGAAAAAAGCATTGTGGTGCTTTTACATACTTAGAGTTTGAGCTGTGTATTAACTACACATACTAAACATGCTTGCACAGATCTGAATAAACAGTACCAGCTATCTGCTAAACTAGTACAGAACATGAGTATTGGTTGTCGTCAGAGGGTTTTTTTATATTGACTATAATTCTTACCATTATTCTGGTATTATTCTTACCAGTCTTTCTGACTAACAAATATAATTGATTAATAAATAAAAAAAATCATCTAGTTCCTCAAAGAGGTGAAAGGATTGTAGATATAGGGGGTTTGTTTGTTTTAACTTGTGGTTCAGGTATGGTGAAGAAACGGCCTTTTGCCAGCCTTTCTATCTCTTTCCAGCATAAATAAATTTTTAATTCTCTACTTAGCCGAGTTGACTGCTTAGCTACCCTAAGTAGAGAACATTGTCCTAATTGTACAAAGGTTGGATAGACTTGATACTCCTTTCCAGGTACATTTCAGAGTGCAGAAAATAAAACCCGAAGTGATTTAGATTTCATCTACTTGAGCAGCTGCCTTTTCTGCATGTTGAGTTTCAACAGCCAAGTTTAGCTGGTCAAGTCGTGGTAACAGTTCTTGACTGTAAATGTCTAGGGGCTGCTGGTGGACCTTGGTGTTGTAGGATGGTAGAGCTGGCTTCCTCCCTCTCCTGACAGATCTGCAGTCAATTGACCTTCCAGCGATAGCCTGTTTTTTCACTTCATCTTTTGTCTGGAGGAATCAACTTGTATTAAGTTTAGAATTAAAATCTCATCTTTACACTAAATGGGAAAACAAAACAAAATTGAAGGTTTAATGAAGTCATTTGTTTCATAGCATAAGTCTTCATGAGCGGTGATCGTGGAGGCCTGCATTTTTTCACTCTTTTTATTTTAGCCTTAGAAACATAGGTTCGTTGGAAGACTGCTTGAAGCTATTGCAGGTGCTTCTTGTGATACGCTGCTGTTTAGGGGGAAGGAGGAGAAAGATTAAATTCTAACAATTACATTCTTTCCCTCAGGTGATTTGAATTAGAATACTAATAACAATTTGATTAGTATGTGAATACTAATAAAAACAAAAGAGAAGCAGCTTAAGCTTCAGGTGTTGTTCCTACTTTCACCTGCCCTGCTTTTTGGGAGGGTTGTCTTCAGGGTCTGGGGGTGAAGTTTAAGGGAATTTGAGTCAAGAAGCTGGCCAGCCTGGGAAGACATATCCCTGTCGTTCATACTGTACAACTGTAAGATTTCTGCTGCTAGCAGTGTGACTCCTGTAAAAACTTTGCTTCACAATACCAATTCTGGTTCTGGAAGCTCTGTAATGCGATGCCACTTAAAAATAGTTAGGTAACGAGATGAAATCCGTCAACACTTTCCAGTTTCTCATCCCTGGAAGAGAGAAGTTGAACTTGGCTATTTTAACTTCTTTCTGACTTATTTATACGTTGAATCCATTTTGTTGGTGGGAACACATATTGCATTCTGGCATTGCTACTTCACATATGGCTCAAGAGGCTCGGATCAAGTTCCTGAACATGGAATTAATCTCCTTCTCTGGCTATTTCTGCATCCCTTCCATCATCCTGAACTGTATCAGATCAATGCCAGGTTTCCGCTGGATTAAAACTTAGAAGAGTCTAATAATATTAACCTCACCTCCCAGCTTTCTACATTAAAGATGTTGAGCAGTGTGTTTGTGTCTCATTTCTAGAAAATGAGACAGTGGGTGGAATAACGTTATAGATGGTAATAGTTAAAGGTTACTTAATGGAGCTTTGGAATTTTTTGAAAATAAATTCAAGTAATGTTATTAATTTTCTTCACAAAGTAATTCCTTGCTGAAATAACACTATGTGTACTGGCAATTGCCCTCATAGTAAAACTTTAGAAAGACATTTTTGTTAATGTAGTTTTTTGTTCATCTATTAAATATTTCAATGTTGAGGCTGATAAAAGAGAAGGTGAATTTATTGAGTTGAACTGTGTTGTCAATATTTCCCAAAAGTGTTTTAGGGCTCCTCTTTGAAGATTTAAGCATTGCATTGATACATAAGTATACATTGAAGTGTAGCTACTTGGCTCTTTTTTTATCAATGTGCTGAATCAATTTTACTTGCTTTGGCACCCAAATACTAGATACTCAAATGAGAGGCTTAACAATATTGAACATTAAATCTTCCAAGATTGCTTTCAAATCCTGTTTCCTTCTTGGCTGCTCTAGCAGATTCCAAACATGACTTCTCTACATTTATTAACTCTATACATCTATTAACTGTTCATGTGCAAAAATGTATAGGTACAAATTCTGTGATAACGTGACATCAGTTAATAATAGTCACACTGCTCCCTGTCTGCTAATCCAAAAAGGTAGACTCATGTGAACTAGCATTTGATCTGGAGTAGGTGACTCTGTAATTATGTTGCTTATCTGTTGTTTCAGATGATTATAGAGAGTTTGTACACTTCTCTTCAGAGGATGGGCAACTCTGTAGCTTACATCCTCTTGCTGATGCCTGCTGTGCTCCTTTTTGCCGAACTGGGATGCCTCTATTTTGCCTAACAGGATACTTGTTTTGGTAGCAATTGAACAATGGTTGAGCTGTGCATTCCCAAGTCTTTCCTCCCCCATTTTTATTATATCTGTGTTTAAGTTTGGATGTGCAGTAGAACTAGCCAATTTGTTATCAAGGGATCATACTGCTTCCCTACATAATTCTGAATCTTCTCTTCCTATAATGGAGGAGGTAATTTGCCCCAAAAAAGAAAAAGAGCAGTAGTAATGTAGACTATTCTCATTTTCACCAGTGCTATTTTGTTGTGATGAATGTCTGTGAAAACTGTATAGCTGATTATTCAGACAAATACCAGTTTTTATGGTACAAAAACATAATAGTCTGCTTTTATGGGAAAAATGTACCTTTGGACTCATACAATGTGGAAAATAAGTCACAAAAAATGTAATAGAAGGAAGGAAAGTAACTTCTGACAAATACTCACAATTGAAGATCTCTCTCTGCTAGGTCTCTAGTTTTGAAGTGTAAAGCTCCTATGCGTGCTGCTGAAAGTGTGTACCTGTGCAGGGAAAACTCTTTGTCAGAAAGCATTTTGGCTACCTCCTTGCTGTTTGTCTCCTGAGATCCCAAATGTCTATGTAATAGAAGTGGGAGCTGAAGGACTTGAAACTCTCAGGTTTCTAACTTAGGTCTTTAACTTTCTCTGTCAGGGAGATACAACTTCTTCCCTTGCTCTGCAGCTGTCAATACAAAAGATTCTCATTTTCATCTGTAGTGTTCCACTGCCATAAAACTATAATTTAAATATAGTATTGAAATCCGTGGTGGATTTATACTTGTCACTGTTTTTTATTGTCTTAGTCATCACTCCATTTCTCAGCTACTTCAAAAGGGCACCCCTAAAAATTGATGCTATTATTTTTCACTTTATTTATGACTCTTGTTCTGAAGCATTACTGCTTGTCACAATCTGCCTTTTCCAGTGTCTGTAACTGAAAGCCATAGCTAAATCTTTCTGTTTTCCCAGGAGTTTTATGCAACTGAAGTCAGACGCTGGGAATTTGGACTCTCACATTACCCCTCTTGGTCACTCCCTCTATTTCATCAGGCCCTTTCATCCTTGGGTTTGGTGGCCCTTTTGAAAATGCCAAAGAATTTTAGGATGCTCCTCATACCATGGCCACAGGAGTGGGGTTTTGCCTGTGGGTAGTTCAGTCTTGGTGGCTGCATAGCTGTTGTTACATGGATGGTGGTACTTTCCTCTTCTGAATCACAGTCAGCTCCCAGGCAGAAGTATTTTTGTAAATAGTATAGTAGAGTCCTGATCTTGATCTCACCGAGGTTAGCGAAAGTATTTCTCTTTGATTGTAGGATTTTTTGTTTGGACTGTAGGTTTTTAAGGAGATCGAAGCATACAAAGGTTTAATTGTTCATAGTAGTATTAACTGAGATGATTTGAACCCTACTGTTCAGTATTTAGTCAAGTAACAAAATGCTTATGCTTCACAGTGGTGCAGCATGTTTGGGTAACTGTCATGTCACTGAAGTTATTCCCATGCAAAATTGATGATTTCTAGTACAGAAATGAGTCACGAATATCTTAACCTTCCTACTGTTTTTGTCACAAAAATATGATAGGATGAAACAAGGAAGTATCACTTTTGGCATCAGAATTCTCTGTGTTTTCTTAGTATGTCTTCCACTACAATAAAATAAAACTATCACTGGTCATCTTATTTTGTGCATTACAACACTGGCTGTTCTTACAAAAACTTGCATTTCTGGTTTTATATGATCTCATAAGAATCCTTGTCTGTATTGGAAAAGGTAAGATTTTGGCTTTGGTGCTAACAGAGGAAATTTTGGTAGTACGGATGCTAAAGATTCAAGAGATGAAAGAATTGGAAGAGATACTATTAAAAAAAAAACAAACCCAAACAAAACCGAACAACCGTATGCATTTTCAACCACTGTTTATTTTTTAGTGTTGGGAATAGTCAGAACTTAAAAATCTAGAAAGATTTTGAAATTCACAAGCTAGACTCTTTCCAGATCACAAGGCGTTGGAATGATTTGGAAAGAGTTACTGGGGAAAAAAAAAATCCCTCAAATGCAGCTTCTACTGGTGGATTCAGGTTACACGGCAAATTGCGCAGATTTGTCTATGGGGTATTTGTATAACAGGACAATTTAAAGTTAAGGCTAGGTGAACAGAGAGGGCTTGGCAGAGTGCATGTTTATTGATGGTGAAAGGTAAGATGAAAGGCACTTGCACTGTCAGGTATTGTTTCAGTAACTTTGGGACCAAAATGATTATATTTCCCTTTCGTAACGAATAACTAAAACTGGCACTGTTGGAAGAGATTAGAGAAACAGTGACTATTTTATTATTAATCTTATCTAAAATTAGGACTTTACTGTGCAGACAATTTGAATAGCAGGGGATGTCTGAGGTTTTATAGCCTGCACTGTGGGATAGACTCAGTGCATTTATTATTAAGCATTTGATGGAAAAAAAGATTATATTAGAAGTATGAAAAGCACCTCCAACAGATGAATGGAAAGAGATTAAGAGGTGAAACTCTCACTGATGTCTGCATCTGTCTTATGACCTGAGTTCTGAATATCTAAGCTGTAATGCAGTGTTTTAAAGACATTGCTGAAAAATGAAAGGAAATTAAAAATCACAGGTTTATTTTTTCACTTACAAAGGAGAAGTCTTCTGGTTTACTTCCTGGAATAGCAAAGGACGCTGCCAGACTCCTGAGTTTTTTGTGACCAGCTCAGGAGACTGTAGCTAAAATCACCACCAAGCCTGGCCTGAGGTAATGGTCATTGTTAAACCTCAGTGGGCTGAACTGACACCTGCCACCCAGAAGAAATTTCTGTTGTCTCTAGTATTTTACAAGGATATGTACATCCAGGTTTTCTGCATATCTCAGATCACTCTCTGAGTGATACATTGAGTGTGATGACCCATAAAGATCTTTCCTTTGTGCTTGGCAAATAATTTAGTGCTAAACAAGTTAGGGAAGAACAGTTCAAAAGTAATAACAACAGCATGGCTTCGTTTTAGTCTACATGGTAAATGTATTGTATGTATCATGTGAAATTATTGCTGGGAGCTGCCACAGAAGAGGAAGAACACAGCTGACTGTGTTTAGTATGTTCCTTACACAGTGCTGAATATATGATATGGAGAGTAAGAGCCTGTGCTGTGGCAGGAGCTGACCTTATCAAAGGAGAAAATAGTTTTTAAAAGTATGAATCTTCCTAATATTTCTATGTGCAAGCATGGGGAAAAACTTAGTTGTGCCTGGAACATGATAGTCTGTTTCATTTTGGCATTTTTGGCCTGGTTTGTTGTTTTTACTCCTGTTGAATAGTGATGCAAGTGCCTCAATTTCAGTGGTGATCTGACTTTGCCAAAGGAGTTGTGTGGATGCAAGGCACACCCATCGTTATTATTTAAATGTTTACATTACAGTACCACTTGGATAGGTGGGAGGTGAGGATGCATCTGTGTCCTGTATGAAGGAAACTGAGTTCATGGGAATGTGTAGAGTCAGGGGGCAAAAAGACAATTTAAAAAGAGAACTAGGAAAATTTGGCAGGCTGCAGTGTATATCATACTTAAGAAAATCCAGTTTTTGAACTAAAACATCTTTCTTGAATGGAAGAAAGTAGATATGTTGTAAAATTTTTGCTCCAACTTCACCATTTCTGTCCATTTCAACATGAAAATGGTCTGTTGTCTGTAAGCTCTGTTGGTAGATATTGTTTGTCACAAGGACTAATTGCAGAAGATAAATAGGTTGTGTTAATACACAAATTCATATGCACACCATGTGGAATGTCATTACATGTTTCATTTGTAACTTTAAAATATCACTTAGGAGAGGCCGTATTGCTAGTGAGGACAACCTAGCTCATCAAGCAAAATCTTCCAGTCGTGTGCAATATAAATTGCAATTGATTTCCCCCCCCCCCTTTTTTTTTTTTTTATGTATTTGTACCCCAGCTACACTGTTCCTGAGACCTGGGGAATCCTGTGTTCTGTATTTTGTAACCATAACGGTCATAAGCCACAGATAGCTTTGTAACATGGAAACCAATGTAAAATTCACATAAGTAGTTTTGGCTTCCAAAGCTGTTTAATTTTTGTTCTGGTTTGAGGTTAATATGCAAAAAATTAAAAGTCAGTTGGCAGTTTCTCTTTTCCAGTTATTTTTAAGGAACTTTTCAGTATAATTCAAAGCATTTAGTTTTTTGGCCATTTTTCATCCTTGTTCAGAATATTTAATGGAGACTGAAAATTGGGTAACAGTTGCAAGCTAAGACTTTAAAAAAAAAAACCCAAACAAAAACAAAACAAAGAAATCCCCAAAAACTTTCTCCAAGTGATTCTGACTCGCAGTATTAGTTGTAATTCTGCCTATTTTGTTATGGTAAGTGCCTGTTCTGAGTTTAGCCTGATACCACTAAATTAAAAGGTTGGTTGACTAGAAGATTACATACATACAAAACAAAAAATAAATATAATACTGTTCTCTCATAGTCTTTCTTTGAAAATGTTAATTCTTTGCCTTGATTTTTTTTTTTGTTCACGCTATGTGACATTTTCTATATTTTTTAAATTTATTTCTAATATGTGAACAAAAGTCTTTCGGTGTGAAATACAGTAAAAATGTAGGTATGCTTTTTTAGATAGCATTATTGTCTCTTTATTGCTCATTTATGTCAGTTTTCAATACCACCCATGTCTAACTATAGCAGAAAGCCTTAATAAAAATAATAAAATTATCTGGATGGGGACAACATTCTTTTTCCCTGCTGCGGCTCTTGTGGAAACTCATTTTCTTTACCGCAGCCTTTATGAGCGTCAGAAGGCAATCTTTTTTACAATGGGGGTACTTCTCCTCTCCCTGGCAGTGCTCCAGAGGGGAGCCATACGTTCAGATTCTTCCATGCCTTGTTGAAAGTCAGCTGAGGAAGTTTCAGTCTTCCTGCTAGGCAACACGGAAAGGTCATTGTGCTCTTTTGGGGGAAGGAGTCGAACCCAAGGGTTTGCAGTGCCACACATAACTTTGTTCATAAAGGCAGCGCTTTGTTTTATAGAACGCGCAGAGTTTGTCTTCCCTTTATCCCTGCTTTCTTCTTTTCCTCCATTTTCTGCTGCTTGTTTATGTGCGTGCAAAACGTGCAAGTTAGTTTGATTTTATTTAAGTAACTGTATTTGCCTCAGGGCTGTATTGTTGCACTTGGGAAAACAAAGTTAACAACACGATTGACTTTTAGATAGGCCATTAGCATGAATAGGGTATAAAAGAAAAAAAAAAGGTGTATCTGTTCTGTAAAAATGATGTAAACCTGTGAGTAATATTTGTTAGAATACAAACTTGTTATAGGTTATTGGTTAGTAAATTGTGAATTATTTCACATGTATGTCCTGCTTGAATAAGTGTGTTTCATCCTAGTTATTTTGAATGTTTGGTGTTCTCAATTACTGTAGTTGTCATACTTACTCTGCCCCCCCTCCCCTGCTTGAACACCATGTGGTTTGCTTAAGAAGAATAGAAAATAATTACTAATATGTCAACAGTACATAGTTTTAAGGAAAAGTGACCTCTGCTGTAATTCTTAATGATTTCCAGATTCAGGAGTATATGCTATTTTTCTGAGTGCCGTGATTTCCTAAATCCTAGCAAAACAACTCTCTGAATGTCTTTGTGAGAACGCAGGTAAATCCTTTATCCTTGCTCACTAAATTTTTGTGAATGGGAAAGTTATTATACGTGATGATGCTTAACTCTTAGAGTAGAATTTCAAAAGTAATTCTCTCTCTGGCCCTTTGCAAGCAGCTGATGTTCCAGTGATATCTTAAAATTGCCCTTAGTATGCTTACTGAATTATCAGCCTCAATAGATTTTATGCAGAGATGAAATTACATGTTTCCTAGCACAGTGAGGTTGAAGAAGGTGATTGGTGTACGTACAGATGGTAGCGTAGATTCCCTGCCAGTACAAATCCTGATTATTTTGCGTTGGTGGTTACAGTGATACACAAAGAGTCCGTGTACCCCCACCTGTATCTGTCGGCTGCTGTGCAGCAGGGCTTGCTCTGGTTTTCCCACCCATGGAAAGCCCATGCTGAACTCTGCCTGTTTCTCTCTGCAGCTCCCAGATGTACCACTTGTAGTTAGCATAACTGAAGCCAATTTCACATCAGCTGCCTGTGTAGCTATTCATTTTTGCTAAACAGCTCCTTATGGTTGTATCTTCTTCTGTATCTATTACTTACACTGTTTCCTGTATTGTCCTGTGCAGAATAGAGTACTTAGACGTGCTAAAACTGTTTAGATGAAACGGTTGAGCCTTTCACCTGCAGCTTGCTGGGGTATATCCAGCTGGGACCTGACAAACGACTGGGTCCTGAGGGCACTGCCAGCCCTCACTGTCGCTGCTCACCCCCTGGCACTCCCCCCACCTGCCCACAGCCCAGGACCCCATGTCAGCCCACCGGCACCATCAGCCCCTGCCCCAGCGACACTGCAGCAGGGCCGCTCTCCAGCTCCCCGCAGCCCTGCCCTGCCCGGCCATGGGCCCCACTGAGATGGGACCACACATGAACCAACATCCTGGCCCAATTTCAGCCTGTCCTCATCCCCAGGGAGGTGCCCGATGGCTCGGGCTGCCCAGGGTTCCCCTGGCCGCCCTGCTTCTGGCTGGGGCGGTGGGACAGGCCCTACTGTCCCCTCCATGGGGAGCCCCCGCTGCCCCCAGCCCCCAGGTTGCTGCTGGCCCCAGCTGCATCCTGACATGAAAAAAATGGACGAAAAAATGGCAACAGCAGGACCTTCTCCCCCAAATTTCTTTACTTTGGCAAACAGTTCAGCTGCAGTGTTGTTGGACAGCCAAAGACAAATGAAGAAATGCTGCAGTAGTCTCCTAGATTCCCTCTTTTTTTGCTCAAGAATGGATGTGATCATTCAAATGGTCCCTGTCCTTTCTCATGCCGCTTCTTGGCACCAAGATAAAGTCCTTTGTCCTCTTGGACTACTTCAACCAGAACATGTTTCCATTTGTTTTAATTTCTTCTGCCGGGCATGATCTGCCTTCCAGCTGCAGTGAGACAAGGTCACTTGAACCTTTTGCTTTGTCTTGGGTGGTTTGTTCACCCCATCACTCCTGGACCTCAAGTAGGACTGTTACTTTGTACTCTTTTCTGCCTTGTGCTGGAGATGGGATTTGTCAGATTGCTGGATGAGCCATTCTGCAGACACCATGTATCAGTGTGGTGCTAATTAATTCTCTGATGGTGAGAACCAGAGAGGGCAATGGCAGAAGCCTTCCCTTGATGAAGGCTATTTTCATGGCTAGAAAAGTGCAAGAGAACTGGAACTTTTGTTTACAAGTGCATTTACAGAACAAAAGCTGTTGAAAAAGGCAAAGAAAATGATGTTATTCAGTTCTTCAAGGAGGAGAGCTGGGTTTGGACAGTTTGAGTGACTTGAGTGATCATAAGTTAAACTAGTTAAGCTTCTGTGGCAAAGAATGAATATAAATGAATTGGTTTGTTTACTGCTAGTAAACACTGCTGCCACAATCTTTAATAACAGCATGTGTGCAGCCAGATGATGTTCTGTTGCAGTGAACTAAAATTAAGAGATGAAGTTAACCTACTGTAAACAAATAATTTCTAGAAAAATGGGAGAATGTTGGCTTTCGAAATGAGGAAAAAAAGAACTTTGTGCTGCAACTCATTAAAATTACTTAAAGGATTACTCTGAGACAGTTAAAACTTCATGGCTATAAAACTTAGGGTGAAGATGTAATGTCTGTCTTCAAGAGCTTCACTGTTGGCTTTGGCACAGCTATTCTCTCACAATAGCTATTCTATTCTCCTAGAAGTAGGACGTGGTTAAATGTGTTTTATAGGTGAAGCTGTGACGTTTAGGTGCTGGACATCTCAGTTACATTACATTAGCAAGGTTGCCTCTTGTGTAATCGTTCTGTCTGCTGACATTCGTGTAACAGAGGAAAAGGGGCGCATCCTGTTTGGATGAGGAGTGCAGTGGATGGAGAGTTTAATACAGGAACAAGAGGAAGATGAAAGTGAGTGTAGGGATAGGGACGTCAGACGGATGGAAACACAAAGAAGGAATGGAGACATTCAAAACCCGCTTGGACGCTGTCCTGTGCAACCTGTTGTAGGTGACCCTGCTCTGGCAGGGGGGTTGGACTAGATGATCTCTAGAGGTCCCTTCCAACCCTAACCATTCTGTGATTCTGTGATTGACTGGCAGAAAAATGAAAGGGGGGAGAGTCAGTGTGATGGAGGGGAGCAGTAGACCAAGAATAGGACATTTAGAAGAAGGAGACGGGGTGGTGGGGGAGGAGAGTCACAAAAGGGCAGATAGTTGCAGAAGAGGAATGAGAAGAGCTGAAGTAATGGTGAAGAAAGGGCTTTGGAGAATACACCCTGGAAGCCAAACCCAAAAATACTTGGTCTGCACACAATTTTCCTGTCCAAAAATACATTGAAACTGCAGACAGTGTGTCTCATCCTCCTTTTGTGGCTCTTCTGTGTAGAAGATAAAGGCCTTTTTATTATCATCATTTGCTTCATCAGACAAGTGATAGAGCAGGCCCTAGTCTCATATCAGAAGAGTTTAATATTTTTTTTTCCTCAGTTTTAGGTTAAAAGTCCTTGCTAAAATACTTTATGATTACAAATCAAGCACACTGACTTGGAATAGGAATTGGTAGTATTGAAGTTGCAAATCCAAGATAAGAATTTCAGCAAATCTTTATGGTTAGGTCTGGCCAAAAGAATACAGGAGTGGGCCTTTAAAATTGACTAACTAGGTGTTAATAGCACTCATTAAAATTTAATTGCGGGATTTAAAGGGCTTGTCTATACATGCAGTTACAGGATTCCTTGGGTGGAGGGGTTGCTTCCAGAAGAGTGGTTTATTTCCGTTGATCTTAATCCACTATAATCTAGTTTGTCGATTCAGTTTAAACTGGAATAAGATAAGGCCATGGTGTTCATCAATTTAAGTGAGAGTAGTTTAAAAATATTTTTTTACATTTGTCTTGTTTCTTGAATATTTCAGGAAAAGTTGTTCCCTCTTTTCAATTTATTCTGTAGCTGTGAGAATTAGGCATATCACTAAAAAAAGAAAAAGTAGCATTTCTGAAATTGGAAATTTAAAAAAGTTACAGCAAAATTCCCAGATCATGGAAGTCAATACTTGTGTCAGGAGCTCGTTCAGAGGAATTGTACCTGACTCCTGGGCAGTGTGGACCTTGTTAGATGCCTTCTGAGTGAATGAGGATGGGCGTATGGCTGAGCTGCAGCTTTCTGTCTCAGTTCCTTCCCAAACCAGTTGAGATTTTTTTCTGTTTATGCATCTTGCACCATAATGACCAGGATGATAAAATCCTGTGCTAAAATGTGTATTGGAGGGAGAGGTTCTTTAGGAAAATTGTCTGGAGAAAAGGCTTTGCTGTTTCATTCTAGGATTATATTTCTCTTCTATGATCCCATTGCATAACAAACTGGATTTTAATTTTTATTATATATAAAAAAATGATTAAAGTTATATTAAGTCTATATTAAATGTAGATAAATAAAATTACATTACTATGTATAATTTTATAAATATATATATATGCTCTTGAGCAGACATTGTGTTGCTTTGTCTTGCTTTGCTTTCTGTATTCATTGTTGGTGAACTGGGTGGTACAAGAAATACAAATGGAGCTGTAAGATTATTTTAATTTTCTTCCTTTAGCTGTTTCTTTGTGATGGCTTGAGTTTAAAACAGTTCTTGCAGAAGTCTTGCCTAAACGTAAAAGGAAAAAAAATTATGTTTGCAATAGCTGTCTGTTCCTGTGATTTTTGAGTAGTTAGCACAAGGGAAGTGAATCAGTGACTACTACAGTATAAACAAACTAACAAAGAAATACAATAAAACATGTCATTATCCTTTTCCTGTCTTTCATCTTCTAACTTTCCCTCGCCCCTCTGAGTTCTGTGAAGACAGAAAAGTGAAATGCAGTTCATGCTGTAGTGCAAACACAGGGACCAGTCAAGTGATGGGGCAGATACAGCCAAGTTCACCATCAGAGTACAGTAACAAAGTGCTTACCTGGTGCCTACAGGCATGAAGAGAGGACTTGCTGTCTGTAGGGAAGAACGTGAATAGCTTTGGTATCTTTGTTATTATTCTGTTTCATATAAAAATACTTAGTTTTAACTACCTATTTATTTAGCTGTGTTCAATGCAAGTTAGAGGTTTTCCAGTGTATTCACAAAATACCGTAAGAACATTTAATGTGGTCACTAGGTAGTACTCTGTTCAACTGGTAGTTTCCTAAGTATGTACAGCTAAGGACCAATGGGTATGTTACTGATTTTCATTTATCACCACTTTATTTCTGATTTAAGTTTCAGATGTTTTTTTATTTTCAAGGGGATTTATTTTGAATGTGGGTGTGTTTATTTATAATTTTTCTTTCTGAAGATGTCTAAGCTAGACACTTTGAACAGGGCATGAGCTTCTGTTTGCTGTTGGTACTCGTGACTCATCTGTGTTATTTTTAATATTGCAAACATGGATGTATTTTTTCTCAAATTATTCTGATACTTTTTTTTTTTTCCTATGGTTGAGTTTTTCATTTTATTTACCATAAATCTGGAAACCTAGGTTATATATCTGTAACCCAACAAGCTGCCTAGAATGGAGTATTTTAACAATCACTATTGTTGTGTTGTAACTGGAGCTGTTAATGTGGGGTGACATTCTTGCCCTTGATTAGTCAATAGGCTTTGTGCAGCTGTTCTGGGTGGGATTTGGGGAGACAAGTTCCATCACACCTACAGTGCCTGTGAGTCCCTGGAAACAAGGAGTCTCTCTGCTGTAGGCTGTGTGATTAAAAAAAAAACAAAACAAAACAAAAACCAAAAACAAAACAAAAACCCCGTCACATCCTTGAAACTCACAGATGGAATTATGCTTGCAAACACATCCAGAGTCCTGCTGATTTGCTTCAGGTCTTCACTGGACAGAATGCACCAAAGAATTAAAGACAGGCTTGGGTTCACGTCTTTTTAACCTCCCTACGAACATTGTCAGAGCCAATCTTAAGAAAATTGTTCCTTCATAAATAACCATATTTTCACAGAAACCAGAACTACTTCTGTGACCACCATTCTAAATAACGCTTTGCAAAATCCAGGTTTTCTGAATAAGCTTCCTCTCCCTCAGTGGCAGTGTCATGTGTGTCCCTTGTGGATTTTGGAGGCAATCCTTAGCACTGCGTAATTGGTTGAAGAAAATACTGATCTGCCAGGAAGACCGGTCTCTGATCCTGGCTTTAAGCTTTGTAATGTTAATAAATATTGTATTTTTGCTTTTTTTTTGTGATGGCATACAACCTCAGTAAGCCATTAGCCAATACATGTTTGCCCTTGCAAAGGTAGTGGTGCCAGGCCTGCCTGTTAAACAGCTCTTTCATTCTTTACCTTTTTGTTGTTAATATTTGGTAATCTTTACTTCCCTAGTCATAAAAGTGTAATGTTTCAAATATCTCTTCTAGCACAAGCATCCTGGATTTCTGCTTGAAAGATCTTCTGCAAGAAAGACCAGTTCTGCTCACTGGTTTGTAAGTCATAGACTACTGCTGCAGCATCTGCCCCAGTTACTCCTTGTTTCAGGTTTATGGTCTGTATAACTGCAAATCTAGTATTCTTTCATGAGACTCACAGAAATTGATATTCCTTGTGGTAATCTAGGTGTAAGAAATATATAGTCCCATTCTGGCACAGTGCCTGAAGATCTCTGTGTTGGGGCTTTGCTGGATGATGTCTGTATGTGGTTCATGGGACATCTTTGCCAAAGATAAGTTTCATTAATACCTTCTTCTTTTTTTTTTAGCAGAAGATCTTGCTGATTTTCTAGGGGATCATTTAATCAGATCTGTTATTTCTCTGTAGCTGTACCTTACATGAAAGAATACAAATTTCTTGAGGTTTAATTTGCTGCAGTGAGTATAGAACAAATCTGATGGGTATAACAAGCAAGTTGTTAACAAAATCCCACTCAATTGAAAACAGTTTCCTCTCCAAGTTGTGGTCAGCTGCTACTACAGTACTGTAAAATCAAGTATTCCACATCTTGTCAGCATCTTGTGACTGGGCAGACTGTATCTTATTTCGTTACAGTAATTTCAGACAGTAATTCATTTGATCCTTTTATCTCAGGCACCAACTATTTGAGGCTCACAAGCCAAGCTTTGGGCTCTTAGCTTGTTAAAAAAAACCACAACCAACCTCCTCCCTTTAAAGGACCAGGAGGCTTGTAGGGACTCTTAGGTGGCACCTGAGTTAGCTTTTTGGTAAGATAGTTTGGGTAATACAACAGTTTGGTGCTCTGTGGTTGACCTATGTGACTGGGTACCGTAACCCGACCTCTTTTATGTCTTCCATATCCACCCTGGCCGGATTGGCCCTGGCCACGTTGGCAAGCTGCAAAACAGCAACTTTGGCCTCACAAACTCTGTTTGTGGTGTTTCTTACATGTATCACTGCATATATAAGACAAGACTTTGATTTTTCCCTAAATACCATGGTGACATATGAGAGAACAAAGCTAAACCAGACCTGCTCAACCCAGTCCTCATGCTGTTAACCTTCACTGAAGTTTGCTTTTGATTTCAGGGGGGTGGGTCTGGCTCTACCACAGTAGGTGACTTTGTCCATCTGGCTGTCTTAGGGCTGGCTGTATTTCGTTTCCATTTGAATAACAACAGTATAGGTAAGAAGGCAAATCAGCTCCATAGCTCAATGCTTGGATCAGTTTCCTTTTGCATGATTACTACCGTGGGTTCTTCTGGGAGCCCCTTTCCTCCTCCGTGGTTGTTCCTGTCACCTGGTTTCCTTTCATCAGTTCTGTAACATAACCACATGAGCCAGTGACCCTCCTTGACCTGGTGCTTGTCAGTGTGCAAGTTCTTCAGGTCATGGGCTAACCGAGGTTCATGAGGTTTCATGATTGTTCTTAGTTAGCATAAGATTTCTGCTTTTAGGATGTTAAATCTCTATGTATAGAAATGCTGTTAATTCTATGTTGCAATAATTAAAAAAAGCTATTAGAACAAAATCCATTTATAGTCCAGTAATATTTGCAAAGACTAAAAATACATCTTAACTTGGACAGAGGGGCAAGTTTTGGTCTGGCAGCCCTGGTGGTGGTAATCAATCCCTCTGCCTGGGACAGGCAGGTGGCATGTCACTCACCCTGACCCCCCCAAAACCCC
>NW_009647231.1:1341220-1378087 GCF_000708025.1 Charadrius vociferus | reverse complement strand
CCCCCCCCCCCCCCCCTTACTGTCATCCTGTCTCTGCTGTGCTTGTGGTCTCTGTCTCAGAGTACGTTAGACTTCTTAAGGTTGTATTTCATTTCCTCTTATAGCACAAATCTCCTATTCAGTATAGATCTTTAAAGATTTAGAGGGAGCCAGGCAAACATGGAATAAAGTCATCACAGTGGTTACTTTAGTGGTGATTTTTGTAATCAAGTTAGAGATCAGTCTGTATTCTGATCTAGTGTTCTTCCCAGGACTCGGAATTTTCTGAAATATTTGCATTCTAGTTAGGTTTTTCATGATTTCTCTCTGCCTACAGAGTAATTTTTGTTTGTAAGCTTGAAGTACATTATATATTTCAGAGTTCCAAGAGAAAAAACACAATTCTTGGTGTTCTACCATATTGTTTTCCATCCTTGTCCCACTAAGATTAAATGAAATATAACAAAAATTTGAATTACAGGACTGAAGTAAATCAGCTACCGCTGAAGTCAGCGTATGTGTATTTTTAGTCCTGTGAGAACAGAAATTGGCTGTCAAGGTTTTAGTGAATAATTTATGTTTTGCTGAGTTCAGAATATAGAGTATGGCTTTTAAAACATGAGAGTAAGACTGTAGCTGAAAACTTGGCTACAGAAATCTTTTGAAGCCTTTGGGGATGAAAGGCTCAAAAGGCTTAATTATGTCAGAGCAAGGGGAGGCAGAACTAATAAATGAGTACAGTCACTTCCAGAAGAGAGGTATTGTACAAGTGCACTCATTTGGTGTTATAATTAGTATGAAATCTGAGTACCTTTACGCTTCTGGCTAGGTAGCTAAATCCAAAAGAAGGACCTTTTGGGGTTCTGTGGTACGATGATTTTGGAAAGCAGGCTTGCATTAGCTAGTGTATCAGTGCAGTTTGTGCTGGAATTTGTGAGGGTAAAACTATGATGTAAAGGTATGACAAGATACACAAACTTTTTATGTACTTCTGGTTCTCCAGATCTGAAGGATGCTGGAAGCCCCTTCAAACTCTGGCTTCATGGATGCCCAGCTTGTGGGCACAAGCATTTCAGACAATTGAATCTTCTCTGCAGTTGAAAAAATGTAGTATCTGTACACATTGTGTCTGGAAAACAAATTTGATTTTTTTACTTTACCTTGTACTGAAAATGTTCAAATGGCCTAGGAATTTAAGAGTAACAGTAACAAAGGATACGAAATGGATTAAAAATGTTAGTTGTACAGATTACAAAACCAAAAGTTTGTAAATTTAAGTGATTTAAATTTTTTCTTCCAGGCTGACTTCCAGGTCAGTAGAGTATTGTTTCAGTTTGTTGTTGGGTTCATGAGAACAAATGGAGATAATATAATATGAGCTAACTGTGTAGGTCTTTTGTGGTAAGTGGAGAAAAGACAGTCCTGAAAGATCTCACTTTTCTACATTGCTTACAAAGAAATCATGTTTTGACTCCTTCAGATGTATGCATCTGCACTGTAGGCTTCTGCAGTTAGGTGAGATGGATTGCACTCCTATCTTTTCATTTTTAAAATTGTCCACAGCAGAAGTATTAAACAATAGTCTTAGGAGGGAAAAATCTTGGGTTTTTTACTCTGTTGACTGGATTTGGGGATCAATTATGACTAATGGTACTAATGTAATTTTAAAGAAGGTTTTAGATATATTACTTCATTTATTGCCATAAGGTACAGTGCTTCAAACAAGATTCAGAATTCCTTTACTAAATTTCAGAGTGCACAGTATCAGCCTGGCACTTGCGTTTTGCAGACTCTCATGTTCACGCATGAGGAGACGATTTAAGTTGGTGGGAAGGTTATGGGCACGTATAGAATGCTATCTCTGACTACACAAATGTATACTTTGCTAATCACTTTTCATTTATGCTCTTGGTTCAAAACCAAGAAAGCCAGCAAAGCCCTGCAGTTGTTATTCATTCGGGAAACATTATTTTAAGTGTACTTTATGCCTTCTTTTAAGTGATAGTTCTTCTGTTAAGTAGGTTACCTCCGATTACAGAGCTGCCCACCATTCTCTTTCAGTTACAGGAGAAATGTGGCTACTGTTTTAATAACTTCCTCTTTGCAAAGCTTTACTTAAATAGAGAAGAAATTGTGAACTCTGAAGTTTGTCACTAACTAGTGGGGCTGAGATTTATGCATATGCTGGGTTCTTTTGTTCTTTGTGTTGTTTTTTCAATGGACTACATTTATGCTCAGCTGCTGGGAGATGCTGCTGTTTTTATTTCTGGACTTGTGAAAAAGATCTTGTTCATGACACAGTTTAAAAAGTGTTTATGCTGTAAAAAGCGTAGGTAGTAAGTAGCCGAAAGGAGGAATTTCTTAAAATTATGTATGCAGAAAGGCATAGTAAAGTACAGCATGAGCAAAGTAGGTGTAGATGCTTGATCCAAATCTTTAGAGCTCCTGACACACCAGAGTTCCTGTGGTAGCTGGATTCTTTTGGTGGGGAGCTTCCACAGTTTTGTTTAGGTATCCAAAAAGCTTTCATTAATTAATACACTTCCTTAGGCTCACATAAACCTTTTCTGAATTGTTTGCATTTAATCTGAGTAGTAGCACTTAGATGTAGGTGTTAGAGAGTTCATGTGGCTCCATTTATAAGACACCAGAGAACTCACAGGTGAGGCCATGGGAGGGAGAGGGAGAAAGGAAGAGCCTTGCTCCCTTCTCACTCCCCTGCCCGTAGGAGAAGCGTCAAGTCAGTCTTGCACTTTCTGAGATCAAAGTCAATCAACTTCCAGGAAATTAGCTGTCCATGGTTTCACTGATCAAGGAAGTACAGATTTATTAGGTTTGTGCAATTTTTAAAGGTACGGTTAGACTGCGTGGGCAGGGAAGCTGCTGTGCTTTTCTGTCTCCCTGGGAAGCCCTGGCTCATTTGAAAACCCCAGTTGTTTTCCAGATAGTGCTTTGACCCTTACAGCAGGGTTACTTGTGAGTAGTGTCACTGAGCAAGAATTCTTTATGGAGGGAAGTTGAGAAGTGCCAGTACAGAAGTGTCAATTGGAGTGACACTGGAGACACACACCAGTATTCAGCTTTAGTCTGAACCTTAATATGTGTTGCTTGTTCTAAGGAAGGGCCACCTCATCTTCATCACTGGTAGTAGAAATTATTCCAGTTGAGGAGCTTTGGTGAAGCAGAGCAATGCTGTTAGCAGATGTTTCACCTGTAACTCTTCTGCTCTGGAACATACCAGGGTTCAGCTTTCTACTCATGATACACCTACTTTGGCTGTCATTTTTATAGCTTGAAATCCTTTCCTCTTTTAACCCAAGACAGTAAGAGCAATTGCACAATGTGTTCCTACTCATTAGCTTTTGTTTAAAGAATTAAATATTTTAGTTATTATATTTAAATAATATACATGGAAAATCCAGCATTTAGCTGTGATTTTTACATATGACTGTTTAATGTCAGGGAATGTTTTTGGCGTGTTCAGAACTTTGTATTCACTTTCCTTTTTTAAAGCCTTCCTCACCTTCTTTGACCTCAATGACTGCTCTGAAGCACTTAACTGCACTCCTCTTGCTTCCCTGCTTTTTCTCTCGCTTTGGTCGTTCCAGTGGCTTTTCCTTGAAGGAAGTCGTCCTTGTTGTTTTTTGCCTTACTCCTTTGAGATTGTGATGGCACCTTGTTGGCCTTGTCTTCTATTCAGTATTTCTGGGCAGCCCAATTCATCCTCATGACTTCACCTCTCTTCTTCACTGTGAGCGTGGTGAGGCACTGGAACAGGTTGCCCAGAGAAGTTGTGGATGTCCTATCCCTGGAAGTGTTCAAAGCCAAGTTGGATGGGGCTTTGAGTAACCTGGTCTAGTGGGAGGTGTCCCTGCCCATGGCAGGGGGGTTGGAACTAGATGATGTTTGAAGTTCCTTCCAACCCAAGCCAGTCTACGATTCTATGATATGTTGCTGTCACAAAGCTGATTCAGCTATGTTTTGCCCTATCTCATTTGTTTCTCCTGTTTGCCATTCCGCCCCTTAGGTGAAATGTAGCCAAAATTAAATTAAATTCCCTGTCATATTGATACACAAAATTCCTCAAGCTCAATCACCATTTATCCTATTTTTTTATCACTGTTGAGAGCACTTACCACTTGTTAAGACTGAAACGTGCGACTCTTCTCTCAGGCTCTTACTCCGTATTTTCAGAGTACAGACTGCTTCTCAGACCTTGCCTTTCTTTCTGTGCAGGCAGCCTAAGCTGTCCTCCAGAGTGGTCTGAGTCTTGTACTAACTGCTATAGGATCTATCTTTATGCAACTCCAGATGCCGAGCTTAACCAGTTTTTTCAACATAAGTTTTCACTAAAATCATCATCTTCCTATATTGCTGTCCTGGAATTCTCGTCTTCCACTATAAAATGTACAAGCTTCTTGTCTTTATCTTCAGTACCACTCACAGCCCTCTCTGCCCTATCATTTCTCATTCCTTAAATTTTCCTCTTCTTCTGACAGTGTCATTTTCAAAACTCCCTTTGCCAATTGTTCTTGTATGGCTCTTTATCAGCTACTCTTTATGCATGGCAATGACTTCTCAGAAGTGACCTTTTCTTCTCCTTGAAACCCTAAAATCTCCATCCATGGTGGCACTTCTCTTATCTATGCTACAGCATTGAGCTACTATGAACATGAAGTCATCAGAGGTCCATGGACCTTTGCATGTGGGTGAAATACGTGTTGGGGTAAGTTTAGAGGCCCCAGACTCTGGGGGATCAGGAGAGCAAAGGTGTCCCAGCTCCTCCAGCACTGCCTTGGTGCCCGCACCACAGAGTAATATCCCTAACAGGCTGGCTCTGGTGGTGCAGTTAGATCAGATGGGAAGGGGCATTTAATGTGCTTAGTAAGTTTAATGAAGGTGTGGGTATCTGGTCTTACTCACCTTGTTCCTGACCCCTCATTCAATAAGCTTTAGTAATATCACAGGACTTGATAAATTGTTTTTGCATCGTTATCATGGCCGATTGAAGTGATACTGTAGCTGCTGTGAATATGGGAAGGAAACAGATAATTTGATAAACAACTAATTAAAATGACATATTTTATGTGTGGAAATTCACTTTAAAAAAGAGTAATTATTTCAGGATAATTTTTACATGACTAAATTAGCACTGTTATTTCTTTCTCTGTATCCTGAGTTCACAGCTTTTACATTTAACTTAATAGCACCAGCGTAGCTACATAAAGTAATTATGTGGTTTGCCTCCTTTATTAGCACAGATAGAGTGTTTGTTTCATAAAGAGCAGGAATTTTGTAATCATACCAAAACTCGTGCAAAGCTTTCACGGCTCTCTGTGAAAGTTAAAGGCAGATATACATTTTGATATAGATGGTGAATATGCATGGTGTATCTGCGTTAAATGGGGAGATGCAGAATCTGGAGAAATGCTCGGCAAGTTTGCATGCTTTAGGTTCTCTGAAATCTAGAGTAAGAATTTAAGATAGGAAAGATAATTTGATGACTGGGGCCACCTGCCTGCCCAGGTAGATTCTATCCCTGCCCTCAGCATGCTGTTAAGCACACATGCAGTTTCCAGTTGCTTTCCACTGCTTTTCCAGATGTTCGTACAGCTGTGTTCTGTATAGCAACACTATATTTGAAAAGCAGTCACATCTCATTCTTTAAGTGAATAATTTTCCTATTTTCCTACTCAACATCATTTTGCACATCTTAGCATGACAATTCAATCAACTGGTTTCTCTTTACATGAATGAAAAAAATTGCTTTGGTAATAAGGCTTTGTGAAGTGGATTAAGACTGTAGGTATTCCTGGTGAAACATGAAATGTATATGAAGCACTTCAACTCTGACTCTGGGTTTGTGTGGTAATCAAGGAAAGTGGTCAACGATATTTCCAAATTACTGTAGACTTGTTTTAAAAATAAAGTGTGTTCTTGAGGCCAAGTCTTCATATTAAATTGGCTGGAATACTTTAAGTGCTGTACTATTAAATTGACTGGAATACTTTTTATTGTAATACTTTAATAGCTACTTTTTTATGTGAGCTGGCATTCAGTCTCTGAAAGTGGTTTCAGAGTGTGTGTGTTCTTTGTCTTTCCACCACACAGAAAACATCCTAGTAGTTATTTTTACATTTCTTTTTTGTGGAGGAGAATCTTTCATTGTTTGTGAAACTGAAGGGAGAACAAGGCGTGAGTGTGCTGGTGGAGATGAGTGAGAGCAGTATCATACGTCTGTGGGGTAAACATCAGCTGGTGAGATTTTTTTTTTTTTTTATGCCCACTGATTCTGATTCTTGTTCAGTTATCTTGACACTACACATAAACTGAATTAATCTTCTTTAGTGTAAGCGTATTAGAGTGAGTGAAGATGAGAGGCACAGCAAGACCTACTCGTTTAGCCAATCTCTGATCTCTGTCCCTGTCCCCTATTTTCAAGCTGTCTTGACTCAGCTTGTGAGTGTATTCATGTACTTTGTATACTGCATTACAGTTTCATAGTCTTAGCTTGTACTGAGGGAATGGCAATGTAAACCATGCTGTTTAGAGGCTATGTGTGTCACATGGAAGCGTTGCTGCTCTCCCTCCAGTTTTTTATGCTCTGCAGCAGTCTGGAGTTAGTACAGTCGCTGCAAGCACAGGGCTTCAAAGGCTGCCTGAACAATTTGCAAAGGGAACACTATTCTGTGTCTTCTTTTCTTCCCTCAGGACCTTTCCATGGATGTATCCCTCTGCTTTTTCTCCAAGGGAGAATGTAAAAAGTGAAGCAGGACTCAATCAAAGGACAGAAATGTACAGAGTTGGTGTAGATCTCCACTGACTTCAAGGGGCTTGGGGAAAATGACTGCAGGTTTTCTAAGTGCAGTGCTACTTATTGCTGTGACCTGAGCTTGCACCAGATTGATAAAGTAGGCTTTAGTCTCATAAGCCTTTTGCTGTTTGGTTAGGCGTGTCTTTCCAGTATGGGATTTCTGCTAAAATTTGCTTCAACATTTTAAAATGTATAGGCTGTCATCTGGCGGTGTAGAAGCATGTTTTTAATTTGTATTAATCTCTCGCTTTAAAAAAACCTAAAAATATGTGGTTGAGGTGGTGATGTAAAAAAGGTGATACAGCCACAAGTCAACAGCTGTTATGATATGCCTCGCATATCATGTGACGTCTACTGAGGTACTTTTTTGGACTATATGCAGGTTTTATGTGTCTTTATAGGTGGATGTGACATTTTCACATGGGTCTTCTCTCTCATATAAAGGGCAGAAATTAAATAATACTGAAAACTGAATCAAATTGGAAAACAAGTATTTTCAGCAACACTTTCTGCTGTCTGTGGAGTTCTGCTTTGTTGGGCTCTTTCTAATAGCGTTAACCATCTCTCCTACTGTAGGGCTTGAGCGAGAAGGCTCCACAAAAGGAAATGCATGAGAAGGTCACCGAGCTTTGGTAATTTTGTTCACAGGAGATTGTGCTAGTGCAATACTTACTTTACCCAGGAGTGATTTTTCTAATCACCTAAACAACAAAGTGGAATGCTGCATAACCTCATCACCTTCCCCCCACCCCCCCCCTTAACTGGGACAGGCCTATAGGTAAATGCTATTATTTCATTATTTCATTGTATTTCTTCCCTTTTTGTGTTAGTGGTTGATTCCTTGTTTTATACTAAAGCTGTAAACTTTCAGGGCCTGGTACCCTTTTTTGGTTTGTGTTTCTAAACCTTTTAAAGCACTCTTTGCTGGGACTGGAAGACACTAGAAAAATGCTTTTTGAGCTTATTTCATGTGTCATTCGTGTATCATTATTTCATGTGTCAGGTGTGAGTTAGCTGCTTATTACAGTAACATTACAAAGTGCTGGCGGACAGATCATGTGAATACAAAGTGATTCCTTTGGGTTCCTCTTGATTTTGATGTATGTGGGCACATAAATAACAATATTTCTTCCACACAGGTGTGGGTATCATTAATTTACATACCTGCAAATCATATCAGAATATAGTTCTTGTTCCAGTAGTTGAAGATATACATAGCATCTTCTGTGTAGGATGGTAAACGCGGGCAAACCTGCAGAGATTTTTTTTTGCAGCTGAGTTATCCTCATGTTTCGGGTGTAGGCCAGCTGAATTCTTCATCCTGCTTCGAACATAGATGGAAAAGTAGTGGCAGAAAAAAGATCCAAGTGAGAATTTAATGAGTGCAGTTTCTTTTTGAGCCAGATGGGTGTGCAATTAGCAAATTTTTGAATAATTTCAGGGCACAAAGCATTTATTTAAAGCCTGTTGCCGTTTCATGTTTGCCGGCATTTGTAGGGTTGAGGTGCAGTGCATTACGGAATATCAGAAGCCTAAATGGTGAGCCAGTCACTCTGACGGTTTAGATTTTTATTTTTTTTTCTGTAGTTTTGTCTGCATGCGGTCTTTATTTTGATTTTTGAGGTCGTCATAGCTCTGTCAAAGTCAATGGGAGTTTTATGATTGCTCCTTCAGCTGCAATTAGGATTAAACTCTGACCTACTCTGTTTCTAGCAAACTATAGTGGTAACAGAGAATGATATTCTGTGTTATGCCTTCTGTCTTTCTGTTTCAGGAAGTATCTCTTGATATCAGTCTATATCAGTCTGGCTTATGAATGTTGATGTTAGTCAAACATGTCTGACATTCATGCTGTCATACATCATCTGATATACCTGGGAAGCAGCCAGTTGGGAAGCTGGGAAGAGTTTAGCCACAGCAACCTAGGTCTTCGTGAGACGAGAGTGTGAATTCATGCTCCCAGGTACAGCTGGCTTACTACAGTTACTCAAAGTAGCTTCAAGAGTGTCGAGAGTTCATCAGCAGGAGCTGAGGTCTTCCTGGGCACCAGGAGGCAAATACGCTCAAGCCATGCAGGCAGTTTGAGCTCCCTGGACTCCAGAGAAGCCTTCTCCTCCTGGTTGATTCATGGAGTTCTGCTAGACCTTTATTTTGCATAGACTCAGGGAAACTGTGCTTATTTGTTTGCATATAGAATTGGGTCTTTTGTTTAAGAAACAATACATGAACAACTGATGTGTGTGCAGCTGGAGAGGAAGGTGCAGCTAATGTTATGATTTTATTGTTGACTCTATATTTGAGTCCTGATAAGCCAAACTAATCAATTAACAGATTGTTTTGGGGATATGAGTCTAAATGTTGTGTTTCATTTTACAGCAGAGAGCAATGTACCTTCCAGACAGAGCGCTGTATTTTGCAAAGCCTTTTACGAGAGCCGATGGCAGAACAAATAGAACAGTTTATGTGTGACTAAAGCCTTTTTTTTTTTTTTTTTTTTAATTTTGCAAGCCTTTTAATTTCATTGTAAGTATACTGCTAACATATCAAAGCAATTGATTTCAGATTTTGTGGTCTGTTCTATAAATTTTAACAAACAGACATATTAGTCAGATTATCCTGGTTTATAGGTAGGAGGAATTGCAGACTTTCAAAGGTAAATATTGTTCCAGATCACAGCATTTAAACCTCTGTAATATTTTAAGTCTTCTCTCCAGGAATCCATCTGCAGTATTGTTTCACTGCCTCACTTACAAGGCTGGGAGGCTGCTGGTGTGGGTCACTGGAGTTGAGCGAACAAACATGCATTAAGTAAAACACAGATGAAAGGGTGGTATATTTGGATTCTGTTTGCAGCTGTTGCAGTCAAGACAACTTCATTGGGAAGCCCACTTAAAGGATGACTGAATGTAATACAAAATAAAATGCTGAAGTCTCCCAGTTTATTTTCAGTCTTTGTAATTTTTAGTGTGTGTTTTCCTGCAGCTTTTATAAAATGGAGCACTTCCCAGTCTTTGGTGCATTTATGTCTGTCTTCAAATTTAGTTCACATTTTGCCTACGAATTAAATTGCTTATTTCTTTAAAGAACATTTTTTTTCAGAAGATGTTTGCATTTTTATAGCTAACTGCATACCCACAGAAATGATTTGGCAAGTAAAATTTGCAATACTGTTTTGCGAAAGAGAAATAAAAATACTGTGTTTGAAAAATGTCAGAGATCCTAAGCATTGATTGTTTTTATGTCATGAAGGCTGAACCCTAATGACATAGAAGCCAATGGGGGCTTTACTTAGTAAAAGCTGTAAACTTAAGTGAGGTCTGAATTTGGTCTTATTTGACTGTAATTCCAGGAAAAACACGTGATTTCTAGTTCACCCTCAGTTCTTGATGCATGTAGTCCACAGTTTAATAAAAGTAGAGCATGAAGGGGCATCATATATTAGACTAAATGGGCAAAACTTTTATTCTGATTCATCTTTGTAATCAGACCAACTGTATATGTGACCTTTCACCCCGGCGTGTAAGAAATTTGATTGTTTTTCAGAGGAAAGGAAACTGGAGCGAGATTTAAATTCTTCACAGAATAACTGGAGCAACAGGAAAAATTAAGAGAAGACCTAAACTGAGGTTCATATTTCATTGCTACTTAAATTAACAATGCAAAGGCCAGGATAGAAGTAAACTTGAATTGCTTCCATAACTATGTATGTATATGATCTGACATGGCATATAAAATCAAGCTTTGTAAGAGTTGATAGCTTGCCTGATAGGATTATGCAGAATAGGAGCTATTCTCACTTGAAAGACACTTGCCATGTCAATGCAGACCTCATTAGAGGTGGCAGTAATTGAGTGGGATACATTTTCTGGAAGAATACAGGACAGATGGTGCCAATTGCTGAATATTTCTATTTGTGAGTGTAGCAGCTGCTTGTGAGACACACTGGGGAAGCCCCGAGTTTTGCCTCACCAGTGTCCTTTTGTGACAGCAGCTGGTAGTGATGCCTTGGTAGAAGTAGGAGAAGGATCTAGTGGTACTCTTCCCATCCTTGGGTAGTTTGTGGCTAAAAATAATATGAACAGTGATGGAAACACCAGCACATAATACAAGCTTTTCTTACAGGCTTGAAATATAAATAATAAATATTTTGGGTATGAGCACTTTCCCTTAGATTTTTCTGGATGCTGATGGATGTTTTTCTTGCCTAACCTAACTTCCTCTGTGGCACTGCATGAGTTTTAGATTTCAGATGTTTGGGAGTAACATAATGAGAAAGAAGCACTTTGTGCCTTATCTTTCTCTCTGAAAAACTGAGCATCATTCATGCCCCTTTGTGTATGCATGGAACATGTCAGTAGTAGTAGAAGCTTCACATCCGTAAGCCAGATGAGTTGGAATTGAAACTTGTCATGAAGGGGGAAGCGATGGCAATAACATTTGAGTGGGAAAGAGAAATGAAGGAATTTTACCTGAATGAAGTAAGACTTTAAAAGAGGGGTTTAGGTTTTCATAGTTTTTAAGAAGTGAGCCTCAATTAGGCAGTGCATTTCAAGAGTTTGTGCCTTACTTACAAATGCCTAACAATATTATTTTTTGCTTGCATTTCTTAAATAGTAGGATATATCCTTTGTGTAGGAATCCTTGTCTATCCTGCTGCCTCTTGCTTTTCTTGACAGTTCTTCAGCGTGAAACCCCACCACAATGTCTATGCTGAATTCTCTGATCCAGATTTCACTATCTAGATTCATACACTATATATATACACACACATTTTTAATTCTTCCTTTTAATATGTGGACCATGTCTCTCCCTTGCTCCATTCCCTTACTATCTTTCTTCCTCTGTATTGTCTAAACTGCGTACCTTACCAGTCTGTCACCAGTTACCCTCTTATTTTGTATTTGGCTGACAAGGCCTCCATTCAGTCCTTCTAAAAAAAGAAGTAATGTGATGCTGTCTCCAAGGCAAGCTCCTGCAAACTGCTAGCGCTATTCCCCAAGCTGTCCTGATATGTGAGCACCAACAGGGACATAAACAAGTAATGTTGTGAGTTCTGATTTCATAAATCCAAGGGGAAGCTGATCAAATTAAAAAAAGTTACGCAGGTGGTAAAATATAAAATATACTTTTCAGCTTGACAAACATCTTCTCTTTAAAAACAGGTGATTTAAGACTAGCACTGTTATATATTGAAATGCATGAAGTATCCTTTTGACATCTTAACCAGAAAGCACTATCTGTAGCAAAATATGCTCCATTAGAGGAAGCAAATACTTAAGAAATTATTGGGTTATCAGGTGGGCTTACTCTGAGAAAACACTGATATTTACCCAGGACTTTTGGGGGTGAAGATAACAAGAACTTAGTAGAGATTCTTTCACCCAGAAGCTGATCTTTCATGACAAACACTAAATGTGTATTGCCATTCTGGTTCTGGGTCACCAAATTGTTAAGTATTTCATAGAGGTCTGGGTTTGGTGGTTTGGTTTTTTTGGGGGGTTTGGTGGGGTTTTTTTTGTGTGTTAAAGGTAGAAACTGTTGAAAATAACTTGGGAGTTCCCTGTTTTCCTGTAGTTTTTCTCATACAGTAAATATTGACCCCACAAAAGCAGCTACTGGAACTGTAATGCTTGCAGACTCAATGTTTTTCTTGACTATTGTAGTGGGGTTGAGTGTGTAGAAATCCCCATGTGAAGCCCCTATGTTTATTTTTTCAAACTTTTTTAGTATTTCTACAAGACCTCACCATAGCTGTCATCTTGTTAGAAACATAGATGCTAATTCAGCCTTGATATTTTTATAGCAGGAAGGATATATATATATATATAAAATTATCAGAAGTCATTGCCAAAGTATGTAGGCTTTTATATGCTGTCTGTCTTAATGAAAATTTGATGCAGTAGGACACAGTTCGTAGCATGGGTCTGTACTTGTACACTTTACTATATAGTGAAGTTTTATTAATTTCTAAGTTTATCTAATTTAGGATACTATACAGGATTGAGGATCATCCTAGTTCTTGCTTATTGCAGGGGGGTTGGACTGGATGATCTTCAAAGGTCCCTTCCAACACAAACTATTCTATGATTCTTCGTAACAGAGGTAACTTCCAGTGAATCATTGTTTCAAATAGTCAAAATTGATATACAAGGTCTACAGGTAAGGGTAGTTTAAACCCAGCTATAATTAAGACTACCCACTGATGATATGAAAGCTGGTAGATGACCTCTTAGTAAGGTTATTCAGTCCTTCCCTGTGGAAAATCCTGTAGTTTTAACTTTCCAAACTAGACTTGTTTGAACTGAGATTTTTACCTTCCTAGAGACTATTTCAGATTGTGATAGGTTTGTTGGATGGCCCGTGGTTCTTAATTCATGAGCGAGAATGAATAATTGGTACAAACGTGGAAGGCCTGTGGGAAGTTAAGGTCAAGTTTGCAGGAGCAGAGAGCAAGGCCTCCTAGATAAGGCATTTCAGCACTGACTGGAGAACTGGATGTGTTCCCTATTTCTTATATAGCTTTGTGATTCTGGGTGAGTGTCACAAAGCAAAAATGTTCCCAAGAGATCATACTTTAGTTATGCTCTATTTTCTTGGTGTGATGTTTAAGTTACAGGGCCTAGTTTGCAGAGGAAAACCTATTGTGAAATAATTTTGTTTTCAGAGCTTGAAAAATGGTAAATGAATAGGTTTGGTCTGTATTCAACAACGTGAAATACATTAATGAGTGTAGCATCCTTTCTATGCAGTAGACATTAATCTCCTAAAAAACAATAAATTTGTTTGCAAGGTTGTATTAAGGTTTCACAGCCAGTTTTAATTCCAGTTTTAACTTCACATTTGTGCTTTACTGTGCAAGCATAATAATGTTCTTTTACCACAGCTTTTTGACTTTAATATAAATAGGTATTGTAAATAGAAACAATATGTGCAGAAAACCTAGTGCATTTGTACCATTTGTACATGAAGAAGGAATAACGTTTATCAGGGCGTTTGTAAATACCTGGGCGAATGTGGAAAAACCTGTTGCCTATCTAGCCATTCATGTAAGCAAACACGTATCAGCGGAGAAGCAAATGTAAAAGCAATGCAAAAAGCTGCCAAAGAAATTGAGATTTTTTGCAAGTCTGTCACTAGGTGAAGGAAATCCAAACTTTGATACTTTCACCATTAGAATGAAGAAAGCAGCACAGAAATGTGCAGCTCATCTAGAGAACTGAGGGGTTTTGTACTCTTGCACTCTTCTTGCCTTTCCTCACATCAATGTGGAGACAAGCCTACCATTCTCCTTGTTCAAACCGGTGGTGTCTGGTGCAGTTGCTCAGAGATGGTTTCAGATTGCCTTCAGGCAGAGAGGACCATTCAGCAGCTTCTCCCCAGGAGACCATTCAAAGGGTGTCAGTGCCGCTTGTTGCCTTTGGTATAGTTCTGGTAGGAAACCCATCGTCTTGAGAAACCGGTCTAGTTTTCAGATGCCATGATCCATGCAAGTGACAGGGATTCGTGGAAGGGGGCATCCACGTTAGAAGGATCTGGTCCCTGAATTTGTCCTTGGGATTGAGGAATTACAGGAAGACGCAATGAGATACCTTAGTAGCGACAACTGCTTTTTAAGATTTACTAATCTGGAGCCTCTTCTAATGCTGCTGTGTTGTAGTGTAGGTTCATAAAGTAGGTTTCAATCTATTAAGACATCTTGTTGCGGTCCTTTCCAGGCATTTCGGTTTGTATGTCTGATACATCAGAATAAAGTCTGTAATATATGTGTTTGCAGTAACAGGTAAAAGCACAGAAGCTCAAGTTGATGAATTAACTATTGAGGGCTTATTGTGATGATCAACAGATCAGATGATCTAGGAAGATGTGCTTTCTTCCTGCAGCTCCTGCCTTACCTGTATTCTTAAATTACCTTGGCTTAAACAGCACTGCTGCTGCTCGTTCTGTGGTGACGCTCTTTCCTTGCTACTCAGTGCTGGGAGAGGGAAAAAAAAAGACTTCCTGGTTTGAAAAGTTCAACATTTCTACTCAGATGTGTATTAATGCACTTAAATGTTCAAAACAAACACATGCAGATGCTTAAGTTACTTCTTATTGTGAGTTAAATCCAGAGGGCTCGCAGTTTTGCTTGCTGGGACAGCAGACGGGCTATTTGCTCCTGTTTTTTTTAAAAAGGGGAGTTGCTACTTGCTGTCAGCTCAGAGAAGCCCTGGTCACTCCTTGGCTCTCCTTGCCCTGAAAAGAAAAGAAACTCTGACGTTTTGAAGGGAAGAATGAGAGAGTTTGCTGAAGATGAAAAGGACCGGAGCGCAAAGCTGGTGGAAGGAATGTGCTGCATGGGTCAGTAACGCGGGCTGGCAGGGTGGCAGGACTGCCTTTGGGGGAGAGCAGAGCGCTCCGTGGGGGAAGCTCTCTCTACAGACCAGCAACTGGTTTCCTTTCTTAGTTTGGTGCTTTTTTCTTAGTCTGCCTTCTAGTTAACTTCATTTGGGGGCTTGATTTGGTATGTTCTGCTCTGAGCTCAAGCATGCTAAATACTGTTACACTGTTTACTTCCTAGTGTGTATTTGCTTTTCTGGAAGCATTTGTTTTTTTAAATAAAAATCACAGTTGTGTTGTTGGATGGGGTTTTTTGTGTGTTTCTTTTCTTCTTCTTTCTTTAGTCCTGGTGTTTTTCACAACATGACAAGTGACAGCTTTACACAGATGTGTAAACAAAGAGGGTGTCAGGTAGAGTTCTTCTATGAGTGTATATACGCATATATAAAAGGAATATGAGTAGTAAGCATCACTTCTTTTGCTTATGTTGGCATTTTAATTGACAATAGAGTTGAAATTAATAGTCACTGCATGGGCTAACAGGATACAAGGAAGTGGATTTTCTTAAAACTTTTTTTTTTTAAAACTGTTGCCACAGTAGCGTTTCCCGAAGTGTAAACTTTAGTGGTAGTTAGTCAAAACTAGCTGAGCTTACCTTAGGAAGAAAGACACGTTGTACACTTGTGGGCTGGAACATTAAATTCTCAGTTTTGAAAACTTGTGTACCTTTTAAAACAGGTGCCTGTAATGGAACAAGTGAAAGTATTTCTGGTTTTCTTTTATTTCTGAGATTTTCTGTTCTCTACATCTACCAAAACAGCTTCCACTTTATTAGGATAAATAACTGGCAGAAATACTGTCTCGCTAGATGAAGGCTATAGGGAAATGTATATTTAGCAAAAAATTTTCTTAATCTGCTAGATTTTTTTTTTCTCCAATAGTGCTGTTTTGCTCTTCAGTTTGTCTCTTATTCCTCTTCTTTGTGTCCTCAACTAGAATAAGAGAGTGTGGAGCTGCGGAGTGGGGAAAAAGCATATGCCAGAAGCTTGGAAGATCAGGGAAGGCGTTTAAGGAACAGCAGCTATTCTGTATAGAGCTGAATGTACATGTATACTACACATACTACCCGAAGAACTTATTGCCACAGTTCACTGTGGCTGCAAGAGCTATAGGTGTGTTAAAAAAAGCACTGGAAAAAATAACAGGAAAAAAAAATACATCTATGACTCTTAAATGCAAAGATATGTATAAGCATGTAGAAAGTCTGTGAGTCATATGAGGGAGGAGTATACAAAGGCTTCACAGGCTTTTGCTTGTCTTGTTTTCACATTTGTTCCCGAATACTCATTTGTCACTACTGTTAGGAAAAGTATGCAGTGCCCAGTTTGGCCTAGGATGGACTCTTGTAGGTTCTCATGCCATTTTGAAGGACATTAGTATCACAGCAGAGACTTGAAAGTCCATGAATATGGACCTTCTGTGAATTTTGTTTTTAATTACTTATGTTACCTTTGACCAATCTGAAAACAGGTTTTTTTTTAATGTAAAACACGGGATCTGATTCAATCTTCTAGTGATGGCAGTAGCTGCAGAAGGGGTCTTGTTTTGCTACCCAAGCTCATTGCTCATTCTCAGCCACACTACAAATAACCCGAGTCAATGAAACAGCGGCAATTATGTTGTACAGGGTCTTAAGGGATCTTGCTATTTTAAGCTTATACAGATGGTCCTGGTCCTAATGCTCCATGACTCCTGCTCTGGGGAGCTCCGGAACTGTGATCGGGGTCTGTAGCAGTTGTACTGGCTAGTGACCATACATAATTTTGTGGACATAACTCTGGCGCTAGAGTGGTGGTTAGTATTTCTGTAACATGGCTCTGTAGAATACATATGGATGGGAAGTATATACAAGTGGGATGCTTTCTTACCCCGAATCTATTGCTTTTATTGTTTCTTCTCAGTATTTTGTGGGCAGTCCTTGATGCTAACTGCCATGCAAGGGAGCAACCTGCTGTCAGTGGCTTGGTCCCATATCGGGATTAGTGGATATCCCTTTTTATGTTATAGAGGATTAAAAGAAAGAGAGTGCTTTCTCTGACTGAAGCTGTAGCTGATCCTTGTGTGGTAGAACAAGGGTGATATTCTAGTCAAAAAACATAGCGATTTAAAAAAAAAAAAAGGCTTTCATGTAGCAAGAGACTTTCTATTGGTAAATATTTTAATAAGTAATTGGATTTTAGAGGTTATAAGTAGTATTTATAGCTCATAAAAGTTTTCCTGGATCTTTTTAGTACATTTTAGGGAACAGTTGACTTCTAGGAAGTTACATTTTTGTTAGTAGTGCTGATATTACAGCAGCGGGGCTGTTGCCCTGGAGGAGCTCACCTGGAACTTCTGCTCAGGAAACTTACATGACATGATGTGGTGTACCGCAAAAACATTTGCGTGATATTATTTTAATTAGGCATTTCAGAGCTTTTGCAGGCTATGCTGTTTTTAAACTTTATTAGAATGCTAATTTTATGAAGGTGTTCATAAAAAAAAAAAAAAAAAATCTTCTGCATATTTGTAGGCTATTAAACCCTTTTCTTTTTCCTTTTTACCTCCAGATGAGCGGGACAAAGTACAAAAGAAGACCTTCACAAAATGGATAAATCAGCATCTCATGAAGGTCAGTTGATATTTCTGTGATGTCTGGATGACTGACTAGTACAGCAGTTATTGTCTCTTACTAAATGTTTGATTTCAAGATGCAGCTGCATTGTGGATAATAAGATCTTAAATCATGGGATTTATGCATGTACTTTGTCTTTGAGCAGTCATGGAGGAGTTGAAATGCTGCTGTCTGATATCCCAAGGTGATCTATTTGAATACTTGCATTTGAAATTAAAATGAGTCAAAGTTTAAGAGACATGGTTGTCTACAAAGCTTGACTCTTTTCTGGCATTAGACTGTTATGGCTGTAGCACCACAGCTAGAGCAAATGAAATTTTTGTAAGTACCATGTTGAGGGCAGGGATGTGACCTTGAGAAGGATAGCTATAGATCATCCCGTGGCATCAGTATGCTGCTCATGGATTAAAAATAGAGGCTTTCTAGGGACAAAAGTCACTTTTCAGCATCTTTCTTTTGAATAGCAGTGGACTTTGCCTCAGGGACAGAGCACATCATTATAGCAACATGTATAGCTTTTAGTCAACAGAGAACTAGAAGCTGTGAGTTCACCTTCACTGCATGGCCCTTCAGTTCTAAATTTAATCTGCTGTTTCAGCGCCAGCTGTCTAGGCCAGACATTTCTCTGGAGCAACAGATTGTATAATTACTTAACACAACTTGCTTTGATTTTTTTTTTTTTTTCTTTTTCCCCAGAGGTTGAATTCATGTAGAAGTCACATTAAATAAAAATGTATCTGCAAACTGTCAGAGTTGAGATTTAATTAACAAGCATAGTCTATAATGTTCAGAAACTGCTGTAAAGATTTGCTCATGTTCATATTTAGAGAAAAATACTTTTTTTTAGGTGGCAACTTAATTATTCTGTGCTTCTTGTGGCTGTACTTGTGGGCATTTGAGAAATATTGGACACTAAAGCAGAACAGAATTTGTTCAGGGATGTTTAAAAGCAACTTGGAATGCTCTTTGAATCCTTAGAAGATGCAGAATTCTGGTTTTGCATCTTTTTGAAACCAGGGTAGCTCTTGGAAATGATGTGAGTCAGGAATCTAGTGAGGCCCAGACATGAGGTTGGTCCCAGTTTTATCTTTAGCAAGAGACCTCTCTTACAGAGTCGTCTTTTTATCCTTTCCACTATGACTGAGCCATGAGCAGTGGTCCTGACACCAACCTCTGTGCAGCAGCAGCTATGCACAAGCTTTCTGTGCACAGGGTGAGTTTGGAGTCGCAGAATGGCTTTTAATACTGTTGATACCAATAGGTTTTTCTTTGTGGATTTTCTAGACCTAAAGCAATCATGCTGTGTAGAAACAGCTACTTGAAAGATGAGAGACTGCAGACCTGTAGCCTTCCCTTTATGGGTTTTACTTCTTATTTGTAATATAAGAAATATATCCATTGTCCAGTACTTCAGACAAATTAGATTTAAAGAAAAAAACATACAGGAAGATTGCCAGTACTCTGGCAGCAAAATGCAATCTCCAAATTAACCATCTCCCTATTAACCATCTCCTTCTAATTGAAAGTAATTGTGTAAGTTACTAATCTTTTCTGTATTAAAGATGTATTTTAAAGATGTAGTTTTAATTTTCTGTGGGAAGCAGAAAAGCCTATCTGAAGCTTTTTGGAGAACAATCCTTTAACATGAGTTTAAAATGATGCCTGTTTTTACAGAACAGTGTACTGAACATTATATTTCTATACACCATTATTTTACACAATTTTAAAACATGCATAGTCATCGTTGCCATACTGTTAACCTCTTGGGAGTAGCTTAAAAAAGATTTAGACTCTAAACCTGTAAGGAAATCAGGGTAAAGAGTTCACATTAAATCCTTTTGACTTGCTTGCCAAGGTCAGTGGCCTTAGGCCTTCATCTTCAAATAGTTCTCAGTGTGAGTGATTATAGAGATGTATATATATAGATAGATATACATATGTGTCTGTACTGCTGGCCTTGATTTTCATCTTTCATCTCAGATTGCTTGCTTTAGAATTCAAGTAAAGGATTGTTAACTCACACAAATAGAGTTTGACTATGCCTCTTCTGTTAACTCTGAATTTCTGTAGCAACTCAACTTTTTTGGAATTACTCAATTTGAAAGCAGTTAGTGATACAGTTGTCAAATTTCTGTTCTTACAGCGTAGGTTTTAGGACAGTGACTTGCATGGAAATTAAAAACAATCCTTCAAATGCTCTCTCTCAAGACACAAAGACATTTAGAAAATACTATATATAATGGAGGGAATGCAGGAAAAGTATCACCATAAATGTGTTTTTAGTAGAGTCTCTAGACCTGTCCTGGTCTATGCGTTAAGTTGAATTTGAGTCCTAATTTTCAGCTCTATTACCTTTGATTTAAATCAAAACACATGCAACTCATATTTGCCCACTCAATGCCAATAGCTTGTTGCAAACAACAACAAAAAAAAAAGGTAGGAATCAATTTGTTTCGGGCATCTCAGTAGCTTTGTTTGAGCTAGTTATCCAGACTTCTTTTGTAGGTAGCAGAGAGTACAGGCCCTTCTAGATGTCTCGGACATCTACTACTGTAGGAGGAGGTCAATTGGGTCCTAGAAGTGCTTTCACTCCACTGACTGAAAAAGGAGGTCAGTGTGCTTTGTCTGTCACTGTGTAGGATTCAAGAAGAAGCAGATAGGATGAAGGTGATCGTGGAACTTATGAGAGATCATGGAAGCACTAGACCATGCATGTGGCAGGAACACACTATGGGCTGAGGGGATGGATTGCATTTTTTTTTTGTCTTTTTTTCCATCCTATTTATGTTCTTTACTTCCTCTTTCCCCACTTTCTTTTCTTGGTCTCCTGTTTCTTTTTTTGTTTTCTTTATTTTTTCTGTTTCTCTTTTCTCCTCTTGCCTGTTTTTATTTTTTCACTACTTGTTTGGTTCTTTCCTTGCTCCTATTCTTCTGCAGTCCTTGGGAAAGTACCAGACTCTTATCCCGTTATAAAAGTATATTCAGAAGAGTTTTTTTCTAGGTCAGCAGCACGATGCTTTTATGGATTACCAACATTTGTTAGGGGATGGCATAGAAACTTACCGTTATTCTTCTAATTAAATTCTGTATTTATGGGATTCACTGGGTAACCACAAACAACAAGATGGCTGAGAAATATTTACCCTTTGGCCCGCTGTTACCCATCTTTAGTTGCATTAGATTCAAAGCGATTAAATGCATAGTATATAAAATTCAGTGTTTGAGATTAGTCCCTTTTCAGTTCAACTGACTAGTAAACTGTGTATTCGTGTACTTTGCAACTAGAAACATAGTCATTGCAGAAATATTTCCTGCAAATAATCTTGAGATACATAGTTTTAGAGACAGGTACCTAATGTGTTTTTTGCAAAATTCAGCTGTTCAAATTATCTTTGAATTCCATGGTTGAGGATCAAGTGGACTGTTGCTACATTTTTTAAATGCTGAAATTTTTCTTTTGAATTGATAATACCTTTTCCTAGGGCTGATTAGAGCATTGCACTTGCTAAGGCTACTGTTTTAATGTCTGATGGTGGGGCTCCAATTTAAACATTATCTTTTACTTCTTGTTGACATATGGGCTGGAGAGGTGAGATACTGGACTTCAGACTCGCCTGCTGCTGTGGTATGAGTGTTCAAGGAGAAACTCGCATGCCGGTGTAACGTGGCGGTGGGGTAGAGCTCTCCTCTCAACTTCTCTAAACCTGCCTCTGCTTCCAGCAAGTGTTTCACTTTGCTGTTATCAAAATAGGATGTTAAATTCTAGTACTTGCTACAGTGGTAAGTGACCCTTGATGTAACATGAATAGGTAAATTTTTGGAAGAAAGGGGTTTCTTTCTAGTGTAGCGTTTGCGTGGTCCTAAAGCACCCAAAGAGAAATCCAGCTTCCATGAAAGCCCAGAAATTCTTCCTGACACTCCTTTGAATCCCAAATCCCAAACCCTAAGGAAAGAATGAGAAGTGTGAAATACAGGGGGAGGATGAAATAAAAGTGCAAAAATAAAGTTGATGATGAAAAATGAATGAAAACGGACAAATTCTTCTTTGTTGTTCAGTTCCTTTCTCAAACCAATTGAAAAATATTTTTGTAGTGCCAGATTGTAGTCTTGACAGATAAAACAAGCTGTTTTGAAATACATAGTTTCTTCATCAGAAATGATGATGCACAGAAAATAGGACTAAAGGCAAGGCAACCAGAGACTTGCTGGATCAGTGCTCCGATGGGGAAAGTGTGGTGAACACCCAGGTATCTTTCCTCCCAGGGGAAATGTTTCTTCTTTTTCATGGAAAAAACAGTTGTAGAGAGCCTCTTAACTGATCTTCTAGTAGCAGTATGGGACCCCGGAGTGCCTGAGCAGCTCCCTGGAGAGGGAGGGCTGTCCTGTCCACGGCACTGGCAGGGAGCCCTCCCACCCAGTGTCCCCCACAGTGCAGCTTGGCTTGGGACTCACCGGAACTCGAAAGGAGCATGCTGGTGACGGGAGCCATTGGGAGCATCCCTGCACAATCATTAGTGGCTCCAAAAGTCACTTTTAAAGGTCTTATGAGCAAGAAGGCTTTTATAAGTAGCAGGAGAAAATGCTTTTAAAACTATTATTCTAAAGCACAGGGCTCAAAATCCTGTACTGTGTCGCAGTGACAGTGCATTAGAGAGAGCGCGAGCAGCTTTTTGTTGTGCAAAGACTGAATGAATAATTCAGAATAGAAACCTGAAGTTATTGATTCCTGTGCGTCCTTGAGGCAGCACACAGTTTGTAAATGGGCACTTAGGGTCGATTGCTTCGTGAAATGTTCAGGTATATGCGCTTAATGGCATATACGGTTCCTGATACAGCACAGTCATTCCCTTGCTGAAAGTTGGCACTTCACTGACATTACTGGTTATCGTTTTAGATAGCACTACTCTGCAGTATCTTCTTTTTAGCCGTGCAGTTACTCTAAAATTCCCCACCTCCTCCTCTTCCAGAAATGAAGATTTTTTAGCTCTACTTTTATATTTATTTTCAGGGATGATGCATGTGTTGACTAATAGTCAATAGTAGTGGCTTTTTAAAAAAAGTCTCAGCGTAACACCTTTCGTTTTTGAAACATGCTTGGAAAAGGCATATTTTGTTTTGGTTTGGTTTGGTTTTCCTGTATTAAGGAAAATAAGATGAAGATTGCTTGCTGTGCTAGTGCATCTAAATGAGCGTTCTCTATATTCTTCATAGTTAATTCTGACAGCTGCTGCAAATTGTGCTGGGAGCAAATCCTGTGAAATCCCACTTCCAGTACGGCCTGCAGCTTGCTTTAAGCATTGGGTGCAGCTGAAGTATCAGTATTTCCTTCTCTATTTTGTTTTTCAATTGTTCACAAAGGCCTATTGTTGTCTTGGTACAGGAGAGTATTTCTTTTTTTCTCCTAAAATCTTTTGGTATTTTGTGTTCAGGGCCATTCTAAAAGATCTTGAAGTGTTTTTTCTTTGAGAAGTGCTCCTTCTGAAAAATATGTAAAAATAACTCTTGAAGAAGATCATCAGTTAATAGTGTAAAGAAGTATTTGATTTTGTTATGATCCCTGGAAATATGCACAATTATAGTTTATTCATACTACATTTTGTACAAATTTTTCAAAGGTCTTCCACTTGGAGATAAACCACACAGCATCTTTCATCTCCTTAGTATAATCTATAGCTGTTTGCAGAGCAGATCAGCAAGCAAGCTCAAGACATTTTTGTTGTTTAATCAAAGTTTAGACAAGGGGGGAAGGTAACCAGGAGACGGTGAGGGAAAGTAGAGACAGAATACCAGAAGTTAAAGCTGAAAAATAGATGGAAATTTGTACAAAGTTTTAGAGGCTAATGATAAACCACATCACAAATTCTCTCTGCAAGCAAATACATAAATAAATCCAAGTCAATAAAAACTGTGCCACAGATTTCAAGTTTATTTGATCCTCTTAATTCATGCAGACTTCATGACTAATTGGGAGCAGGAAAGAGAATAATTGAAAACAGTAAATGAAATATGCATGAAATACATGATAGCTTGAGTGCACCAATATTTTTATGGCATGCAGCACTATTGAACTGGTTGAGTGTATGTTTTATGATGCTTTTTATTGTGGTGTTTGAGGTTTTTTAAAAAATGTTTTATGTAGGTGCTCATATATGAAAGAATGAGTATAAGGAGAATTAAGTCTACCATGAGATTACTGTATGATGATATAGAACCACTAGAATCAATATGTTTCCTATGGTAGACTAATATATTAATATATTAATTCATTCTCTTTTTGTGGGTTCATTGTTTGCAATTTGCTCTCAGCATAGATTTTATTTAGTATTATTTATTCCGTAGAGATCACAAGAGATAAAACTATATGATTTGCAATTAAATGTTGGCTTTTTAATTAATTGTTAAATTATGCATGGAATTATATTTTATCTATGTACTTTTGATGTATCCACATTTAATAATAATTTTTACGTTGGTTTAGAAATACTCTGGCTTGATCTTACTCCCATAGGGCCAGTGTAATTGTGCAATTGGCTCCAGTGGGAGTAGTATTTGTCCCAATAGGTGGACTCCAGACAGTAAGCAACCTCCAACATTGTGATAAACATAACCAAAATATTTCATTCTACAACAGTATTTCACATACCTTAGAAAGCCATTGACCCGAGGTAGTGTAGATGTGTGACTACATGTTTTTCCTGTAAAGAGTATGGTCTGCTAAAGGCATTTATGGTGCTTTGGACAAGAAAATTTAAAGATAGTAACATAATGTTTAAAATTCTCATCTGCCTACTGAAATACAGTACCTTGGCTTTCATCAGAATAATGTTAGGCCTGTCAACCTTACGTTTTACCTGCTTTAGGCAGGTGTGGAGTTTGTTGCTTTTGGTGGTCTGAGTTAGTGAATCCCTGTAGTTTTAAGCTGTGAAAGCCAGATTTATTGTATGGGTTTGATGTTATTAGCATTACATTTGTATACGTTAAACAATTCATCCCTGATGAGGTATATTTGGAGACATGTAGTACAGAGCTGGAAAGGGCAGGGCAAATTGGAAGCATGAAGGGTGAAGAACAGTGATGGCACTGTCTAATTGAAACACTGCAGCGTGTCTCTGGACAAAGGTAAAACTGGACAAAAGGTGACCGTGGTTGCTGTCAGTTTGAGGCATTGACCTGGAACAAGGAGGTTGACAGTAGATTTTTTTGGTCGCTAACTAACATCAGGACAGGACTGCGTGGCAATGGGGAAAATCATTTATCCTCATAACTGACAGAAGGAGCAGATGTTGAGATCTGCATTTGAACACCTATGAAGGTGCCCTCTGTAGCCCATGCAACAAGGAGGTATTTCTGTAGTACAGGTCAGCTCATCCGCAAGCAGATGTGCAAACCAGGTCAGGTCACACTTGCTGTTCTGTTCCCTGCCTCCTGCAGGACTTGGGGTGGCTGCCTCTGGTGTGGACATGTGCCTTGTGAGAAGCGCTAGCCAGAGAGACAGACCTTCAGCCTGTCAGGTTCAGAAAGTCACTAGCAAAGCTGCTAGTTAGGTCTGGACTGATTAGGAGGGACTGCTTCAAAATTTAAAAAGGGAAGGTAACTTAACAGCAAGTGATTGCAAAGTCCCAGGCTCATCTTTCAAAGAAAAGAGAGAATTGAGAAGTAGAAAAAGGACAATGAACTTGTAAGCAGCAGAACAGGGGAAAGCAATAGGTACGGTCTCCTGGGGAAGTAATCCAGGAGAGGGAGGAATGCAGGAGATCTGGCAGTCACTGAAGGCGTTTATGTTGGAGGCACAAAGGGAGGCTGCGGACAGGCTGGACAGATAGGAGGCATCGTATAAAATATACTGCTGCTTTTAAGAGATGTGTGAAATACAAAGGAGCCATACAAGATGTGGAAATGAGGGCAGAAGGACTATAAAGATTTGTATGAAGGAGTTACTAAAGTAGTGGTGGGGTAAAATCAGACAAGTAAAAGGTCCTGAAGGAGTTACAGTAAGAGTGTGACACAAAAGTCCAGAGGAGAAAGGTTCTGTAATTATGTCAGAATGGGAAAAGGGAAGGAGAACTATGGATGCATTACCAAGGAAAAACACACACAAAAAAAGAGAAATAGTATTCAATGGTGTAGAAAAGTCTGAATTACTCTGGCCTCTTCAGTCTACAAAATAGTGACTTGACAAAACACATTTTAACAAGATCAGGGTAAAAAAGATAAGGAAACAGCAGATCAAAAAGACTATTCAGATAAGTTATGTGCTTCCTGGTTGCACAGCTTCATTCACCCAACAGGAACTAATTGAAGTGATTTACAACATTTTATCATTCTCTTTATGAATTCAGAGAGGACAGGGGACTGCTAGGAGCCTGCAGTTACAGTAAGCATAATACCTCTCTCCCAAGCAGAAGAAAAGAATGGGGAGTTACAGACCTTGCAAGGTAACTTCTCTCCCTGGGAAGACCGTGGAACAGATTATTAAACTATCACTTATCCCACCTTTGGCTGGACAACTGGTCTTTGAAAGCATGTGGACAAAGGGGAAGCAGTGCACATGGTGTATCCACATTTTTTGACATGCTACCACACATAGTCTCATTAGCAGACTACTGTTACAAAATTTGAACAAAAGAATCCCAGATATAGCTTGCTTGGATATTGCCATCAGTAACAGCTACAGCTAGAACTGGCACTAGGAGGAGGCAGTGCCATTGGTTGCGGCTGCTGTCATGGCTGCCAGCGGGCGCTGCAGCAGCAGCATCTGGCTCTGGGAGGCCACTAGCATGAGCAAGGACCCGTCTTCCTTCCACCTAGAGATGGCATCCAAGCACCTGCCACCCTTGCCATGCTGCATCCTCAAGTGAGGACTCAAGCTCTGTCACTTCAGACTTGTAATGATACCCTTGTTTCTCTGACACTGTGCTGTACTTTTCTCTGGCTCAGGCCTTTTGTCATGTAGTCGGCAAGAAGTGTGGCCCTTACCCTGCCACAGTTCTTACCAAGGTCCATCACCTGCACTGGTCTGTGTTGGTTTATGCCCAGGGAGCACCAGGAACTACAGATGAGCTCCATGCTCTGCCTGTAGGCCAGCACAGTGCTTAGGAGACAGCTCGTAATTCTGCGTTTTTGCAGACACACGAATGTGCTTGTGGGCACACAGTTGTGAAACTCCACCTGGCCGCACAACTCCTGATCTTTGGGATGACAAGAGGTTTGCAGCCATCTGTAATAAAGCAGTAAGAAGATAAGGCTTCTTGGAAAATCAAGAACAGGTTGTGATAATTGAGTTTGTTTAGTCTGAAACAGAGAGGACTGACGGGAGATGTGATAGATAACGTGTCTTCAGTATTTAAAAAAGTGGTTATGCAGAAGCTGCTGAACAAGAGTTTTCCGAGGTGAGGCTCTAAGGTGGGGGGGACAATAAAAAATTCAGCTTAGTTTACAGAAGATTTAGTTTGAAGATGAGCAAGGAAAAATCCCTGTCCCTGAAAAGCAAGTAAGCATAATAAACACTGAAGTGTATGTATTACATACTGCAGAATTTCCTTCATTTGAATTTTCAAAAATAAATTTGAGAAGCATTTCCGGCACGTTCTAGCCAAACTCAGTCTGCTCCACTGCACTGGGTTGGGTGAGGTGATCGGTTCAGTCCTTTTTAGCCTTACAGTTGTATTAGCTAGCTTAGTAGGGCTCAGCCCTTCTCTGGCAAAACAGTGTTTGACTTTGAGTCTTGGAGCTGATCACTGCCAAGTTCCTTACCAAAGCTTGTATTTTCACTAAATTAGTGATTTCAATCTGCATCAATCCTACAGTTCCAGTGAGAATGCCCTGAATGCAGAGAATGCAGTGAGCTACCCTGTAAAGTGAAATGTAGTGATGTTTGCATTGTGTTCTTTGTTAATCTGTATTTATGCCTTTGTAAGGAGAATATTTTAAAAAGCGGACAGGATAAATGTCACAGATGAGGCTTTAAGCAGGTTGTGAGTCACACTTCAATTTTGTCATCAGTAATATGTGCTGAGGCACTATCTCCTAACAGCTAGAAAATGTGATAGAAATGTAGAGGAGGTTCTATAATGCGTTTGTTTGGGTTTTTTTTTAAGTCTTTTTAACATTAGTAAATATCTTGATATATTCTTATACACAAAAGTATTTGAACAAAGAGTATTGCATTGAGGAAGAATCATAAAAGGTTACCGAGGTGTGAAACACAAGAGATGGATGTGCTGGGCATTAAAATCACAACTGGTGCAAGAAGTGTTAATGGGCTGCGAGCATGCATGGAGTCGCATGGGAGCCCACGTGACACGCCACATGTGGCATCTGGCTTCTCTGCCCACTGAGAGCTGACTGTAGAATGACGGTTACTTTGGTGAAATAGACACTAAAGCTGGCTGGATGTTTCTGTAACTTAAATTAATGTTTAGGACTTTAAATTGTAGTAATAATGGAGTAGATGTCCAGTTTATGTTAGTCAATACCCGTTTCTACTGAACCGGTGAATCTACGCAGCATGGGGTCCACTTGGATGGATTGGCTGATCCTAATATACAAAGTTACAAGTAGCTGACCAAAACTCTGCAAGTGTTAAAAACAGTGCGGGTAATGCTGTGATAATGATGATGAATAAGCGGAATGGGACTCGTGGGGGTATTCCAAGTGGCTGGACCAGTGTTGATTGAAGAGAACCTTATAGCCCATTTTTCAGAAAAACTTGAGGTGTATGATCTGGAATGGAGTCAAGATTTATTTTTCTGTAGGAGGTAGAAAGAAGCATTTTTGACATTTAGGAGATGTGGTTAAACTTGTTCTGTACAATAAAGGTGTTTCAGATATCACACAACTACTGCAATCCAGAAGAGGACTCTCAGATATTCACGTTTATGTCCTACTGTTTGATATATCACAAAATCACAGATCACAAATTCAGAGAATGGTCAGGGTTGGAAGGGACCTCTGGAGATCATCTAGTCCAACCCCCCTGCCAGAGCAGGGTCACCTACAAAAGATGCATCAATTTAAGAATACAGAACTCAGTCCCTGAAATCCCTGCCAAAAACGCTGGGCTACAGAATCATAGAATGGTTAGGTTGGAAGGGACCTTAAAGATCATCAAGTTCCACCCCAGCTGTCATGGCCAGGGACCCCTCCCACTAGACCAGGTTGTTCAAAGCCCCATCCAACCTGGCCTTGAACACCTCCAGGGATGGGGCATCCACAGCTTCTCTGGGCAACCTGTTCCAGTGCCTCACCACCCTTCGAGTAAAGGATTTCTTCCTAATATCTAATCTAAATCTACCTTCTTGCAGTTTGAAGCCATTCCGTCTCATCCTATCACTACAGGCCGTTGTAAAAAGTCCCTCTCCAGCTTTTTTGTAAGCCCCCTTCAGATACTGGAAAGCTGTTATAAGTTTTCCCCCCAGAGTCTTGTCTTCTCCAGGCTGAACAACCCCAACTCTCTCAGCCTGTCTTCATAGGGGAGGTGCTCCAGCCCTCTGATCATCTTTGTGGCCCTCCTCTGGACTCACTCCAACAGGTCCACATCTTTCTTATGTTGGGGGCTCCAGAGGTGGATGCAGTATTCCAGGTGGGGTCTCATGAGAGCAGAGCAGAGTAGAGGGTCAGAATCACCTCCCTCAACCTGCTGGCTGTGCTTCTTTGGAAGCAGCCCAGGATGAGGTTGGCTTTCTGGGCTGCGAGCATGTCTTGCCAGCTCACCTTGCGCTTGTCATCAAGCAACACCCCCAAGTCCTCCTCAGGGCTGCTCTCAGTCCCAGGCTGTATTTGTGTTTGGGATGGCCTCGACCCAAATGCAGGACCTTGCACTTGGCCTTGTTAAACTTCATGAGGTTGGCATGGGCACACCTCTCCAGCTTGTCCAGGTCCCTCTGGATGGCATGCCTTCCCTCCAGCATGTCGACCACTCCGCACAGCCTGGTGCCATCGGCAAACTTGCTAACAGTGCACTCAGTCCCACTGGCCATGTCGCCAACAAAGGTGTTAAACAGCACCGGTCCCAGTACCGACCCCCGAGGAACACTGCTTGTCACTGCTCCGCACTTGGACATTGAGCCGTTGACTGCAACTCTTTGAGTGTGACCATCCAGCCAGTTGCTTATCTACCGAGTGGTCCATCAGTCAAATCGATGTATCTTCAATTTAGAGACAAGGATATCATGTGGGACAGTGTCAAATGCTTTGTACAAGTCCAGGTAGATGATGTCAGTTGCTCTTTCCTTATCCACCAGCACTGTAACCCCGTCGTAGAAGGCCACCAGATTTGTCAGGCACGATTTGCTCTTTGTGAACCCATGTTGGCTTCCTCTGATCACCTCCTTGTTTTCCTTTTTTTTCTCTTTGAAAATGGGTGTTTTGTTTCCCCTTTTTCCAGTCAGTGGAAACTTTACCAGACTGCCACAACTTCTCAAATATGATGGATAGTGGCTTGGCAGCTTCATCTGCCAGTTCCCTTAGGACCCATGGGTGAATCTCATCAGGTCCCATGGACTTGTGCACCTTCAGGTTCCTCAGCTGGTCTTGAACCTGGTCTTCTCCTGCAGTGGGCGGTACCTTATTCTGCCAGTCCCTGCCTTTGCCTTTTGCAACTTGGACAGTGTGGTTGGAGCCCTTACCAGTGAAGACTGAGGCACCTGCTTGCATACTTGCTGATCTGGGGATTAGGAGAATATTGGAATGCATTTCATGAAACCAACTATAGGAAGATAAAAATGTATGGACACGATTTAGCAATGACCTGATTTGTATTTTTTTTTTTTAAGTTAAACAACAGTATATTTGCCTTAAAGCTATATGGGTATCTTTTTTATGATTATTAAGAGTTTATCTAGAGGCATGTGAAATAATTGAAGGCTAGGGGCAAAATGCAAAATAAAAGTGTGAGAAAGCAATGGATTAATTGGATGACTGAGTTGTCTGGAAGAGTTGTGAAGGTTAACATCAAAACAAAACAAAAAATCGTGAGTTATCTAAGCTTAGATACAAGGAGAGGGCTTTAGAGGAGTGGAACACGTGAAGTGTGTTCAGATCATAAAGTTCTCATGCTCTAATAGAGTGTATGGCATTGGCCAGATGAGAAAGTGAAGGATGAACCCAAGGATGCAGCCCAGGATGAATCTTTGGTTAGGAAACATCTGTTACAAAGAAAGATTAGGGGTGTTGAACTCACTTTGGATGGGAGACTTGTTTAAAGGTGACATATAAAAGTATTTGAAATGGTAAAGGGGCTTTATGAAATGAAGTAGCAGTAGCTGTGCCTGCTTTTTTTGAAAATTAATATCCAGGAACAAAGTCAAACAGCTAGAAAATTACTCCTGAGTATGAAATAAAGAACCATTTATTTTCAGTGAATTGCAAGAAATATTTCCTGCAGAGTGGGTTATCAGACTGGCAAGCAAAAGAAAAGAGTGAGAGTGAATTTTGGACCACTGGACCTAAACCTGGATTTGCCAGGCTTTGCTTGCAAGGGAATAGGCACAGAAGAGACCAAGCAAAATTTTTTTCTCTTTGTGCCATCTTGCCACCGGCACTGGCTGTAGGCCCGTTCTGTTGCACCAGGGGGAGCCAGTTGGGGTGTCCTGGGTGGTGGGTGTCCAGTGATGGAGCGTGTGTGCCTGCCTGGAGCCGGTGGAACAGCACCATCTGCAGCCCAGCACCCGTCCGCTGGGGAAAGCTGTGCCCGGAGGGCACTGTCACAGGGTTAGCCAGTGATTAAATTCTGCCAAAACTTGTGTGCCTGTTTATTTTTAACAGGATGGGTGAAGTTTATTATAGGATTCAGTGCAAAACAAATATTGTGACCACGGTTTGCATTTACAGTTTGTTTTTTCCCTAGAAATGAATTTTGGGTTTAAAGTAAGGAGATTAAAGAATGTAAGAAACTCATGGGGGAGGATGTCAATCTGCATGTAACTGCTTTGGCTCCCTGGTCTCTTGGCGTGACATCAGGTTGGCCATAGACCAGAGCTCCATGCCTCGCTGCACCAAGCAGCTCATTGGGATAGAAATTACCCGAGGTAGAGTGGCCCTGCTGCGTATCAAGCAAGACTTGTGTGCTTTACATGGGGGAACCTAAGAGATCTGCAGACCAAAATAAGTAGTCTTGAAGATGTTTGAGGAAGCAGCCTTGCTCGGCAGATCAATCACTTGGTGATATTTTGACAATTACGTACTGCATTTAAGCAAAGATCTTGTTACAACCTATTCAGAATTTTAGAATGTGTCATAAATCACTCTCTGTGTGTTAGCATAGTAAACCTTTATTTTTGTACATAAATTAAACATTTCCTATGAGAGATTTTTTTTTGTTCTTTACTCATGACATAGGTTTTTTATCATGCAGTTAGACTTGCCAGTGTGATTCCTTAATTTTCAAAGGTAAAAGGACTAAAACATGCAAATTTTCAAAACTTACAGAAAACTCTTTTCTCATGAATAGTGCTTTTACAATGTTTTTACAATTTGTCTTTTAAAAACAGGCTTAAGTACATTTTTAGGAAGCTGAAACACTAAGGAAACTCATCAGGATGCCAGGATCTCATGCAGCGGCCACAGCAGTTTTTCTGCAGTCTGAATGCTGATGGCATTTTCTGTGGAACAGTGTAATTACAGGACCTCTTAACTATCTGTGTCTATTATCTTGGAGAAAAGCGTTCTACTGTAGCTGAAGTGAATGGGAGTCTTAAGGGATCTTTTTTCCATGGGCACTGAATCAGATTCTTAAAGAATAAATTTGAAGTTTATTGTGAAACTCACGGTGGCCTTGTGCCAGCTGTCGTTTGGACTTATCTGTGACCTCAGTGGTAATTAAGGCCTGACCCTTTTTTCCCAAACACACCCCTTACAGTTCTAACTTTTGAGCCTTATCCCATTTTCCTTTGGAAAAGTGGTAATGCTTTATATCTGTGCTGGGCATTTAATTAACTTTGCTTCCAGAAGCGAGGAGAGCAGTACTTGAAAAGACTTTCCCAGGCTATGTGGTCTGAAAAGCCTCTGTTGCATCGGTAGTATTATAATTCTTGATAACGCCTGGGGATGACACTGATTTTATAAAGGCTTGTCAGCTGAACTTCTGTTTTTCAAAATAAATGTGATTCAGATTTGATTCTAATTTTGCCTGTTCTGGAAACTCTAAGAAAAGGTCTAATTTGGCTTGTTCTCATAACGATCAGTTTAGCTTAATTGTAATACAGGTAGGGAGACTTCCGATGTTTTAAGAAGGATACTTGATTACAATAGTCTGCTTTCCTCATCCTGTAAAAATGGATAATTCTGCAAGTTTGTGAGCACAAAACTCTGCCTTGTTTCCAAGCCCTGCAGCCTGCTTGGGCCGTGGGAGTTGCCTCACCTCCCTCAGGGAGTTCCTGGTGGCCTCCGGTACATGGGAGTTACTTCTAGTTATTCCTGCCTTGTCTGATTATATACTCTCCCCTGCCTCTTTTGCCTCGACTCTAGATTCTGCAGCACATTAATGTTTGTTTCTGCTACTTCCTACACTATTTTAGTTGAGAATGTGGTCCCTTGCATGTTAGGTGCTGGTCTGGAACATGCTGTATCCTAACATGAATGTCTGTGAGGTCTGTCTATACGTGTGCTGGGTGTGTACCCACTGTACATGCAGAAAGGGCCACAACCCTATTTTCCTGCCACGTTTACTTCTGAATAAGAAAAAGGGTGTGGTACTTCTGTGTTTTCATAAAACCATTATAGAATCATAGAAAGGTTTGGGTTGGAAAGGACCTTTAAAGGTTATCTAGTCCAAGCCCCCTGCAATGAGCAGGGGCATCTTCAACTAGATCAGGTTGCTCAGAGCCCCATCCAACCTGACCTTCAGTGTCTGCAGGGATGGGGCATCAACCACCTCTCTGGACAACCTATGCCACTGTTTCACCACCCTCACTGTAAAAAATGTCTTCCTAATATCTAGTCTAAATCTTCCCTCTTTTAGTTTAAAACCATTACCCCTTGTCCTATTGCAACAGGCCCTACTAAGAAGTAGAGGTGTGGCAGTGTTAGCCAGAGTGACCTTCCTACTCTACTTCAGCCCGTGTATCTTTTGTCCATCCTTTTCAAGACCAAGCTGGTTTTGCTTGCAGAAGCATAAGGGACAGTTCTTCCCCTTTTACCCATACAAGCATAAGCAGCCTGTGGTTTTATTGTGTAAAGTTATATTATTGTGTAAAACTATAGATTTTGTTCCAGTATCAGCACAACACAACTAATAATATCAAGAAAAATTGTAAGAAACAGGCTTGCTATGGAATATGTCTTGTTCTTTGCTGTGACCTATGGCAAAACCAGAGATCGCTATATGCAGATTCAGTTCCCTAAGCATGGACATCTAAGGCTGTTTGAGATGTGTAAGGGTGTTCAGGACAGACATCTCTGGGGGACTGGCCAGCAGGACTTAGCCAAACCTTATTTCTACTGGAGAAGGAAATGGAGGCCAAGTGGCATACCCCCTAAACACCTATAGGTGCATGCCCAGCCAGCTGAATCATGCCTTTGTTCTCCATCAGAGGAAATGAGAACCAGGCAGACTGAAAGACAGTGGTGACAGATTAGCTGCGACACCAGCCGTGGAGGAGGAAGCCAAGACCAGCAGGCCAGGGTCTTTAACTGCAGAAGCAGAACAGTACATGAGGTTGGAACTGATAGCAACTTGATTGTAAGGACAACCAGATGTGTCAGCTGAACAGTATGATAAAGCTATGCGAGTTATGCCGGGTATTAGATTGCTAGCTTTTGGAGGCGGCAGCCATCTTCACGGTCTTCATTTGTCAAGTGCCTAACATGCTGTGGTCTGGGGGCAAGATTGCAGCTCTGTGACTGCCACAGTTTTGAAAGCTGTTTTTTTCTAGTGGTAGGGCAGGTTCCCCAAGGCACTAGACTGCAAAGCGTAAGCTTGCTGGGAAAGTATGGTATGGAAATATCTCATGCTTCTATCAAGGGGCATGGAGCTTTCCTTACCACAAACATCATAGTATACATGCCAGAAGATGAAGATCAGAAGATGAATCACTTCTGAAGCAGTGCCTTAAATTCTCCTTGTCTCCTTTTGACTGATGAAGCCATTTTGCTTCTCTTGTTTAAGTTTTGTCAGATGCTCCTCATCCATTCAGTATCTCCCACGTCTTCCTTAAAGAATCTTTTCTCATACCCAAATTATCCAATCTGCCACACTGACGTGGGTATATTGCAGAGTTGCCTGGGGCAGCATGTAACCTACTTTGCACGTGGACCTTGCAAAATGTAGGGCTGACAATTCTGTGATTTTATTGAAAAACCACAAGAACTGTTATGAAACACCATGGAGCTCAGCAGATCCCACAGATCCATTCAGGGACCCCCATCTGTATGTAGCGCTTGTGGTACTATGTGTTCTGAAGGAGGCTGAATGTGGCAGCAAAGCAACAATGAAATAGTAAATAGTATTATTTATTGCATGTGAGTTTAAAGATCTAAGAATTCTTTATATATGTTGACAGACAAGACTTGCCCAAGTGGTAGCTAGAGAGATGATTTTGCAACCTTTTCCTTGAGTGGCAGTGTGGGATCACTTGAGAAGCACAAGATGCTCCCTTTGAAAGAAGTGTTCTGCTGCTTTGAGTGAACATGCTTGCTGCACACCAGTAGGCCAAATACATCTTTTTAGGTGGACATTTGCTGCTCAGAGTATTGGAAGAAATTCCTTATTATGTTGTCCTGTACCAGCATACCAACTTAGTGTGTCCTCAATAATTAATCTTCACAGTAATTGTCAGCCAATGGCAGAACTAAGACGTCTATGCCGTACTGCTGGTTTTCCTGTTTTGACAGCTCTATGCCACTTTCTTCATACACAGTATGAGTTTGTCTCTGAAGCATCTGTGATTTCTAGAAAGATAAGTTGGGGAAGGTGGTTGTCCCTGTAATACTTTGGAAACCTCAAAGCATAAGAAACAAACAGAAGGTCAACAAATGTGTGTTGTGAGAGACAGACTGGCAGGATAACAAAATTATCCTGCATCTAATGGAAAACAAAAGCAGATGGGTTAGAAATGGTAGTATTTTCTCATCCCACAATTCAGATACCTGCATGTTGGGCAACTCCCATGAGTTCTGTGTTAAAAAGAGCACGGGCATTGGCTTGGTGCTGCACAGATAGTTCTTCAGCTGTGGTGGTGTGGTGTCCTTCAATGTATGCCCTCTCCCTCTGTCCTTAACCTGATGTCCTCCCATGCCTCTGGCCACCAGCCTGCACTGTGGCTCTGTGTGTGCTCTGGCTTGGGATTCTGCTCTCCTAAGGGAAGTGGAAAATGGCACGTCCCGGCTGGTGGGGCGGGCAGAAGTGGGGAACCCTCTCATAGGGCTTTATTGTAAAGAAAACTTGTCTGCTTTTGTTGGAAAGAGTTTAACACTCAGTTTGCCATAGTTCTTTGAGTAGAAAAATAAAAAGTCACAGTTGTTTTGGGTTAAAAATTAAAGACCTTTGTGCTTTTAATCTTTTAAGTATTTAGCATAACCGAATCTCATATCAGGAATTTTAATATCTACACAGCTTCCCTTTTCTTTCTTTTCACCACAGTTATAGTAGGAGAACATCTGTTCTGTTTCTTTGTTCAGCTTACCAGTACATCAGTATTACCAGAGAATCTTTCTCTTGGAAATTTTTTAAAATGAATTGTTTATAGGATTTTTTAAAAAATCACAACTAAAATTAAAATTATATTTTAATTTACGTGTATGTGTGTGAGTGTGTAAAGCTATGTATATGTCTTAAGAGTACTGCTATGTAACCTGACTGTGTATGCAGAGTCTGTATAAACATTTTGGAAAATATTATCAGTTGTAATTCCTTATGGAATAATCTTCTAGATGACTTGTTATGGCTAGTCTTCAGCATGAGCATAAATATGCTCTCATATTATTCTCAATTGAGGTGATTGTCTTTGTGAAAACAGATTGCAGGGTAATTTAATAATATGAAGTGAGAAAACCCGAACTAAAAGCATTTATGAAGCTAGTCACCAGTATGGAGACAGTTGTTTATTCAACAGGATGGATCTAGAAATTCCCCCAAAAGTCAGGTAAA
>NW_009647231.1:1329930-1341182 GCF_000708025.1 Charadrius vociferus | reverse complement strand
TCCCGTAGATCTCCTGTTGGAAGTACAGGTCATCTCTAGCAGAGGTGATAACTTCAGAAGAAATTTCTGATGTCATATTTTAGCCTCTGTAGGCTTAGGAAGTTTCTGTTCAGGTGCCTCAATGGGAATGCCAGGGAACCAACATTAAACTGTAGCTGGAAAGCCCTCAAACTCTGCCCTGGCTGGCAATGTCAAATGTTTCTGCCTCCGAGAAATGAGGTCCGTCCTTTCACATTTAAAGAGCAGCTGGCTGAAATTGTTAAAGAAATTTCAGATAAAGTTACATTTACACTAATGCTAAGAAACAAGAAGTTGGCCTGTGGACAGATGTCTCCCACCTTTGTTGTGTCTGTCAGAAAAGTTAGGGCATTGGGCTGTCTCTCTTCTCGTTACATCTGCTCCCCTGCTCATGGTTGGCCTCACAGGGTCTGTTGGTTCTCAACGTTGCTCAACCTGACTTAGTTGAATGAGGTCAGCTGGCAAAGGCTGACCACCTATTAGGGGGCACCACAGGAGGAGGGGATTTGTTGGGTTGGTGTCTGCTGGTGGTAGAGTGTTGTTGAGTTGTAGAGAGCATTAACTTCTGCCTCTGGCATGGCTGGTGGGAAGGGCTGTGCGTGTCCTTGGCTTCATTAGATCAACCTAATGTCATATTTCTTTGGTATGGTGTATAAGGTGGATGTGTGAGCCTTTGGGAAGACTCACTAAGTACTGGCAAATCTGAGGTGATAAAACATGTTGTTAATTGGTGGATGGTATGCTTTGATTACAAATAAATTTAAAGCCAGAAAGTGCGTTAACTTTTGGCCTGACTCCAGTGAATATGCATGCTGAAGCTGTATGTTGTGTGTATTTTTTTACAATTCATTGGATGTAGCTAGTGTTGTCTGTTAGTGGTCATTATTTAGGTCAAAATAGGTGGGTATCAGGTATGGTTTAAATTGTCAGTTACTGATTTTTTTTTTTGTTGTTGCTATATGCATTCATTATCCATAACTTCATACTATTTTTCTTGTCCTTTTCAGTAAAATGAAATAAAATGTGATGGAACTGTGTGAGTACAGACATAGATGTGAATTTTGCCTGTTAAAATTAATTTGGGTTTTGTAAATTTGTCATGAAAGTGAATACATTTGAAAAGCTATGCTGAGGTATAACTGATGTTTATCTGTATATCAAAAGATATGTGTTTAATATGAGTGTGAATTCTCAGGTATAAATGGGGATCTTATATTTAAATTTTGCATTTATCTGTGCAGGTTCGAAAGCATGTGAATGACCTATATGAAGACCTAAGAGATGGACATAACTTGATCTCACTTTTAGAAGTCCTTTCTGGAGACACCTTGGTAAGCTTTTAGATCAGAGTGCAATGGTTCCAGTTTGTTATATATACATTTCCTCTGTTTGTTAACTCTTTGTGTATTGACTGATGGAGGTTTCTTTGATATTTTCCATAATCTGTAACTTGATACCAAAGACACAAGTTGTATTTCTGTTGATAAAATATTCCACTGTGAAGTTTGTGGGGGAATGCAGCCTGTTCTCTTCATTTCTTGTGGTCAGTGAGACTTCCTTTCTTAATAGGGTAATGCGCTATTTTTAATTTTCTTCTCTTTTCTTTACAATTTTTCTTTTAACAAGTATTGGATGCTTAATATCCCTTCGCATTAAAGGGAGTAACTTACAAATAGCAAGGATAAAATGTCCCTGAAATTGTCTAACACACTCCTCAGGTGTCATTTCCTTTCTTTGTGAGCATTACTTCCCTTGCTTGGTATTTGTTCTCTTCATTATGTTCTTCTTTTCATGCTCTTCTTTTCATTTGTGGTCTGTCTTGTGTCTTTGCTGTCCTGTCTCCTGTCTATTATATTCATTAGCCAAGAGAGCGAGATTTTTTGAAGACCTTACGGTTGGTGAGTTCAACAGAAGCATGCGCAAATGAACAGCATGAGGATGTGGAGGATGAGGATAAGGGGGTAGGTGCCGACCCCCATAACTGTACTAATGTAGTGTTTGAAGTGTGGTGTCTGCTAATGTGAATTCTTAGTTTGGTGTGCTGCAGTAGTGTGCTGTAGAAAGGACGAAAGAACTCATGTTGATTTGTGATGTTTATGATGGAGGTACAGTAAAGATAAATTTTTATTCAGCCTTTTTGCGAACAGCTAAAACACAAATGTTCAAGATTTCTATTTGTTTTCTTTCATTAAACTGTAGAGAACCATGGCGCAAATCTGCACTGGACAACGTTATCAAGATATTATAAAATAATCTTTTTTAATAATAAATAGGGAAATACCATAATTCCATGAAACCAAAATGATTTTCTTTTTTAACGTGCAAACAGTATTGTCCATATACAAGTGATTTAGACAAAGGCTTGAAATCTCCCCTTAGTGAAGTCAATGGCAAAAAATTGATTTGTCTTAATTAGAAGCACCAGTCTACTGCACCCACGATGTATTTGACATAATACTGGGTATTTTGAAATGAGGTAATTCAGATGTGCAGATCTGTTTGTTAGAATTTATAAAATGTAATATTTATTTTTGTCAAAGTAGACGTTAAGTGACAGCTCTGTGTAGTGGCTTCTAAGCATATGGATTGTTTGCAGGATTTATCTTTCGCGCAAAAAATGCTGAATTATTGTTTCACTGTATTTTAACCATCCAGAAGGGAAATATCCACTTATAAAGTGTAAAATGCTGAGTGCTTGTCCAAGTGAGCTGTATCATGCCTTTGTAGACCTCGCATTATTAGCATTTGCTAAAGCAACTTACTGTCATAGGGTCCGAGTGCCTTCTTGGCTCCCCGTGTGTTGTGCTGCAGTTGTGATTTCAGTGGAATTTGTGTGCTTTTTCTCTGGGGCATAACATAACTCAAAATGCTGCATTTTAGCTGTACATTGAAAAAAATATTTCCCCTCTGAGATGCTATACCTAACTATATAGTTTTGGATATATTATACCTTCTTTTTTTGTGGAAAACTTAAGTTTCGGGTCTGCAGTCCTTCATTCCATCCGGGGAAGCTATTCAGTAGCAAGGGCTGCAGGGCGTGATCCTGGGCTATCGGTGTGAAAAACAAGGGGCTAAATCGAAGGTTCTATAATGGAAATTAAAATTCTTTGTGTTTTAGTTTATGCTTTTTATTCAACTCCATTTTCCCATGTTTCCTTTTGGCAAGCATCTGATACTCCACAGGGGAAAAAAAAAGGCAGTTAAGGCAGGCTTGGGCTTACCTGCGTGTTTCGTGGTGATTGTCTGAGGAAATACTCATGTTCATGGCTGATCCCTAGCAATTATAGTCTGCTTCAGTTTATTGCTGTGAAAGTTTGTGAAAAATCTGAAATAAGGAAGAAGAATAGAAGGATTTGGATATGATGATGATGATAAAAATTTAACTGCTTTCCCATTGCTGATCTGTGACAGCTAAGTAAAGTATGCTTTTTCTGTGTGATTCTTCTTCTTGCTGATTTTACACTAACTGCATGCAGTTTTGCCATGTTTCCATTAACACACCACACCGCTCATACTTATTTTACAGTTTCTTCTTGCTCGTTTTGACTTTGCTTTGAGAAGAGTGACTTGTTAGTTTGGGTTTGTTTTTTTTTTTTCCCCAAGTTTTATAATGTTATACCCAAGTCAAGAGTTTAAACTTACACTCTGGGGCTGTATATGTTGTAGTATTCTGTTTGGAGGAAGGTATTATCTTTATTAGATACTTTCAATAAATATGTATTGATATCATAATGATTATGCAGTCATACCATAAAAAAGCAACATTAAATCATAAATTTGCGTACAGAGGTAAGCTTTTCCATCACAGACTTTACCAGAGCAACATAAAGGTCCATGACATTACTTATATTTTCCTTTGCTTAATACACTGTAAATCTTTTATAATAACATATTGGAGTTTGGTTTCTGCAGGTGTTGGGCTTTTTTCAGCCCTGTTGGCCTAAATAGTACTTTATAGGGAAGCAGCTATCAGCCTGTATGGATCACAGTTGCACTTTGGGACCACTGATCTCTCTTGCTATCCACTGGGCTAAAAAATGTCAACTACAGTTTAAAAAAAATAAATTGTTAAAGCACACTTTTCCACCAAAGTTATTTCCTTCATTAAAACTGTAACGTTTCATATGTTTTACATGGTATCTTTTGAATCGGACTGACTATTCTTTTGCCTGATGAGAAAATCTCACAACTATTGTTTTCCAATTTTAGCCCCGAGAAAAAGGTCGGATGCGTTTTCACAGACTCCAGAACGTCCAAATTGCACTTGAGTATTTGAAAAAACGCCAGGTATGGTGAAAATTTTAATGAAAAACATTAATGAAAATTTTGCCACCTGTAGCTAATAAAGAAAAAATATGTCCTGCTTGGTCTTTTACGTATGTTGTATAGCAGCTGCTGGTGTAGGCCTGGCTTGATCTGGTGCTTGTGATGGTTCAGAGAGATGTGGCAAAGGTAACTTTACACTGCCCTTCTCTGAGCAGTAACATCAACATGCTCTGTGTGGTATATGATGTTAAGAGAGGAAAAATTACAGGTAATATCCTCAGGAGCTGCTTGTAGTAGATTTTAACTATCTTTCATGCTGCCCAGACTCTAGTGACTCTAGCTGGTATGCAGTTTTGTTCACAATCTGATTTTTAGTGCAAAATGCAGATTGAAAGAAATTAGAACATTGTGTGGGAGTTCCTTGTTTTGATTATATTTGTTTTGGAAAAACTTTCTCAAGCCTTGCTCCTGATGAAAGCAAACCTGGTGCCCTAGAAAGGCAGCAGAGTCACCTGTGCTGTGGAAGATTCAGGCTTAATTTCACCTGTATCTCCTTTAAGCCAACAACATGAAACCTACAATGCTGTGTGGTTTTCCACTGCTGTAAGTTTCTGCCCACTTTTAAATTTCTTTTAAACACTTACAGGATTCTTGCTTTCTCCCTTTGCAAAATGGCAATGTTAAAACTTTGCAAAATGGCAAAATTAAAAAATGTCCAAAACGTGGATGGAAGGAAAAACTGTACTTCCCCATCCATCCCATCCAAATGATTTGATACTGGAAATCTGCTTTCTGATTGGTTGATTTTTTTTTAAATTTTTTAAAATTTTATTTGCTACTTAAAAGGTTTGAAAAAATATGAGGTAGCAAACCATAGACAGATAGTTAATTTGGTTATAAAAACAGATGTCTCTTTGTATTTTGAATAAAATTGCAAACTATCTTTTTGGGTCACTGAGTGATGTGTGTGCACTAAGAACTCAATCCTGCTTCGCTGAGTTCAAAGCAAACTTTTTCTGCTAACCTAAGGGAGCCATTGAACAAACAAGCTACAAAGTAAATGAATCGCTACTTGAAATGACAGTCACAATGGTGTTTTTATGCAGCAAGACCTCTGGACTTGTGCTGCACCATGCCTTATTTATGCATGACAGACTGCGCTTATTAAAACACAGGAGATGTAGGATCAGGTCATCCTCATGTTTCTGAACGCATGTGTGTCATTGGGAACTGCAAGTCTCCATCACACAACCGTCAATTGTGATCTGAGGAGTTTTGTGCTCTCTTTAGCATCGCAGTTTTGAGAAGATGGCTGTATTCTACTGTACAAAATGTTGGTAGGGCTTTGACCTTCTTGGCAAGTTGCCAGCGGGACTTGGATTTGATTAAGTTTCAGCCCCCTGTTATGTGTTTATAAACTGTGTTTAGGAGCTAACTTGCTCACATTGGCTATATAACCTCCAAATATAATGCTTTATAGGGATTGTAAGGCAGAGAGATCCTATATATCGGCAATTTTGAAGCCTGACTTGGGGAAAACAAAAGGAAGAAACAAAGATAAGGCATATTTGACTGTCTTGTGGAGTTTCGCCAAAGATGAACGGTTTTTGTGATGCAATGGGAGGAAAACATTTGGATTTGTTTTTAATTTCTTTTTTGAACTGTGGAATACACTCTTTTTTCCAGAGTGGTTTTTTTTTTCTTAATAGTTAAGATTTTGTCTGCAGATCAAGAGAAGGACATGCCTTTGCTTGTTCGGTTGATAACAGGGTATACGTTAAAAAGCATATGCCTGTAACTTCACTAACATAAGCATAAAATGCCTTTTAGCAGAGTCATCTTTAATTGCTAGGCTATATGGATACATAATACATACAGAGAAATTAAATGTAATAATAAAATAAAACAAAGAAAATAGAATTATTGAACTCACTGTGGCTGTAAGTTTATGGAAGTGGAAATAATCTCAGCCTTTGTTTTAATCCTATTAACCATTTCGTGTTTATAGCACTGTGAATGAGTACAGCAGCAGAAGTGATAATACATGTTGTCATTATAAAGCCATTGTTTATGTAAATGTGATACTAAATTCCTGGTTTTATCAAGCCAGACTGTTAGCAGGCTGGTTCTCTTACTGCTGAATTTTTGCTTTGGTGCAGGAGAGCGTGGGGAGGAAGAAAGGCACTGATAGCTTCCCAGGTCTCAGCATTGCCCTGAGGCTGATAAGCCACAATTACAGATCATCGTAGTCGTCTTATTGTTCTTTCCCCTCTGTCATACCTTCCCCCTGTGACATGGACGGAGGTGAAGGGTATTTGGCATGGGGAGCAGATCTGCCAGTGTAGTGACAGCTGAGGAATCTCCTTGGCTCGATGTGGGTGGGAGAGGGCAATTCCTGGTGTGCCACTTACAGCCAGAATGCAATTCCTTCCTGCTTTTGAGAATTAAAAAAACCAACAGAGTAGGCTGGGGAAGTGAGTAATGCATCCTTTATAGTCATTCCTGTGTAGTGCAGTATGTATTTGTGGCATATTTATTTCAATTTTGTCTGTATTTTCTTTCTGCTATGGCAGGTGAAACTGGTTAACATTAGAAATGATGACATAACAGATGGGAATCCCAAATTGACTTTGGGGTTGATATGGACCATAATTTTGCACTTTCAGGTAAGTCTAGTTTTGTTTGACAGTGTGTTTTCAGCCAGATTCTTGAGTACAGTTATGATGAATGTGTCAACTTAGACAGGACTTCATATATGCTGTGCAAAAAAAATAGATTCGATCTCTTCTCTGATATGTATTTGAAGGTTTTGATGATGTGTGTTATTTTGTGATGTAAACTGAATCTGAAGGTGTCATTTGTTTGCTAGTATCCTGTCTGTGGAGTGAGAGAAAAATAGCTTGGTTTTTGAACATCATTAAATACAATAGTTGATGTATTCCTTCCAGCATTTGGAAAAACCTGTCTTGTTTTATTCTGCAGATTTCTTTGGATGAGTGTTAAAATATATTTAAGAGTTTCAAATCTCTTTTCACTCCGGATCTGAATTTCTCTGTTGATACAAGTATGTTAGCAAGCACTACTCTCAGCTTTTTCAAGCAGTCCCCAACACTGCAGCATTTGTTTTTAGCCCCAGTGATGGTAACACGGGTCACACTAGGTGGCACTCTGGTTGTTGTACACTGGCGGGATTGTGTACAGTATAATGCAGCCTTACAGTGTGTGGTGTTAAATTGCTCCTCAAAATGAGCCTTTCACAATGGCCCTGGCTGTAGATGAGGTAATTCAGATGACAGATAATTCCCATTTAATGACTGCAGCGTTGTTAGTGATAAACTACCTGCTGTGCAGGCATTTTAAATGATCAGAAAATTACATGATCATACAGAAAAAGCGTGGTTCACTTAGGAATATCATGCACTGGATTAACAACGGGGAAAAAAAATTCTTAAAAAAACCCCTAAAAGGCTGCTGGGATCCAATTTGCCTTTCTGCAAATCCTAACGAGAATCAGAAGACCGGTGTGGCCCTGGTCGAAGCAGGGTGCATGGCTTAGCCCAGGCCAGTGCACATGGTAAAGGAGAAGTCACTGCCCACTGCTACTAAGGACCTGAAGTTCCCTCAGCTCCCCCCCGTCGTGTCAGTCTTTGCTCCCCCATGCTTATACAGAGAAAGAAGGCTGGGCTTAAATGTATTTAAGCATGACACACAGAATAGGCAGTAATTGAATGTTGCTCTATTTTAAGAAATAAAGATTATTAAAAACTTACTAACAGAAGCTGTTAGTGGAAATTAGCCTTTACTTGATATATGTTTTATCTTTCTGAACCTGATGAACAGGTTTTAGCAAGATGAAATTCTTAGTTTTTCTGACTAGCTGAAGCACAGGACTTCTGACACAATTTTGGGTGCTTACGAAAAGTGAGGAAAGTTAGTGTTACTGGTTATAGCTATAAGAAATGATGAGAAGAAGAAACATTTATATAAAGTAACTAATACAGGTGAGCTAGTGTGACAAGGATTTTCCCCTGTAAGGTAGCCAGCTCCATATGAAATATGTAGAAGCTTTTAAATTGTAGCTGAAACATTCTTCTCTCTGTCCTGACCCCCAGTAACTACCAACTAAATCTCTACCAATACAACTCAGGTCTTGCAGATCTGTGAGCTTGTATTTTTTCAAAATATTATCTTAAAAAAATCGGTGTTAAAATAATTTAAGAACAAATAGTCCTTCTTGGACTAAATGTTAAACCTCATTAATAAATAGGAAATAACTGAAGAACAAGATTTTTAAAAAATATTTTATGTCTTTTTGCTAATGGGTGCATTACCTACACTGAATGCAGAGGTGATGGAAGAGACACCCTCTGTGCTAATCTGTGCTAACCTGGCATTTGCCTGTACACCCCTTCTTTTGAAGTATATGGCAATTTGGTGTCATTGACACCCATATATGGCTGATTTGGGTTCATAATGTATAAGAAAGTTCAGAAGAATGTGCATGCTTACACCTCATGATGTTTTTGGCTTCGCTTAGATTTTGAATGAGGGGAAACTTTGAATAGAAGAGCCTAACAGCAGAATCTGCACAAAGGGGTGAAGCTTCATGACAATCATGTTTATACATGGAGTAATCCTACAGATATTGGGAAAGTTATGGTGAGATTCAATTTGAAGTTAAGACACCTAAATCCAGGTGCTTACGGGGAGCTGTGTTCATATGCATTAAGTGTCTAAATTGTCCCTATAATCTGATAATCTGAGTGATAGAGGTTTAGTCTATACAGCTAGCATAGCCTAGAGTGTGAGTCAACTAACCAGCTACTAGAGGCTCACTCTCTTTGTCTAAACATAAACATCTGTATTGTTGGAGATTTATGAGACACCCATGTGAGTATGAGAAACATGATGTTGGTCTCATGGGAAACCTACTATCATCTGGGAAGAGACAGATCAGGCAGGATAAACAGCATCTTAAATGGTGGTAAACGTGTTTAGCAACAGATTTGAGGACTGGAGGGCTAATCAATACGGTGGGTGACATTGGTGGAGCAATTCAGATCACATGCAGTAGATGCCTAGAGTACCTACTGAGTTACTCAGTTGTCCAGCATAGGTGCTTGGTGTGATCTGAGATGACATATCATATCCAGTAGGATATGCAGTGGGAAGCAAGTTTCCTTAGGTCCTGTGGTGTACGTGCTGTCCCCATGTTGATATCTCAGATAGTTTGAAGCGTTTCAATTGTTCTAGATGGTCGATTGACTTTCTTCTTAGGTCTCTACTTCAGGGTGTGAAACGTTGCTGTTCAAGATCTGTTGATTACACTAGCTATATCTCCAGGGCTTTTAATTCAGTTTCCTAAAGACAGGTGGCATTTGAGTGACATGTGAGGTGTACTAGGGTATCCAGGACATGCATGTGGAGTTCTCTGATGAGGCACCAGATCTATGAGACACCCATGCTCTTCTAGACCTGCAGGCCAGTTGGAATATAGCAGGATGTCTCAGAGAGCTCTAGAAGCTCATGTTTAGGAAACGTAAATCTTGCCTCTGTTGGATAAAATGGGCTCTTTGAGACCTAGCCAGCATGTAAACATGTATTTGTAGACACCTACATTGAGATGTCTTAATCTGAACTGCCCCTTAAATTTTCTTAGCATTTGCAGAAGTAGTTATTTTCTCAGTGAGTCTAAGGAGCTGTTTGCTGTGTGCTGTTACTGCCTCTGCTCCATCATTTAAGTGTATTCTAATATCACTGCAACCTGGCAAGTAGTCAAGGTGCCAGGGATTTTTTTTGGCTGTTGTTTGTGGCTTCTCGTTTCACTGAGTCATGGCACTTATCTGGAGGATAATATTTCCTCAAAGCAGAAAAACTTTCTGAGTATTGGAATGAATTTAGGAATGATTTAGGGGAAAGACATGATGAACAAAACCAAACGATAATACGCATTTGAGGATTATGTTTCTCTTGCATCTGAGTTATGTCTAGAGGTGGTTATGGCTTTGTAACTTGGTACCCATAATTAGATAAATATAACTGGTGTTCTGAGTTATACCACTGACTTTTGCAGCTGCGCAAGTCCAGAAGTTGTACATTCTTCTGTGTCCCAAGTGATTACATATAAGATATAGAAAAGATGGAATGGGAAATCCAGTGGTTTATTGAGTTGAGTATGTTAGAAAATAATTTGTCCTGTGGGTATTGAAAATCCCCGAGACATGTATGTTATTAGCATTTAGGCAAGCTTTCAATGTATGCATTTCAAGTGCTTTTAATAATATACGGCTTTCTTTTTAAATTCAGTTGCATAATGCAATAACTACTGTAAGTTATTTTCCTGGCACCTGTAGAACATGCTAAATCAGATTACAGTATTTTGTATAATTATAAGCTGTATGTATAAATATCCAAATTAATACTTGAATTGACTCCTCCTTCAACACCCAAAACATTTTCACTGATGACATTGGAGATGAGCAGAATGAAAGCAGAATTTGGCCTCAGTAAGTAACCACAATTTCAGTAAGATAATTTCTGTGAAAATTGGGGATCATTTATTTTCAAACCACTGCAAACATTCTTTAATTTTAAAAAATGTTAAATATTTAGAATAACTTGCAGGTGGTTGAAAAAAGTACACTGAAACAAAGCAAATTCTGAAACTAAACGTTCAAGCGCCCAAAATTAGGCTTTTGTGAACTCAGACATTAAAAAAATTTCTGAAGCTTCTAAGTGATGATTTGGTAGACTTTTTCCATTTTAGTTTTGTCATCATTTTGCAACTCAGGAACTCCTGTGAAACACTTTTCCTTCCACTTTGCCCAGCTCCCTGCTGTCAGGCCTCTGCAGGTTGCTGCTTTTCGAGGCTCTGGTCGGTAACTTTTTTGCCCAGATGTTATAGTACCATCCAGCCACCTCTGGTCAGACAGCTGGTTTCTCTCAGGGCTCCTTAGAGGATGTGTAAC
>NW_009647231.1:1307902-1329912 GCF_000708025.1 Charadrius vociferus | reverse complement strand
CCCATAAGTCTTTAAGCAAAATTCATTCTTTATCAGTCTGCCCCAAAGCAGTTGTAGACTGTTCATTTAATCCAGCAGATCAGCAGTTAAACTTTTACTTGTGTTGGGCAAAAAAGGTAAGAAGGGTGGATTTGTTTGTAGATGACTCAGGTGAGATAAAGGACAGGTACCCAGCCGTTTCTCAAGTTCCTGGTACCCTTTACCGCAATTAGGAGTTCAGAGCCTGCAATGCAGGTAGTAATTTTCAATCACTCTTGCGTTGGTCACGAAGGCTGTGGCCTTCATATGGGGTGGCCAGAGGAGGAGACAGCTCAGCTGTGGTGGTCCATTCCAGTAAATGACATGCAGAAGGCAGAAGAATAATGGGGTGTTCCGGGACTTGTGCACCTTCTTCTGCTTCAGCTGCTCTGCTGTTAAATCCGTGATGAGGTCACCATACAAGAGACATGCTGCCTGCTTTCCTCCTCTCTTTCCTGAGGTGGCAGTGTGAAGTTGAGAGAGCTGGGTCTGGCCTCCACTCACCATTCTCCTGGCACCCATTTCTGCTGGGAGCAGTTGGCTCGCGGCAGCTGGCTCTGCATCTTGCCTCTGGGTCTTGCTGGAGCTGTGGGTCTTGGAGCCCAAGGACTGAAGTTTAATCTGTGTCTACTTTAAAATAGCTAAAATAGTTCAAGGTCTGATCTTCGCAAAGATTTAAAGATGGAACTATGCAGCCAGTTGTCTAATCTCTGACTGTAAGTGGTTGTAGGGTAAGCTGTATTCCACCTGGGAGCTGCAATTCCCAGTCATTACCCAGTGCAGCAGACCTGTCCTTCAGCACAATAGGATATACTCTTCCTGTATTTATTCCTCAGCTGAGCTTCTAGTTATCTCTTCCTGAATTCTTCAGCAATCTAAAAAATAAATTGCTAACTCTCAGGTAAGAAAATGTATGTGGAGTTCTTGGAATTTCCGGGACTCACCTGAATCACAGCAAAGACGAGAGGCATTAAGGCTCATTGCAGAGTCATATTTAGACTTTATCTCTACAAATAATGGGATATCTGTAGCGGGATAAGATTTACGAGCAGTTAGCTCATCTCTCATCCTTAATCTCGTAAAACCATCAACAAGGAACAAATTCCTCTTTTTGTAAGCCATCTCACTGGATATAAAACCTCTCCTGTTCCGGGTTGTGACTTTTGGTACCTCAGTGGTACCTGAAAGCTGAACAGCTCTTTCAGATTTTGAGCAGTGGTTGCCAGGATAGCTCTAACAGCTCCAAATATAACCTTTGTTATATTTTGTGCTGGCAAGCCTTTATTCGTTTTCCTTGTTCTCTGTCTTGTGCTGCTTTAATTTTCACTTTCTCTTTGGCTTATGTTTATCGCTCTGTTATTCTCCATGTGACCCTTGGGCTGTGGAACAAAATGCTTGCTGGTTATCTGGTATGCTGTTTTAGTACCGTGAAATGACACGTTCCTGTAATGCTAAATGCTCCATTGCTCCATTGCTTTTGCTGTGTTGCATAAACAACAACAACAAAAAAAAAAAGAGAGGGAAGGGATCCTAGATCCAAAACTACCTGAAATGCATTCCTAGTAGGCTTTTGATCATGTTATTCTAGGATAAAAGGTACCAGGTATAGTTTGATTTGCGAAGTGGAATAACCTTTCATGTACGACATTTGCTAACTATATGAAACCAATGATAATGCATAAATTAGCAGTGTACAAAGGATGAATGGTCTCAGCGTTTCACAGACTAACAAATACACAGTTGCTCAACAAATGTGTAATACACCTGTGCCGTGTCAAAAGCATAATGCTTTCACAGTCACAGGCGTGCTTGATAAGTTACAGAAATCTAGGGTTAAATGCAAACTTGGACAAATCTACATGAGCTATTTCATGTCTTGATGTTAATCTTTTGTTTGCCATGTCTTAATGTTAACCTCTTGTTTGTGATTAAGCAGCCTTTAAGACAGATCAAATTGCAGACAAGTGTTGGTTTAATCCTTCATTCATGTTATACTTCTTAAGGGTTTATGTGCCAGAAAAAGTCCTTTGCTAATCTCCCTTTAAAACTTCCCAGCACTGGTGTGTATAAATTTGTATCTTTGGACTTTTCATTAAAAAAGGAAAAAAAGAAAAGAAACACAACAGTCCATGATAGTATTTTTAACAGCTTCGATCGTCTGGATCTTTGGCTTTAGCCAGTGCTTAGCTTCCATTTGGGTCTAGTCAGACGTCTCAGACAAAGCCCCTGGTGTGGTCAGGTCTTTGTTATGTTGTGGTGGTTCTCATCAGCTTCAGTGGTAGTCTCTTTTGATGCTTTAGAGTATCATATTTCTTTGCTTTAGCAGACAGGTTTTAGAGGAAATGTCAATTTCCCTTTTCTGTATCTCCAGTTTAATCCTGTTGTCTCCATTTCTTAATGTGCTGAGAGGAAAGTAATAACTTTATAGAATTTCAGTTAGCTGAAAGTGGTCATTTTGTCTTTAGTTACTTGCACTTTCATTTATCATCTTCCATTAATACGGAATATTATTTTGCATAGGGTTTTTTTTACATTAAAAAAACCCACAACTGATCTAAATGCAATTTGGTAATTCTGTTGTCCTTGACCCTTTCTTTGGTTCAAGAACATAAGTTATGTATAAAGTGGAAGTGATGATAAAATTAATTTTTGGTTTGTGGACAAACAAGGAACAGCAGAAAGAGTTGTTAATTGAGAGGTGATGGCCTTCTCACTCAGGAACAGATGGTAAGTATTGCTAAATAGGTTATTAAGCATCAAAAATACAGATTTATTACCTATTTCTAGGATGATAGAAAGACACAAATACTACTAATAATCTGCAGAGATATATTTGGAAGACATTTATTCCTAGCTAATATTTAGAAATGGTTAAATTCTAGGAGCAGCTGCAGATATACCCTGTGCATTTAACTAAATTGACCTGGAATATGCAGCAGTAAGCCCGGATTATTGGGAGCAGTGAGCTTGTAACCAGTGTTTCAGAAATGCTTCTTGTATTTTTTGCTGCCTCAGTTTTTTAATTCCACTTCAGAAGCACCAGATTTTCTGAAAAAGTGAATTGCCTAGTCTTAAGAAAAAAAATAATCCAAATTTAAGGGATATATGAAAGAGGATGTGCTAAATCAGAGACTTTCTAAATTACTGATTACATTACAAAACACAGATTGTCAGTGTGAAATAACAATATGTGTTTCTTCTGACCTATATTGAATTAGTTTGGTTTTACATTTTTATGACAGTCAGAGTGACACCAGTTCAAAGAGGAGTTTTGAAATAACAGAGAATGCTTTAGGGACATTTTCTGTTTGGAAGAACATGATATCATACTGATTGTTAAACATGTAAACAGTTGAAAGAAAGTATGTACTAAATCACACTCCATTAGAACTCAGATAGTCTAATATAATTATTGTTCAGAAACCTCAGTGCCCCTGTGTCTTAATTTAAATATGCGCTTGCATTGGAAAATTTAAATTTGCAGTATTTTTATGCAAATTCTTAAGTCCTGCGAAATTTGTGGATGAAGAACAACATTGGCAGTGTACTTGTGTTAGGCTATATTTACTTTAATATGTTTTTGATTAGACATTTAATATAGCTTGATAGCTTGCAATTTTTCATTTAAATGCTGGACTCTTTAACCTTTTACGTAATTTCTGCTTTATCAGGATAGTCATAAGTCATCTTTTTTTATGAGTACATAATGTAATACTTCAATATTATTATACAGTTTTACCATGTAGTAGTATTATTATTATTAGACATGTTATTATTAAACCAGAAGCTGTATCTGTGTGACATTAAATCAGTCTTGGTCCATTGCACTGCAGAGTCCTGAATCTTCTGTTCCAATGAGAGAGGAGAAAGAGGGTATATTTTCAAGCTTAAAAGCCATTTGTTTGTACAAACACAGTGATGTCATTTACAAAGACTGTGTTTTGATTTATTTTTTTTTAATGTGTTTTTCTGTTAGTTAAAGGAGGGGCAAGTCAGGACCCTACCCAGTCCCGTGTGGATGTGTTTTGAATCAGTGAGTCCTCTGGGCCTTGACTGAAAGTCACTTTTCTAAGCTGACTAGAATACAGCTTTTTATTGTGACTAAAGGGAGCAAATGTCACAACCGCACCTGTATGTTAAGCATACTACAAATGCAATTAAAAATTGAGGCCATGAAAGAGAGTGTGGTCATGGCATGAATATCTACTTTGAAAAGAAACATGTTAGCATTGTGCCTGTAGGTAGTTGCCTGTCTATCAGCGGTACAGGGTATTCTGTACCAGCCTTCTAGTCCCTTAGTGTTATGGTATAACATTTTCTAAGCATCACTGTCAAATTTTACTCCAGTGCCCTGAGAGTGGTCAGCAATGAGCATCTGTAGTGTTGGAAATTCTTTGGAGGCTGATCCTGCTTCTTTGCTGTATTATTCATTCTAGGTCCTGTCAGTAAAATGTCATAGAATACTTCAGTGGAACTGGTCCCTGGGGATAGTCTCTGGGTTTCATTATTGCAATTCCTTTTCAAATAAACAAGGGAAAGTCAATGGTAACACCTGGTAATGCTTGGCAAGTCACCTGGTAGTTCTTTCTCAGCATGAGAAACTATGCACATCTACCTCTGTTGATATTTTTTTTTAATATTGGTAATAGAAATGAAGCTGAAACTTCAAAACATGGATATTTTTTTCAAACCAAGTATGTTGGTGATTAGACTTGCTTTCATTTTAATAGTTTACATTTCTACCTAGTTTTCATATGTAGTTAGATGCTTCTTGGCTGTTATATTCAGAGCTACACAGACATGCGTACAGAACAGGAGCGTGGGAGGAGGATAAAGCTCCATTTTTATAAACAGTAACTTTGTGGACAGTTTTCTAGATAGACTGGCTCTTATGATTTGTTTCAGCTTTATCTGCCAGAAGGTTTAAATCTGCTGCAGAGTTCCAGCCCCCAGTATGCAGCACCACTGCCCTGAGCAAGCTGTTATGCTTGTGTGATAGTAGTGAAGCAGCAGGTTATTTATAGCTGACAAATCAGTGAAAAAATCACATCAGCTGCTATCAAAACTCCACACACAAATAAAAATTTGACCCCTAACAAGCTGTCAGAGCAATCTCTGATCCTTCACTTTAATCTTCCCTTCTGTGGTCATTGGATACGTAATAAAAACATATGAAGTGCAAACCAAATCTAACTAAATCCCTGCTATTTGCTGCGCTGCTTGCTGCACTGCTTGCTTTTGGATTTGGAGTGTAGCTAATAGTTTCAAAGGTTGCTGCATATTTTTCTACTTTATCTTGCTCGAGTTACTAAATGAAACGGGAAGTTAAAATGCATGCGAGAATTTTCTATTGCTCATAAATGCTATGTCATCTCTGTGAAAGGCCATCAGCATTACAGCCCAACGCTGAAGCAGTGATGTTTATTTAAGAGGATTGGTGGCCAGAAATAAGCCACAGTGTCTAATCAGACACAGGCCCTGCCTGGGCACCCTGCCACAACGTTTATTGCGTGTGCATTTCTCATAAGCAAAATGGCTACGTACTGAGGAGGATGGACATGAAGTCTGGAAGAAATTACGGGGCAAACGGCAGTTCTTAACTTTCTGAGGAGGATTTAAGTGTATGTAAATATACTGGAATGAATGAGACTGTGCGACTGTGAGAAACGGAAAGTCAAATGGGGAATGTCTGTGGATGTGTGAGGGCTGCAAAGGAGGAACAGTATTTAGATCCTGCCAAAGCTCCCTTAAGTCCAGCTAAACATTCCCCTGGAAGAAAATATTTCAGAAGAAAAAGGAGGAAGAAATCAACCGACAAGGGACCAGAGTCAGTACAGGTTAAAGAAAATGAAGAAAAAAGCCGGTATGAAGTGGGGATTTCAGAAAACACCGAGAAATGTTCCAAGGATGAGGGATTGGCTGATTCCTTCCCCTGGAGAGTGACAGTGGCTGGTAATGCTCTGCCCGTGAGTACAGACCCTTTGTCTCATCTTGTTAAAGCAAAAGTTTTACCGGGTGAAACAAAGAGTGATTCTCTTTGTGGGGACAGTTTTCATGGTGATAATCAGAGGCTCACCAAGTCTGATGAAACCGGGACGTGGTTAAAGGAACAAGACAAGAGGAGTTCAGAGAGGCGCTGTACATGGAAGAGGAAATACTCGGAGGATAGCAACGGGAGAGAATTAGCATTCTTGAAGAAATCTAGTGCTCTTTGTTATGGAAAAGCAGCCAGCTTGGACTCTGCTATCCACATTTTAGGCAGACAACCTGAAGAAACTGGTTTAAACATAACTTCTTGCAGAATCATTGAAGATGTCCCAGAAAGCAATAAATCTGAAAAGTTGCATCACTTTCTTTCTGAAAGCAAAAGTGATCTGCTGCTTGAACAAAAGAAGTTTCATTCTTCTGATGCTGTGCTTTCCCAATTGCCAAAAGAAAAGGCATCATTTAGCATTCCACCAAACCGAAGCAAGGTAAATATTTTGGCACGGTGCGTTATCTTTGTAAGTTAGCTCAGAATAAATATTGGAACAGTATTTTTACTGTTACAAAAATACGTTCACTTTGCTGTGTATAAGCCTTTTACACATGCTATGATACTATAGGTAGTCGTAAGACAGAACATATTAATTCATCTTTTTCACAGGCTAAGTAATACCTCTATACTTCAGGGGTGTTGATGTATCCTTGTGCTGTTTTGCTGTCTGTAGTTTGATTTGTTTCCTAATTTAGGAAAAGGATTTTCATGATAAAATGGTTCTAGCAGGTGGAGTGTTTTACAGAGTTGTTTAAGTTCACATTCAATATCTGCAGTAAATTTTCTTATCAACTCTTGACGGTCTTGTAATTCCTTTGGGTCTTGTATCAAGGAAAGGAATATTTGTAATTCTTTTCAGTTATGGCCAATAGGAACTGAAGAAAAAGAGAAATATGTAGGCAGCTTGAAATAGAGAAAGTGAACATAAATCATGTTAATAATGCTCTGCACTTTTTTTAAAAGGTCTTTCCTCCCAAGCTATCTATATGACCCTATTAATATTAATTATTGAAATTCCATCTTTCTCTGAGGGTAGGATTATTTTCCTTTTACAGTAAAAGCAACCAAAATACGAGCTTAGTTGCAGAGTATCTGAAGGAAAGCAAGTCTGTTGATGTTCATGCTTACCAATTCAATCCATATTACCAGTTCTGCCCCATTTATCTTCAGTACAACTCAAATCTGTAGGTGTGGGTCAAACACTGATACTACACTGTGGTCCACAACTGCTTTCCCTTGCTCAACAGGAACATCTGAGCTTTGAGTTGAGTGAACAGAGGGAGTGGACATTTGCAAAAGGTACTCTTTCCAGCAACGAGTAACTACACTTCTGTTGTTTATATAATTTAATTTCGTAAGAGGAATCAAATTATACTTTTTCCAAGCTTAGTTTTTAAGTACAGATAACACGCCCGACATACAACACACAGTATGCAGTAATACAAATAGCCTCCTAATACAGACGGAGATCTTTGCCCTCTTAATCTTAGCTGGAATTCAGAAACAGCTTAGGGATGTTCTTTGATTTGAATAAAACGTCATTACTGAGCAAAAGAGTATGAGGCCTTGTCCGTTCAGCCAAGCGTGGCTGCTTTTTTCCTGTATAAGCAGGGTAATACAGCTTCTGACATTGCTGCAGTTATCTTTCCAAGCAGGCATATACCCCTTGTTACCAGAGGGGGAAGGGGGGAAAAAATGAGGCTTTTGCTGAACGCCTACATCAATACTGAGACTTGTGCTGGTCATATTGATAAAACACTGCATAATTATATGGATATGAAATCTATTGACAGATCAGGCTAAATGCCTGAGCTGCTGAAATGTCTGGTTTTCAGTTCTGTTCTGTTTCTTCACCCAAAATTCTGAGTATAAGTAATTTTAAGAGCACCTAGCTTTGACCTAAAAACAAATCCAGGAGGAAGACTAGATTTCAGACTTTAGCTTATTTTACAAAGTCATGAAAACTTTCCTTTTGATTGCATTTGAGAACTAAGCAAGTATTTGAATGTTTTGTATTTTAGTATAAAACAGTAAAGCTGTTATTTATACAAATCCACAATGTTCCTGTTGTCAGCCTGAGCTAATACACAAGGTTTGCAGTTACCCATCTCAGGTTTTACCATATTCTTTGCTGTAATTACAGAGATCAGTAGCCTCCACTCACCTTGTCAGCTTACCCACGCTGTAACGTACTCACCTTACATAGTGCCTCAGATGTGGCTGATACTTGAAAGTGTGTTGGCTTTTCAAACTGAGACAGACACCAGAGGAAACTCATTGGTACAGCTGGCTAATCTGTGCTGTCCCAGAGATATGACGTTTTACCCTCTGAAACAGCATAGTCCCCACTACTGGAATATATCCTTTGAGTTTATTTCTCTGGCACGTCTTCCTATGCATGCAAAACAATTATGATTTTGTGTTCAAATATGTGCTACCTCATTTCCTCTGTTTTCCTATTTGCAAAATTCAGGTAAGCAGGGTGTTCTGAAGCTAATAGCTTTGAGATAAAAGTTTTTTTACTGTCTGCTGGAGCCTAATTTGTTCAGCCTTTGTTCCTATTACAGGAAGATTATTTCCTCAAGCAAGATATGCTCTGATGCTGTTCTAACTCAGGGCTGTCCTAGAGCAGATGGCAGTTTGCATTAAGGTCAAGAAGTTGTGAGCAGCAGACCCCTTCTCAGTGATGTTTTAGCACAATGGAGGTAGAGTAGAAAATTAAGGCTGTAGTTTTGGTTCGCTACAAGGGGATATTGCCACTGTGATATTTGGTGTCTCCTGTGCAGAAACAAGCCATGGTTTTCATTCAGTATCAGCAAAACACCAGCTGGTGTTGCCACAAGTTTTTGGTGATTGTGAGCCTGTGTTGAAACCAATGACATAGGTGTATCACGTTATCAATCATCATTATTCTTCTAGTCTGTTATGTGGTATTTTCTGTTCTGGTTTATGGATGTAAAAGTTTTCTAGAAAAAAATGTCTAATATGTAAACAGAATCATTCATCTACGTCCAGTACTCAGCTGCTGACTTGGCTGCAAGTTCCTCAGCTGTTGTCTTGCCATGCATCTACATAGGGTCTGATACGGTGGATTTCTTATCTCATCTACAATACTACTAATAATCTACAAGAAAAAAACCCACATGTATTTGAGTCAGGCTGAAGGCAATATACTTGCTTTTAAATAAAAAAATGTAGGTTATTTGTAATCAGCATGTTCAGTGGAATACTTCTGGCTAAGTAGTCATCTGTTTATTTTTTCAGTTATTATTACAAATAGAAGATAACAGGACGCCTCCCAACTATGTCCACCATCATATAATCTTGTATTATCTATTCAAGTACTAAAGTTAAGAGAGGGAGAGATGCCTCTTCATCTTCTGGAATGTGATCAACAGGGCAAAGGTGCAGAAGTCAGGAGTTTTGCTTTATTGGTGTAGTATTATTTGCTTCCTTGTAATACTCAAAAGAAGCAGGCGCAATCCACCTTAAATGCTGGTGAATGAAGATCTATAATCATTGATGGAACTACAAAACTAGGGCTGGAAAGGTTCTGGACAGGTCATCTAGGTCATCTCCGTACCTGGAGGCAAGATAACTTAATGAAAACCATTCTTGACTGATACTTGTTCTTCTGTGTCTGCCTTATTGGTGGTTTCACATGCTTCCTGAGTAATTACTGTAGTGCTTATCTGTCTTCTGTATAAAAAAGTGGTTTTAACTGAAAACACGTATGCTCATTTTAAACTCATTAGTTCTTTTCCCATTCCCAGAAGAGTTGATTTATTACCTTTTTTTGCAGCAGCATTCTACATATTTGGAGACTGTTGTCAGATCTCCCCTCAGTTTTCCCTACCTTAGAATAAATAAACCAAATTTTTCAATCCTAACAAGTCATGTATTTTTAGATCTTTGTCATTCTTGTTTTTCTCTTTCGATCTGCTTCAACTGATCCAATATTTTTTGAAGGGTGTTGACCAAAGCTGGACTCGCAGCTCCATAAAGCCTTGCAAGAGCTGAATAGGAGCACTTGAATTTATGGCCACATGGAAAGTCACAAAGTCCAACTGTAACGTCAGGGGAGATGACTTCTTGTGATCACATGCAAGTTCAAATTCCATTTGTATAACTATACTTCCTTCAACATGCTGTTAGCAATCCTTTTCAAACACAACACGTAACTACTTAGCTTAGGTGGAAAATAGCATTTCAAAGTCTCTCCATATTCATGTATTCTTTTTTTCTCTTATTTCTTTGTGTTCTTCAGACTTTTCTAGCTGCCATCAGAATACATTTCATTATACATCGTACATCTCTAGCCTATTATATATTTTTGTGCTGTTAAGTACATTGCGTCAAGTTTAGACTTGCTTCAAAACATTTGGGATAAAATGGAATCAGAGGGAAGACTCATTACTATCTATACCAGTCTTGCTCTTCTTTTTGCACTGTAAAAAACAAGCCACAGAAATCCAGCACCACCACTGATATCTTGGAAGGTGTTCTCTGATCTGCTCTGGACTCAAAACTGCATCACTGAAATCAATGCGAGCAAAGAGCTCGAGACTTTCTTGTGTATGAATTTTGTGTACTCTTTGCAGAGGAAACTTAGAGGTGGAGAACAAACACTTGCAGTAGCAGAGGTGAACTGGTTCTCCCAGTTACAAACAAGAAATAGTGTATTTGGTGCCAATTAAGGCTGATTCTGAGATACTTGGGCTGTGCAGAGAATTACTTCTGTCTCCTTTTTCTTGCATAACTTGTAATTCACAGGCTTTGAGATAATTTGGAGGACTGGATCTCTAGCAAACAACTGGAGGCTGGATTGATGGGCTGAGGCCGATAGTATGAGCTTCAGCAAGGCCAAGTGCCAGGTCTTGCACTTGGGTTACAACAACGCCATGCAGCGCTACAGGCTTGGGGAGGAGTGGCTGGAAAGCTGCCTGGCAGAAAAGGACCTGGGGATGTTGGTGGACAGGGCCAAGAAAGCCAACAGCATCCTGGCCTGCATCAGGAATAGTGTGGTGAGCAGGACTAGGGCAGTGATTTGTCCCCCTGTACTCGGCACTGGTGAGGCCTTACCTCGAGTACTGTGTTCAGTTTTGGGCCCCTCACTACAAGAAAGACATTGAGGTGTTGGAGTGTGTCCAGAGAAGGGCAACAAAACTGGTGAGGGGTCTGGAGCACAAGTCTTATGAGGAGCAGCTGAGGGACTTGGGACTTGAAGAAAAGGAGGCTGAGGGAAGACCTTATTGCTCTTTACAACTACCTGAAAGGAGGTTGTAGAGAGGTGGGGGTCGGTCTCTCCTCACAAGTTAACACCGATAGGACAAGAGGAAATGGCATCAAGTTGCGCCAGGGGAGGTTTAGGTTAGACATTAGGAAAAACTTCTGCACTGAAAGGGTTATCAAAGACTGGAACAGGCTGCCCAGGGAAGTGATGAATCGCCATCCTTGGATGTGTTTAAAAGCCGTCTAGATGTGGTGGCTCAGAGACATGGTTTAGAAGTGGGCCTGGTAGAGTTAGGTAATGGTTGGACTTGGTGATCTTAAAGGTCTTTTCCAGCCATAATGATTCTATGATTCTCTGAACTGTTCAAACTCATGCAAACTCAATAATGTCTTCCATGCTCAAGGAACAAACGTCTTCTAGTAACAGATGATAGCAGGTAAATGATAGGTTTGTGGGATATAAGAATGAAAGCTTCACACAGACTGTTTGCTTTGAAGGACAAAATTTGAACAATAAAAGATTTGATTGCCTCTTAACTTGTTTTCTGTTCTAGAATTCCTAATTTAGTATTCCTTCTTTTTCTTTTCTGTGGCAAATGATGTTATAAATATTGATGATAAAGCATAGTTGGTAGACGAGTATCTATACTGTCCTTACTGCATTATCAAAGGAAAGATGTGCTCTCTGTCTCTCTGACACTTTATTTTGTGGGGGTAGTATTTTACTTGTTGAGTAGTTCCAAGTTAATAGGGCATCTTGCAAAATAGAGCTCATATTTGTAAGCATAATAAAATATAGTGCTTTGACTCACCATTTCCATCAGTGTATTTTTATACTTTTTAAATATGAATTTGGTGTTTATGCAAAAGTCTGAAATCTTGGCTTTGGAATCTGAAATACTTTATTTAGAGAACAGAAGTACTCAGGGTGTTTCTGGTCTCAGGCTAATGTTAGTGTTCTTTACCCTGTACTGAAACGCAGGCTACCTCCATGAGTGAAAAGCAATTTCAGTTTTGAAAGCCAGTCTAGTCTATTTCTATTTCTTCAGATGGCCAACTAGGGTGCTTGGTGCTAAATGGTGCTTGGAAGATTTTGGATTGAAATGCTGTTGATCTTAGGGTAATGAGCGAAATCCATGTTTTAGCCCTCCAAAATTTGGATTGCAAGCTTGCCTGGTGGTCACTTTCAGAATAAGAAACATTCTCCTTGTGTTTGTGTCCATAGCTACAAATGTTGTTTGTATGTCTGAAATCACTTGTTGCCAGAAGAATCTAATGTGCACTCAAATATGCTGTGTTTGCACTCTCTGCTGTCTGAAATGTACATAGCCATCGCTAGTCAATTAACCGTGAAGGGGGAGAAAGGTTTGAACTTAGCAGTAAGGAATGGCCATTAGCAAATTACATTTTTAGCTTGCTTAGTTAGAATATATTAAAAAATGTGATACTTAAGGATTACACATAAAAGACTTTCTGAAAACAACGGGGAAAAAAATTATAGGTTTTTTTTTTTTTTGGCTAGACATCTGGCACTTCCAGATGACATCATCTCTTTCAGAAGCGATGTCCGGATAAGTAGTAAATGGTTGACTTCATTTATATTGTGATCTGGTTGTTCTGTGATGAATAGAAACTAAAGCTACTGAAAAAATATTTAGTTTGCTTTCTTGCTTTGAAATACCAAAGAGTAAAGGTAACCCACAGAAAGGAAATCTTAAACTACAGATGAGTTCCCTAGATTTTTACAAGAAAATTTTCAGAGTGATTTTAAGTTGGTGTTTTGCCACATTGGATTCCCTGTTGTCTTCACATACAGGACTCATACAATCTGTATTTTGTGTGATTTCATGTAGTAAATACTCCGTGCAGGATTTTGATACCTAGAAATTTATAAACAGCCACAGCTGCATGTGTTTCTCTTCAGTGTTTTAAACAGAAAAGGTTGGGTTTTTTCTCTTTGATTTTTCTTAAAAATGTGCAGTGTTGAAGCTGGAGACAATAGGATGCAAAAAACACTGTCAGATATCTGGAGGTTTTTATGGACTAGTTGAACAGTTAAAGCTACTTTGCTTCCTAGCGTCAGTGCCTGTACCTTTCCCTTACCTGGAGCTAGCAGATATGATGGCCTGTGATAAGTATCTGAAGAACTGCTTTCACAACTTGGTGTTTTGTGGATACTTGGATAGAAAATAATGTAAATTAATTTGTTCCCTGCATTAAATTTGCTTACCATTTACTGTATGGCTGTAAATGCTCATCATCCCCTGGAAGAGTGAAAGGTGGTTAAACAGAAATTGCAGTGAGTGCTGCGGCAGCTACATTGCCCTGACATCTCCAAGGCTCTTCCTTTAGTCCCCTGCTTCCTAGTGCTTCCCACCACCTCCTGTTAGGCATTGACGTAGCGGTGTCAGTAGGAAAGCTACATCTCTTTGTTCCTAGTACTGTGTTTTGTGTGGGTCTAATGTGAGAAAAACACATAATTACCAGCCTAGCCTGTCTGAATTCCCCCAGGAAGAGTCCAGGCAGAAAACACCTTTGCGTGCAGAGATTTCAAGGCCAGGAGGCATCTTTATGACTGTCGCATCTGACCTCATGAACGTAGTGCTCTGGTTTATACTAGAACAGGATTGCTGGAATTGACACAGCTCAAGTTAAGCCTCTTCTGCAGCTGGCTTGAGCACCTACCTCGTCCCCGAGGTTGTCTGTGGGCAAACCTCCCCCGAGCCCTGACCTCAGGCTGGCTCCAGAGCCACAGGAGACCTGGCTGTCCTGGCAGTGCTGGGTGTAGGCTTGCGCGGTACGGCCTCTTCCAGGTGGGCTCATGGGGGTGCTTAGTGTCCACCTACAAATCTTGATATGGTCTCAAACCCTCTTGCCTCTGCCTGAGTCCCTCAGCCTGCTTTTTGTAATGTCTGAGCTACGGTACTTGGGTCCTTACACAGTGCCTCATGGTACTTGGGTTCTTAGTGTTCTTCAGAATAACATAGTATATTATCTACTGTTGTTGGAATAAGTGGTAAAAGGTGGCCACTCGGAAGAAATTTAACCTGTGATATCACCTTATTTATCAAGGCATGTTGTCTTTTTGTTGTATCTTGCGCTTCAGATATCCATTGAATACCATTTCTATCACATAAGGTGCAAGCAATACACAAGCAAATTAGAGAAATGTCTGCTTTGTATTTATACAGTAATAGTTTTCTAAGCAAACTGAATGATTTCATTATTGGAAAATGTAAAGTAGTATTTGTATGTAAACTTCCCAATACTTCTTTCCTACTTTGTCTGACATGAAGTTGACAATGCTTAGATAATACAAAACCAAACCTTCTGTATCAGGGAAAATTTTCATGTATAAGCCTTTAACCTTTCAGTCGTTCCTAAAATGCTTCTCAGAAAATTTTGCTCTAAAACCATTATTGTCAGTTTTCACTGTAAATGACTGTTTTGTTACTGAATTCTGGAACAGCATATATTGTAATTTAACCTGTTTTAAGAGAGGAACATTGTAGCTAAATAAAGTATGTGTAATATAAATATATGTATTACATAGATGTGAATGTATATGTATGAAATATGTTGTATTTTATATGTAATTATGTAACATTTATGTATAATAGATATAATACTAAATAGATTATTATTCACATTAACAACATAAAATAGACATATTTAAGTATTTTTCATTATGCAATAGTATTATATTGTCCTCAGAAATTAAGAAGCTGAGAACTAGCTAACCGAAGAAAATTGAGAAGCTATGGATCTTGTATTTCATATTGAAGATGCTAAGAGTGCGTAAGGTTATACTAATGTGAAAGAATATTAATACAGTACATGAGTAAGCAACATATTTGTGTATGCAGTTATCAGACAGAAAATTCTTCGGTAATGCAGAGTAGGTTTCTGCAATATCTTAAACTATTATGCGTTAGATGTAATTTTAATATTTATTTAACTATATTTTAGATATCTGATATCCATGTTACTGGAGAGTCAGAGGACATGTCTGCTAAAGAGAGACTGCTTCTGTGGTCGCAGCAGACAACCGAGGGTTATGCTGGAATCCGTTGTGAAAATTTCACTACCTGCTGGCGCGATGGAAGATTATTTAATGCCATCATTCATAAATACAGGTAAGTACTCTGTTCTGTTGAAAAATATTAATTGCAGCATTTTAATGTACATAGAGAGAGGGCTCTGTGATTTGTGCCTGTAATAGCACTGCAGCTGTGGAGATGATACTGGCTCTCCCTGGGCAATTTCCTGCTGTTTGCAGCCAAAGGATGCTTCATTAGCCCTTGCGTGTCCCTCCTTCCTCAGAGGAGCATCTCCACAGATCCTGGGCATCTCTCATGGGGCACCTCCAAGCTGCTGAGAAGAATGTCTCCAGGGTTCAATCTTTTTCACAGTTCCTTTTTGTCATTCTGACATTTAAGTATAGGCAGGGTAGAATCAGAACTGATCCCTGAAGTCCAAAACTGCACTGCTGGTGAAATCCATCAACTACTGCAAGACCTGAGATATGCCCAAGATCCCCTTACTGTTTCCTGTATGAATTTACCATGCCCCTGGAGCTTCTTCAGTGGTTCTGCTTGGAGCCCAGATCTATTCTGTGTCCCCTGTGAAATGGCAGGGTATTCTCATTGAAAAACAGGACCAGTTGGCTTGAACATTCTCAGTCTGAGAAGGGAATTGTGCTACTTTCTCCCCCTTTCTATGCTTCTATGACCACAATCTTATAAACAGGCATTTGTAGAACCGCTGGTGGCTGTGGCTAGAAGCTTGAGGATGCACTACATTAACTTACTTAAAGTACAGTTGAAGAAGTCTACTGACGAGAGGATTTCTAATTCTGGATTCTAAGTAAAAACAGGTCTCTCTTGACAAAACCAACTTTGGCATCAAAACTCAGCAGAAGAATGAGATTTAAGATCATTGCTGTGCTCAGGCATTCCCTCTTGGTTGGCGGCATCTCTCTGGTTTTGTACATTTTTTGGTTCTTAACTTGAATAAGAAGGTTTCTGTCTTAGAGGACCTCATGGGAGAGTGTTCTGGCCACTGGGCTAATTAGCGTGTACTGACTTGTCCCTCGCTGTGCAAGGCTTGCAACTTCTGGCTTTTATTATAGCGTGTCTAAAGAGTTTGTGCTCTATTCCCTGGGGTATATCATGAGGAAGTTTGAGAGTACATAATTTCCTTGGTATAATACCAAAGGAGTGTCCCAAGTAGAAAGTGCCAAATTTGGTATGTTTTAATGCAGCTCCAGGGAACAGGCGCTGGAGCAGATTATTCTGTTCTTGGATTTCCTCTTGTGAGACTGTTTGGCTCACCACAGAAAGAAGCCTACAGAGAGCCAACGTGCATGTGGTATGGGGACCAGGACACTGAAGTAAAATGGGAGACAAGTCAAGCAGATGCAGCCTTTTCCTCACACTCTGTGTAGAGGCTGTAAGGACAACATACAGTGCTCAGAGTCCTAGAGAAGTTAGCCATGGCAGTGCATAGCTGCATGGTAAAATGAAGCTGCCTCTGAATCAATGAGGTCTTTTTCTGACTAACGCTTCTGTTCTGGGTAGCCGGTCAGGGAGGAGGTGCATGCCAGCAAGCAAGTCTTCTTTTAGCAACATTGGCAAGACAAAGGGAAATAGCTGGCAAAAGACTAGGCTGTTTTACTTCAGGACAGAGTGGCTAAAAGAATGAGCATAGCACAGACAAGTATTTGAAAAAATAAACAGTTTGAAAGATATAGAGAGAGGGCAGGGAAAAAAGGAAGTAGCTTAATGAGATGGAATAATGGAAAATATTTCCCAGAGCTTCTTCAGAGCCTTGTACCACTTATATAGAGCAGTGTAGTCTTTACAGCTCAGCAACTAGTAGTTGTGGTACAGATCAGTTAATTAATAATGAAAAACTTGAATTCTGTCCTCCAGCTGTGCAAATGTTAATACCTTGAGACACGTCTGAGTACCTGCAGTCGCTTTGCTGGAGCAGTGTTTCTGGCAGCGCTCCGTGAGTTTCATTCACAGCGTTTCAGCGGGGAAGCACAGGCACCTTTGAGAGGAGTGTGTTGCACAAAGCAGATGATTCAGTGGCTGAGGAGCCAAGTCCCCATTTTGTGTGCTTCTGTACCAGTTTCCATTTAGCTTATCCTCTTCCTGTAAACATATCTTCTCCACCTAAGGATCCTGTGTCCTTCCCAGGAATGTTTACCGTCCTTATCTGATGTCTTTTTGCTGTGAGAGGTTACAGATTCTTGGACTCTGTCTTGCTGATGAAATCCATGAGATTCTTCCACTGATTTCAGTGAGCTTCTATGTTTCATTCCTTTACCGTTTTGTACCATTAAAACAGAGATAATAATTTCCAGCTATTGCTCACAGGATAGGAATGGTCTTTCCAAACAGTCATCTGATATTTTTAACTACAGTGTTTTACTCCAGAGAGCTCTTTCAAAGCTTGGGTTGTGTTCTGAGCAGCAAGTAGGTTAAACACTAACAAATTGTGCACATTTCTGGCAGTGGTTGCCCATATGCTCTGTTGGTCTGTTTTAGTAGCTCCCAATTTGTGGATCACAAGTGGTCTCAGGAGCAAGGCTGAGCATCCTGCGATGCTGCCAGCTGGCGTGCTCCACCAGGACGGATGACCAGGGGTGCCTGCTCGGGTGGTGTGGTGGGACTGTGGTGCTGCCACCACGGAGAACCCCCGTGGGTGTACATCTGTCCATTGTGGTGCAGTGTGGCAGCCCCTCCTGAGCCAGGTATGCTGTGCTCGCTGGAGATAGCTCTCCTTAGAGAAGCACCATGTGCCCTGGGCCAGGAGCAGTATCTGGTCTCTGTAAGTGGGGACAGGGCTCCTCAGCAGGATCGCCACTGCCAGCCCTGGAAGGGATTTAAATCGACCCAGACCTAATTTTAAGCAGATGACATTAAGTGCTATGACAGTAATAACCAGAAGACTCAGAAATACCCAGGTGTGTTACTTTTATCTAGAATGGCAGTTGTACTGAGCAACAGTAAGCTGTCAGGGCACAGCAGCAGAGGGTCCCCATGGAGGGTCTGCCAGGGTAGGGCCTGGCAGCCAGGGACCGTCCCACCGCCCCAGCCATGAGCAGGGTGGGCGGGGGCACTGGGGCAGCCCCGGGGGTCCTCCTGGGGACGGGGACAGGCTGAGGCTGGGCCGGGATGTGGGCCTGCAGGTGGGCTGCAGAGCTGCAGGGGCCATAGCTCAGCCAGGGGCCAGAGGTGGGAGCACCAGCAGCTCCTGGAGGACAGGAGCCATGCTGTCTCTGAGCTGAACCTGAGTGCAGACAGGCAAACCTCCATGCTCACAGCCTTGACACCATGGCTGAGAGGCCTTTTCTGGGTGTGTGGTCGAGAACACAAACCGTATGGGTCCAGCATGATCCCTACAGTTGGTCATCTGTGAGACAGGGAGATGTCACTGTTCGGTTCTAGGTGACAGGACTGGAGTGGCAGGTTATAATTACCTCCTTTCCAGGCATACGAGATTTTTTTAAATCACAAGTACACACCAGCTTCAAGACTTCAGGAAATTGCTGAAGCTGTGGAGGGCTGGGCAAGGAGCTGGGCTGTGAATCAGTCACCAGATGGCAGGGAGCCTCTCCGCTCGGCAGGGCCGACAGCCTGCCTGCTCTTCACAGCAGGTGAGGATTGTTTCATTTGGGCTGCATGTAGTGGTCTCCATTTTTTTTTTTCCCCCGTCCCGGCAGAGGATCCCAGCACCTTTTTTTTTTTTTTGGTGCAAGCCACCTGAGATTTATGATGCAGAACTGCAGGAATAGTGCATGGATTTGCCATGGCTCCCTGCTCCACCCAAGGTGCGTGGGAGAAGTAGGATAAGGCCGACATTTCCCTGGCATGACTAACTGTAGTATCCGCTGCAGCATCTTGTTGGAGATCAGCAGGCTGGTGTGTGGTGGCTGGGTGAGCCCAGTTCCTCCCCATCTCCCTGCCCTGCATGCACCCGCAGCCATGCTGGCAGCGTTCCGCTTCCAGCACCGAGCCTGAGGACATGGGCAGTAGGCAGGCGCCGGATCTCACACACTTAAGTCAATCACCTGCTCTCCTGAGCAAATGCAGGATATTTGGTTTTGTTCCTCTCAAGCAACAAGGATAAGGTTGTCAGAGCTTTTTGTAAGGGCCTTAAGTCACTTTCCCTCTTACCTCTGTTAAGAGTATGAGTGAGTTTCCAGTGATTTTTGCAGTGTTCTTTAAATCAAAGGAAAGTAGTTTCATGAATGACCAAAATGAGAGGAAAAAATTATTCTATTTAAGGTACTTGGCTCCATATACAACTTGATTTTTCCCCCCAGATTTAGGAAAATGTAATTTGTTTCCATGTGAGAAGGTTGCTTATGTTTTCAGCAGGTTCCAGTGGTTTGTGTGTATGGGGTAAGATTGAAGATTACTCAGCTGAACTTCTGAAGAGTATATAAAGCATCCATTTTAAAACATCCTGTACGCGGTTAAATCCCTGGGAAATGAACGGGGCTCCACACCAGCCTCAAGAACTGCCTCAGGGGGCTCCATTGCAGGCCATGGATTTTACTTTTCATTTTCTCATTCTGTGTGAATATTTGTTATTTCATAGCAAGACCAAATAAAATTACAAAATTAAAAACTCAGTTTTAATACTGAACATTACCAGGTTTGTTAATTGTACAATTTTATTTAAATATATAATCTTTCAGACTCTCTTTTGAACCTCCACACCTTTCTCTGGATGGGTGATAAGGTCCATTAGTGAAAGCTACAAATATGCCCCAGAGATTCGAGAATATTCTGTATGTCTCATCTCTTATGTAATTGGCCTTTTATAGCTTAATTTCTCATTGACGACGTGTTATTTGCTTCAGTGTGTTGTGTTGGAAGAAATCTGACTTCAGGCACTTTAAAAAGTACGTGATGTTTCTTTCATACCATCATATCATATGTAGCAAAAACCTGTAAGTCAGACTTCAAAGTTGGAGGCTGACTTTAATCAGCGTGTAATGCCCAGATTTTCCTGGAGATACTGTTGTCTACACACTGGGGTCTTCATCTTGCAGCTCTATAATGTATTTGTAGTTACTAGACTGTGTTTTAGGTAAATGCTCTTGATGTGTGTTTTCATTTTCATATGTACATGCCTCTTGCCTAGGAACAAGAAATATTCATTTTTTAGAACTGTATCCTGTTGGTAAAATACATAGAAACAGTTGGTGTCTATAGAGAATGAAGGCTATTCTTCTTTCATTAGGAGTTGCATGCCAGATTGGAGCTAGTAATCTAAATTAGAGATCTACATTACACTTTGCAGATACATTTGTTTTAAAGCAAAGCAAATTCAAATAAAAAGTTACACTGAAGTAACAAACTGCTTTTTTTTTTTTACCTCAGGCTGCCCTGAGGTACGGCCTTTGGTACATAAGGACTGCAAGCTATTTCAGTTAAAAAGTTTCTGAAAATGGAATTTAGGAAATAGGAAAAATAATAGCTGTAAGATTTACAATTAAATGGCACCTATAGAACTTCGATAAGGACAGTGGCTACTGATACTCAGAAAGCAGACGTGGTAACAGACCAGCTCATCTTACTTTCTAAAGAAAAAAATGAAGTATGGGGGGTAGGAGGAGACGACTAACATCAGACATGCATGCTTTTTGTAAAAATGTGTGCACTCCTTTCTACATTTTATTTTTGTATTCTTACAATCTTTATAATAAAGAGGTAATTTTGCTTTTAACACTTACAAAAGGAATTCCAGAAAGAGCAGTATGTTCTTGTGTAACTAGATAATAGCATTTAATGAGTAGCCCCAGTGGTGCCTGTATGGTGAAAAATAGCGTCTGTTCAGGAAGAACTGCAAGCTCAGTTCCCAGATAAAGCCATATTTTTTTAAGTTCTAGTCTCAGGTGGTAAGTCTGTTCTCATAAATGAAGCAGGCCCAGCCCCTGCTGTCTGGGTAAACAGTACAGCAGGGCTTGTGTCTGCATGGCTGATGTCTCCCCTCCGTCCCCCAGACAGGCTGTAGCCTCTTGAGAGCAGTCCTGGGTCAGTGCTGTCCCTTGAACTGGGCCCAGGTATTGCCTGGGAGGTTGTGAATCACAATGGCCATGGTCATGCTGTGGGAAGAACTAGCAATTTAAGAGTCATGGGCCCTTGATCTGGGCCTCTGTACACTTTCAGCATAGACATGTCCAATTATGCCTGGACTTTTAGGTGAATTGCAGCAACCATACCAAATGGAAAGACACTGGTTAGGAAAAAAAGTGGATAAACTGTGTTTGGGTCAGGCAGCAGTCTGACAAGCAAGCAGGAGTGTAGTATACACATGAAAGGTTCGAAACAAGGAAACAAGCGAGGTTATTTCATGTAACGCTATACCAAGGTTTGCTGAGACCTTGCATGCAGACAGTTGTCTACAAATTTTGGCACCACCTAAGAAGAATGATAAGTATTAGAAGTGCTGCAGAGAGGGAAACTAGTGATAGAGTTCAAAGGGGTGCATTTTGAGCACAAGTTAGAAGGAAAATGTTTTTGTTAATGAAAAGTGAGGATGTGATCCAAAGGGGCCTCTGACACTGGTAAACTTTGTGCAAGACCTTAATGATGCCTATACTTTTAAGTTGTGTAGAGTTTAGAGAGGGAGCAAGGAGAAAATGGCTATTATCCTCAAACGAGAGAGAGGAACAGAGGCTGACAGTGAATGCAGCACAGAA
>NW_009647231.1:1279847-1307866 GCF_000708025.1 Charadrius vociferus | reverse complement strand
AGAGTGTAGGTACACTGGGTGCTTCAGGTGGGAGGAAGAGGAATAGAAACTGCGGCAAAGAATGTGTCCCCAAAGGAAGGAGCACTGTGACAGCCCCATAAATGCTAGCTAAAGCGAGACACAAATTTTCCAGGGTTACAACGCTCTTATTTTGAAATATTAATATAATAACTCTGTACACTTTCAGAATTACTAAGCGGATGGTTTTTGGAGTGTGGTATAGCAGGGAACAAGCTAGATTCCTGCCTGCTAAATAACTCTTCTGGTTTAGAACAAGCTGTTTCAACCTTACCCAGGACAATTTGCCGTGTATGTATAGTTAGTTGAACACTAAGCTCCTGGCCAACAGCGCATGTGGTATCCCTCTGATGTTAAAACATGTTGCAGCTGATCAGGTACTGACACGAATACATTCCTTAAGGGGAGGGATAGTGATGCCTCAATTTGCAGTAACTTGTTGAACACCCTTGGGGAATGAATGAGAAAGAAACTAAATATTACACAGTGTCAAGCCTTAAAATGCTAGGGGATGTGTTTTAAATAAAGAGATTAGTTGGGTCTGCTAGTTTTGGCTTGCCGTTTTGTAACTCGTAATTTGTTGTTACCCAGCCTTAACAAAATGAAAATGTGAGTTTGGTTGCGTTGCCCCCCGCTTCCCACTCACCTCCATGTTCAGAAGCATGGTTGTTACTGTTTTCAACAGTTTTTGTTATGTAGAAGAAACAAACTTGGCACTAAGAATTGGCAATTTGGGAAAAGAGAAACAGCATTTAGGATGATTAAAAATATTGACAAGCAGACATGCTTTTAATGTTACTTGCCTGAGTATGCATATACATATAACTAATGGGTTCAGAAATAGCAAGTAACCTCAGCTGCAGTTTAATTGAACACACTCAGAAAAATTCTGAGATGGCTATATTAAAATAGAACTGGAAGTGGGCCTACAATTTTAACATGTTGTGTTGTGGTGGTGGTTAGCCTTAGTCGGTGTTAGATGGAAGACTTCCAAGCAGTTGGGTTGATTAATTTCAGATCTGGACTTAAAATGATCCTTGTGTATGTTGTGCTGAATCCTACTGTGAAGTAGCAGCTGAATGAAAGATAATAGTTTTCTTTTTGCAATAACTGAGAAGGAAAAAATACTAGGATGAAATCAAAGCTGTCTTGCTTAGGCCAAATGGGAGTAAAGTGAAAAAATAAGCTTTGGATTAAAAGGCCAGTTTTCTATTCAGGTTTCATCTCTCTCTTACTCTTTGATCGGTAAACACCAGGACACCAAAGGGTGTTAGAAGCCTTTATCCAAAAGGGTGTGGTGTGTGAGCAGTGGTGGCGTATGTGCCCATGATAAATCGAGCAGGGAGAAGTCTTGATCCTCTGGCAATGCCTTTTGCAAATTTGTGCACACGGAGCAGCGGTTGCCTCCCAGACAGGATGGCGCAGGGAGCCTTTGGGAAGTCTTTTGAACTCATTGTGGTACCTCATCTTTCTTCCCTGTTGGTAACTGTATTAATCCCAGTGGGAAGCTGGTGTGTCAGGCAGTTGCTGCTGGGGTCTGGAGGGAGTTTTCTCAGGAGCACAACAGAAAAATAATTTGGTTGTGTTTCTTTATTGTCTTTTTGGTGTTCAGACACTCCATGGAAAGGTACATTATTTATGGTTATTTCTGTAGATTGCACAGTGTGGGTTGAGGTTAGCAGCTATGAGCCTTGCTCCTATTTAAATTTTATCATAGGCAAGAATTTGGCGAAGTTACTATATCTTTTTTGTTTTGTAATGACAAAAACATCTTGTGTTACAAAGAGAATGTAAAATCTGGTTTTAAAGCTGGTGAAAGGGCTGACCAAGATCCTTTCTAGTTTCATTCATGTGTATACTGAGCTTGAAATCTACGTTGCAAACTTACTGCCAAGTTTTGATTAGGGTTTTTAAAATACGGCTAAAGCTGAACTCCACATTTAAGCAATAGGTCTTTGATGTTACAATGCCTCAATTGTATCTTTATCTAAATCAATTGGTGTGGCAAGTTACAGGTAAAGTTTTGCTGTGCTAACAAAAATGGGACAGGGGGCTTCAGTAGTTTTCTTAAACTCAGTGCTTGTCAAATCAAGGACATGCACAATAGAAGGAATTATCTGAATTAGCTGTGTATGTTGTTAGGGGCTAAATTAATAAGTCAGGGCACCTGAGGGCTTTTTATCCTTATCTTTAGTGCAGTTAAAACATTCATTCTTTTTATATAGGAAGTCTTGATATAACATCTTGGGATGTCTGAAGAATAGACAGGAAGTGTATCTGCAAATAGTGTGCCCTGGTTGCACCATCACTTGCAATAGTTTTTTCAGAATTATTCATAGTATCCGAAAATTTATATGAAAAATTATGAAAAGATACACACAAAGAGAGCTGAAGAGTTCAGATCACATGAGAATTGTTCAGCTCTTGAGAGAATAAAAAGGCATGATTGTTCATCTTCAGAGGGGCATTGAATGAAATCTATAGAGGCCCATAAAATAATGAATAGTACATGCATTCCTGTCATACCAACACAAGATAAGACAAAACCAAAAAGCGTGTACGAGTCATAATGATCATGTGAAATACATTAGCACACTGTGTCATTGAGGCTGGGGACCTGTGGAGCTTGAGAAAAGCATTTGCCACATACTTGAACAAACAATATGCAGAGCTGTATTCAGCAGCATGCTTTTTGGTTTATCACAGTTGTAAGGATAAAACTTTTCTATAATGACAGTTTTCAATTGGAAAATTGTTTGCATTTTCCCTCAATTGTGATGTGTTACCTAATTTCAGTGATGAAACTGCTCAGTTTCACCCAGTGGTTTGATGCTTTGGGGTAATTTTTGCTTCACCATGTCATGTGTTAGTTGAAGATGTTATTGTAAAGTCTTTGGTTGAACAGTCATTTTAGTCTCACATTTGAGATTACATGAAATATTTTTCATATCTCCCCCCCCTAAAAAAGATATTTCTGAAAAGTAGTCAAATATTTATGTAAAATACTTCAAGTAATCTGTGTCAGTTGGCCCAGATAGAAAGATTTCATGGAGTACTTTTCATTGCTTTCCCAGTCAAGAGCTGAATGATGAGCTACAAGACATGACATACCATGCATCTCCTTAATTATGGTGGCAAAATTTTGGTAACTTTTTTGAATTTGTTTCATATTAATTGAATGAGAAGATCTTCAAGAAGTCCTAAGCAAATCTTAATAGTGGTGTAACTATAGATTAAAAATTCTGCTTGTCCTTTGACTATTTCCTCTGAAGGACAGCTGCAGCCATTTCTTCTTCATTTACTCTATCACACTTATGTCCGTGATGTATCGTTCATGTTTAATTTTCTTGCTTTTCTACTCAAATGTTTGTGAGTAGTGTGCAAAATTATCCATCTAGCAGACCCATGAGCCCAAGGACCAGTGCCAAGGAGCTTCAGGCAAAAAAGATCACCTGTTTTAGACATTTGGATGTGTGGTTCAAAACTTACTTTTGCCAGTTGCATATGCTGGCATGGAAATTAGTGCTCACATTTCTGTACTGAGGTCTGAGACTGAAGGGTTCTTTCCCAACACAGAGCAAGAAACTCAGTGAAGCTGGAAAACCTCATGTGTGATTGTTGTCCCTAGATCCTTCTGAGGCAAATTCACAATTTTGTAAAGAATCCAGACCTTCTGAAAGGGGGGTAGCCTAGGGTACAGAATCACAGAATTTTCAGAGTTGGAAGGGACCTCTAGAGATCATGTAGTCCAACTGCCCTGCTAAAGCAGGATTGCCCAGAGCACATTACTCAGGACTGCATCCAGGCGGGTCTTGAAAATCTCCAGAGAAGGGAACACCACAACCTCCCTGGGCAGCCTGTGCCAGTGCTCTGTCACCCTAACGGTAAAGAAGTTTTTCCATGTGTTGGAACGGAACTTCCTATATTCCAACTTGTGCCCATTGCCCCTTGTCCTGTCACTCGGAACCACCGAGAAGAGTGCGGCTCCATCCTCCTTCAACCCACCCTTTAGATATTTGTTAAGCAATAATAAGGTCTCCCCTCAGCCTTCTCTTCTCCAGGCTAAAGAGTCCCAGCTCTCTCAGCCTTTCCTCGTAAGGGAGATGCTCCAATCCCTCAGTCATCTTGGTTGCCCTTCGCTGGACTCTCTCCAGCAGTTCCCTGTCCTTCTTGAACTGGGGAGCCCAAAACTGGACACAGTATTCCAGTTGTGGTTTCACCAGTGCCGAATAGAGGGGGAGAATGACCTCCCTCGACCTACTGGTCACACTCTTCCCTATGCAGCCCAGGATTCCATTGGCCTTTTTGGCGACAAGGGCACATTGCTGGCTCATTGACAACTTACTATCTACCAGGATCCCCAAATCCTTCTCCTCAGAGCTACTTCCCAGCAGGTCCACCCCTAACCTATACTGGTGCCTAGCATATCAGTGGAAGATAGTGTTGATTCAGGAGTCGATATTCTACCTTCTCACCTCAGCACGGTGTTTTTGGCACCAAGGAACATGCTACAGAACCTTGTGCAGTGTGTCTCTATTGTGGTCTTTGATTCTGATGATGGAGGAGATCTCTTCCTCCTTAATGCCACAAAGTCATACCTGCTTGCCATTTTTGTGAAGAAGCTCTCCTCTTCCTCCTCTGTAAGCGATCAGGCTATGTGGAAGGAAATCTGAATTACTGAATTATTACTGAAACTTGAATTACTGAATTATTACTGAAACTTGGCTTTCCAAGGTCTCTGAAACTGGGTTACTGAACCCAGCTAGTCCTATATGTCCTTTTTTTCCCATGAGACATGGCATCCTTTATACTGAAGCTCTCATGTGACAGTGGAAAAAAGATTGGGAAAATAACTGCAGTAGACATATGCATTAGCAAAGGGTACTTCTAACACTGTAACTGGATCTCATGATCACAGCGCTGTATAGAGCACTGTGTCTGCAAACATTGGACATCAATAGAAATGCCCACAAGGACAATGCATGTTAGGTGAAGTCCAGGAGTCATTGCTATTGTGTTCATGCCTCAGTCTTTCCGAAGCAGGCTCTTTGGTAAGCTGGTTTGAACAAGATTTAGATTCGTACCAGACGTGGAGACAAATTATTTAATAAGTTCCCAAATGTCGACTCTGTATATAAACTGGTATAAATATTTTTAGTGGTTTTGAAACTCTGTTAAGGGGTAGGTTAAATGGTAGGTGTTACTATACAGTAGGTTAAATAGTAAGTAGATTTTGCCTCATCATCTCATTTGTAGAATTCTTGGGAAAGTAACAGGAGATAAATGTTAGAACAGGTAGAGCTAAAATTTCTGTTTTACGTGGTTGTTTCCTATCTTCTGATTCCTTTCAGTATCTCTATTGTTTGTCTTTTTAAAAAATGTATTTTATGACTATGTATTCTGGCATGGTCTTTAATTTGTTTCAGTAGTCCTTCCATCCTTGAAAAATGTATTAGTCTTTCTGGCACCTGCCCTTTTCAATTGTCTGTGAACAATGAAGCAAAGAATTCTTTTAAACTTTTATAAGCATTTGCTAATTACAGCAGTGGAAAAGCTAACTGGACTACAGTGACGTGTACACTTCACTCTGCATCTTCAGTCATGTTTTCTCTGAGAGTTCTGCTTGAAACTCACTGCATTAATATTCCTGCTCAATATAAGCCAAGAAAGAAATACCCTTTGAGTATCAGGTATTACTCAGAGGCCAGAGTTTTGACTGAAACACAGTTGTGCAGATTAAACAGCTTAGATGGTTCATGTAAATAACTTCAGGCTTGTCAGTTTGCCTCTTGAACTTGTTAGTAGTATTTTCATGTGGAATATTATACTCTGATGTATATATGTCTTAATAAAGTTAAACATTGCTGTAACTTGGGCAACTGTCATCTGGGAACAGTGAAGCGAAGGATGTGGTTTCTTCATCATTGCCTGGGAAAATGAAAGTTCAGTTAAATATCTTTTTCCACTTTGAAATACCAAATTCCCTTCAAATCTAACCTTTTGTTTTAACGGGCAAATACTATAGCTGCTAGTTTGGATCTTGAACTGTTTTACTAGGTATTAGGATCTGGCTATGGGAAAATCTACATGTGCCTCACTTTATTTATTATGCATGATTCTTTGATTTAAAAGAGTCTTTGCAGAGTAGAAAGCTTGCATTTGATCCATATAACTTTAACTTGCATTATAAACCCCTTTGTTTCTTCATGCTGTTCTGCACGTATGGTTCACTTGCTTCTCTTTGTGGTGCTAGATATTTGTTTTCTTGAATTGATCATAACTTTGTCAGCTTCCTAATTGAAGTGATATTAATCACACCTTTTTTTTTCCTTGCTTCTGATACAAATTGTGTCTAATTTCTAACACCTACACTAAGATCTTGATGGCAGGCACCAATCTTTTTATAAATGAAATGATTAGTGACTCACAAGGTAGAAGCCAAACCCCTTGACTTAGGTGCGGCTGCAGCAGAGCATCTCCTTTGCATGGAATGTTCCAACTCAGCTGGTGTTTGGGATGTTTGTGTGTGTGTTTTGATGGCAAGGGCCCAGCCCGCTGAAAAATCTGCCATAAGATGACTCACAATATTATGACAGAAGGTAGAGTCATCGTCTTTTACTTAAAGTGCATTTAATTTAATTTGTTCTTGACTATATATAAAACCACTTAATAGTGCTATGCAAATTGATATAAAGTGTATTTATAATACATGACAAATAGCTTCTACAAAACTTGTGTATTTTGTCTTTAGTCTTAAAAATGAAAGCATTTGCCATGATGGATGATGCTTTTAAATTTAGTGCGTGCTTCACTTAAGACAGTTAAATAAAGACATATTAGAAGGATACTCATCACAGCTGCAATTTAAGCAGTTAGTAATATTTCAGAATTGAAAGGAGACATGAAATACTAAAGATATTGGAAAATATTTGTGAGCCTTTATAATACAGCCCCACAACACTCGCTGTGCACAGTCTGTGCTCAGTTATACCAGATTCCCTTGATCCTTCAGAGAAGGATGGTGATCAGTGATCTCAGCACTGAAATTCATGCGCACGCTCAAATGTAAATTCCCATGTACGCAATTAGTGGGCAGGTGTCTCTGCAAGCTTGCAGCAGATAAAAGCGACTTTTATTTTTATTTAAACCTGTGAGAAAACACTCTTAAACAAAAATAGGACAATGTGGCAATTAGTGATTTCCTGAGCCATGTTTTTTGGATGCATTTTTTGGGGGTTAAAAAGAAGTCTTTTACTGAGCTGTGGCAGGTAAGCTCCTTCTTCTGTGGCTTTGCAACATATCCCTCTACTATTTGGGCAGGGGGAAGCGGGACCTGCACAGGGTGGAGGCCCCAAGCCCCCAGCAGCGTGCACTTCCCATGGCCAGTACCAGGTGCTTTTGCATTCGAGTCGTAATACCTGTCTTTTCCCTTTTATAAGCCATCAGTGTGCTTGTTCTGAGTCAGCTGTTGAGCCTTCTGTTTGCTTCAGAAAACCAAAGGCAAGCACTATCAAGACAGAGACACATGCTGTCTTCTGGTAGTATTTTCTGGTAGATCAAGACTTTAGGTATATGTAGACTGGTTCTTTAGATAAATATAGACCAGTTAATCTAGGTTGGTATGCTATGTGTTAAGTGTATAATTAACTGAAAACAGCAGTATTAATTGCAAGTTTCTCTTGTTGTTAAAGGGCACCTGGAATAACCCTATGCTGGTAGGAGTTGCAGGGATGGCAAAGCATGTTTAAAAGGGGGGGAGGCATCTCACAGAGTGGGCTCTTCTTCAGCTGGAGGCTAAAGCCGCAGCACTGATGTAAAATGATGTACAACAGCAGTTATTTTTATTGTTTTTTTACCTGCATCTTGGTAAGAAAAACCTTACTTCATCTAAATCAAAGTTCTGTTCTGAGGAGATTATCATGTCAGTGTGTCTGCAGCTTGCAGCTCGTTTTCTGGGAATAGGGAAGGCTTTTACAACAACTTGTTCTTTCTTGTTCTGAGAGTTGGCAATCGAACAGGCAGCATAAGTGATTCTCGGGCCATTTTTATCAAGTGTGAAACAAATATAAAGAAGGCAGGTGAAAAAAAATAACCAAACCAACAGTGTACGCTTACAAAAACTTGCTTCTCTTGTCCAAAGTGTGCTGTGAAAGCCATCTTTATTACTCATACTGTCTCCATTATTGTGGCTGAAATAGGAGACTGGAGTGCTCTGTTTCCTTTTCTAGTATTGTCTTTTATTTTTCATGGATTTTCTGTGCTGCTAAGAGCAACGGATGATATTGGTTTCGTTGCATTGTTTTCATTGCACTGAAATTCAGAGAAGAATGGCATGAGCTTCATCATGCTCCCACTAAGCATATTGGAAATGGAAAGTCCCACTGGTTTACGAGGATTATGTTTCTTTTTACACCGCTTAAGTTTTATTATTAATTAAATGTTCTTTCAAGAAATAATAGGTGCTGTATTATTATCTTTCTTGTAGACCAGTGATTCTAAATGGCTGAAAAGAAATAAATTTTTATTTTCTTTGTAGTTATTTACCTTGAAGTTACTTACTTTGTAGTATTTACCTTGTAGTTAGTTCAGAGACAAGCTTGTATTGAGTTTCCCAAAGTTAATACCATTTTGCAATCAAGGGAATTTGAGGTGTTGCCAAATGAAATGTTATCATTCGTTTTGAGCAATGTGATATTTAACAGTTTCATTTCTCTCTGTTGCAATTATTTAAAGCTTCTGCTCGGTAAAACTAAGAAAATAGTTTCTCTAGAAACAAAAATTATAAAAGTTAAGGACTGAATTGTTCACTAAAACTTACGTCATATTTTTGTCTTTTGGGGTTTTGTTTTACGTTTTTTCAGTGTGGGTCTGGTTTTCAGTAGTGTAGGATTTCAGTAGCAAGGGTTTCAGAGCCTTGTGACTCTAGCTGGCTTCAGCGGGATGAGTTTTTGCTCAGTATCTTTGAAAATCTCTTCTTCCTTTTAGTTGTTATGGCTAAGAGGATTCCCGGTGGTGAAGGAGGCAGACAGTAACACATTCTGCCCTGAGAATCGCAAGATCTTGAAGCCAAGCACCACATAGTGAACCTAAAGGACAATATTAATTTTGAAGTTTTACATTAATTTAAAACATTCAAGTAGTGATGTTGGTACAGGATAATACTTATGGGCCTTAAAAATGTTTATAGGTAAGATTGGCTTAAGACAAATACTCCATGAAAACAAGAGTTTTGTGGCTGGCAATGGAGTTTAGCAGGATGAAGGTGTGAGGGTTTAAACACGTGGGGCTGAGTGCTTTCTACAAGACAACTGACAGCAATGTGTATCTGAAGGCAGGGCTTCAATGCAGTTTGAACAAGTCTTCTTTGAAGCCCAGTAAGAATACTTTTCTTCCAAGTTTAAGTGATTGTGACTGAACTTGTTTCTGTATGGGTTTTGACATGTGCTGAAGAGTTTGTTGCAGAATGACTAAAAACTTGTAAAGGCAGTAGAAATGAAGTTCCTCACGTAAATGAGTCCTAAGAGAAAAGTGAGTTTAACCTCCTCAAGGGCAGTGGAAAAGACAAGGCATGATAATATAACGGTAATGCACATGAATAAATATGCATAAGAAAACAAAGAGATATATATAAGGGATGGCTAGAAACTTTGGCTTGTAGATAAAGAAGAACTGACAGTGTTGTAGTTACCTGCTGCTTGTGTTTATCAAGCACTGACCTCAGCTTGTTCATATGATTTTAATGAAATCCGTTTTTTAATGAAAACTTTGTTGCTGTATCCATCCAGGTTCTTGGTTTGTTTTACTAATACAGCAGTGATTTAAAACTGGTAAAGAGTTGTAATGAGGTGTCACTGTTTTTATTTGACAGGCCGGACCTGATAGACATGAATACCGTTGCTGTTCAAAGCAACCTTGCAAATTTAGAACATGCTTTTTTTGTAGCAGAAAAACTTGGTGTTGCCAGACTTCTGGATCCTGAAGGTAAGATAGCTGCAAAGGACTTTGTTGCAAAAACCCTAACATTAAAATAAAATCCAATCTGCCTGCAGGTTGTAGCATATTTGTGGGCATTCTTACAACTACGTGATAAAGTGCTGCTCTGTCTTGCTCTTTTAGATGTTGATGTTTCCTCACCTGATGAGAAGTCAGTAATAACTTACGTGTCATCACTTTATGATGCATTTCCCAAAGTACCAGAAGGTGGTGAAGGCATCGGTGCAAATGTAAGTAGGAGAAGAATACTTGCTCAGTGTGTGTGAGCTTCATTAATATGATTCTTGGTTTCAGCTCCAGAATGTTAGCTGGATCTTCTGTAGGACTGCTGTCACACTTCTCTTTGACATGATTTTCTGGGTTGAGATTTTAGAGGCTTAGCAGCTGTTTCATGTTCTGGACATGAAAATATTTGTGCAAAGAGCTTAACTAAAAACAATATACCTGAAGTTGGAGACAGATAGAGTCAAAGTTCATACTTTTCAGTCATGGACCTAGAAGCTGTGCCTCTCTGATTCTTACCAATTTGAAGTTTATTAAACTAGAAAATTTTGTGTTTTCTATGGAAATATTTGGGACCAAAACTGAAGAGTGAAATCATATATTTGGAAGCTTTAAGTGAGCTATAATGAGCAAGTATATTGTTTCAGAATTGCAGGGTCTAGAAATCTCTTTTCTATGTGTGTGAAGACCTCAGACTTCAAAGATAAAGCAAAAATGAGCCCTCAGATGATTTTTTTTTCTGATCTGTAATCTGGGTTGTGCTTGGTAGGATGTTGAAGTCAAATGGGTTGAATATCAGAATATGGTGAACTACCTCATGCAGTGGATCAGACACCATGTCACGATAATGTCTGACAGAACCTTTCCCAACAATCCTGTGGAATTGAAGGTGAGGTGTGGCGTCTTAAACTCCTTGTTGGAATGACACTTTATCTTACTGACTGAAAGCATGCTTGAACAAATGAAGTGCTTGTTGATTTATACAATCAAATCAACTGTAGAACAGTACTACTCCTTAACCTTTTCAAAGAACAATAAATATGTTACTAACACATGAACAATCAAAAGCAAATATTTAGCTTGCCACTGATCTTTTTTTTGTAGAACTCAAGTAGAACAGTATGAGAACATAAGCTTACAGAGGATATTGGGAGATGGTTTAGAGAGTAGGGTTATATTGACTGTAAATAGAAGTTGATGATGGTTTTTATGTTTCTGTAGGCACTTTATAATCAATATTTACAGTTTAAAGAAACAGAAATTCCACCAAAGGAGACAGATAAATCAAAAATTAAACGTCTATATAAACTGCTAGAGGTAAGTTTTAACATGCATTGAAATGTATAGAAGTTCCCCTTTCTGTGGCTTAAAATAACAAATATGTATGAATTGTTAAGGTCTGGATAGAATTTGGACGCATCAAGCTGCCTCAAGGCTATCATCCAAATGATATAGAAAAAGAATGGGGAAAGCTGATTGTTGCCATGCTGGAAAGAGAGAAGACCCTTCGGCCTGAAGTGGAGAGGTACACTACTGAATGTTTGTCAGGCTTGGTTAATATATTTGCTGTTGTTTTAACCTGTATGGAAAATTGTAAATGTCTTCCTCCATGATAACATCCACATTGTTTTTCTAGATCAAGTAACCCTGCCTTTGTTCAAGGCCTCGAATTCTTTACCTACTTCATAAAGCAGGTCCAGATGTAAATAACTTCAGTGGTCTCAGAAGGTCACAATGAATAGTATCTGTGCTTTAGATCAGCAAAGCACTTAAACACACATATAACCACCTTCTTTGTACAGTTAGTCAGAGCTAGGTTCATATCACTTTGCACTCTCATTTGGACTTGATTTCATATAAGCAACATCCTCATCCTTTACGTGAAATGTATGTTTCACTTGGTGTGCAGCATTGTGGGCTAACATCCTGTTCTGAGGTTGTTTAAAAGTTGGTTGTACTCAAGAGCACACAAAGCGTTTAGACGTGCAAAGCGTATAGTAGTCTTCCATGGCAGTAGAATGTGTGACACTGTTTTGTACATCACTAGTGACATACTGGGCATGTTTAAAATCTTGATGCAGTCTTTGAGCATTTCTGCTTCATAATGGCACCTCTTTTGAGTTCTGTGGCAGACACAGGTGCTTTACATTCATTAATTAAAACCCCCCATTTATTTAACTCTAAGTTAATGATTCTTTAGGCTTCTACTTGGAAGTAGGTATAGATGCCTGCATCTGGATTCATTCTGCTTAACTTTAAGCATCTGAAGGAGACACCTAAGATCTGAATCGCTTTCTAGAGAATCCTGGCACTGACTTTATGGTGACAATAGGGTGATCGTTCTCTCTGGTTTAGGTACTTGAAATTAGGTGTGAAGAATCCAGACTATTGTGTAGGAAGTCCTCAGAAAGACAGATTTTAGCAAGAGAAGATTCCAAAGACAGTCAGAGTTGATTAAATATGTGTCATGCTTACATAAGCCACAGCATGATGGAAATGGCAGATTCAATGGGAGGTGTTGATTCACAGCATCCTGCTGCGCAAGAAGTTCCTTCAGAGGAATAGAAAGTTGTCCCCACCATGCAGAGCAGAACACTGGAAAGCAGCGAGAGAGATAGAGCCTGCTAGATCTTGTAGGTTAATCTGTCCTGACCTGCCAAAAGCAAAGTTAGTGCCTCCCTTCGCCAAAAGGCAAATTCATATTTGCAGAAAGCTGCATTATCTTTGTTGAGAATGTGTATAAATGACATTAGTTTATTTCTTTCTTATTCAGCTGGACTGAGCACAGGTAAACAAACATAAACATAAACTCCTTCCCATATTTCAGGATTGGTAAACGCACTTGAAGTGATGGATCATATGGTGATGGTCACCATGTGTGGTGGTCACTGTAAAATGAGAGAGAAAAGTTGATTAAGTGATTCTTAGTGAGCAAATTCAAATTGTCTGTTGGTCTGGACACAAGAACTTGATCCATGTTTGTTGTATTGGTTACTAGTGCATCTCACTAATATGAGTTGTTGATACAGCTTCTGGAGTGGGATTTGGTTGTGGCAAAAATGTAACCTCAGCTAATACTGAAATTTGGCAAGTACTGAAAGTTTGCTTGGAAGTCTCGTGGACGCATCTGAAAGTATCAACACAAATACACAACATGTGGCCATATTGGTGTATGGGATCAAAATTAATATGATGTCAGCGAGGAGAGTGCCAAACTGAGCTCTAGTTCGCAAAACTAGCAGAGTTTGGCATTACTGCAGGGGTGTGTCTGTGCCTTTGCTGTGCTCTTCTGCGTAAACACAGTCGTGTTATGTTGTGGGTGTGGTTTTCGGGAGATCCTAAAAGCACCTACTGCTTTTCATACTGAAAAAGTCACCCCTAACCCAAATTCTGACTTAAAGCATAAACTTCAGGGCAGTGATCAGATTTTTCTTACTTGTTTTGTGGTCAAAACAGCAAGAAGCAATTAGCTCTGAATGTGGAAGAAGTTGAAAGCAAATTTGCAGAAGGACAGATTAGTTAGTAAATATGCATACTTGGACAGTGGAATAATGACAGTGGGTTAGATGGTGTACAGGTGTCTCAAATTAAATTGTTATGAGCTGATTAACCATGATATTCCCCCAGGTTTATTGTGCAGTTCCATGTGAAAGAAAAGGAGTCAGCCCAACCAAGAGGTGTTTTGTACCGTACTGTGGAGCGTTAAGTTCTCACTTCGCTACTTTTTGAAACTTTTCATTGAAGAATCTGAGAAACACTGCAAAGACTTCTTTAAGTTCTTATTTGGCTTATAGACATTTAGTGACACTTAAATAAAATATTTGGCGCGCCTGTTTCCTAGAGACGCCCTAATGTTGCTGCCTAGTCTGTACTTGCAAAGCTTTAATGCAAGGTAGGGAAGCCAAAAGCAAGGTAGCATACATAGCCTCAGGTAAAATCCTTTGAAGAGCTGGCAGAATATTAATTGCTGGGTTTTGAATATGCATACTGAAGCCTATTTAAAGGAGGAGTGCTAGGTGTTTCAAAAGCCAGTAGTGAAATTTCATCCCTAGAAGCTGTACATTTTGTAGGAGTTTTATCTTTTCATTTTTCAGCAAATGTAAACAGCCAGAAGTACCGTGCTCTGGATGTAAAAATGAATAGCAGTAGTTATAGCTATCATAGCAGTGATTCACTGTTTAGCAACAGCACTAGTGCTCGAACCAGTGTTGATTCTAATGAGAATTTCCTTTCTGTTAATTGTGGTCCCACACTGATTAAATCTTGTATAAGCTTTGGTAATGGCACCTTAGAAGGAAACAGGTAACTTGCATATGTATTTGTGCTTTGTGTTAGATGGTGTTGCCTTGTTTGTTTGTTTGTTTTTAAAGTCATGCGACATGTCTAGTAAATATAGATAACATTAATACTTACTTATTTTTCTGAAATACTTTGGCATCACCTAGGTTGGAAATGCTGCAGCAGATTGCAAACAGAATTCAGCGGGACAGCCGGAGCTGTGAGGACAAACTAATACTTGCCCGGAATGCTCTGCAATCTGTAAGTTAGTCGGTGTTGTCTGTGTTCATGAACTTACTGCAGTGGAATTGCTACTTAAAAAAAAAATCTTCAGAATTTTTGAGTCCATACTTAATAGCTGCTACTTTTATTTTTGTTGTGCTATTATTTTTACTTTAGCATTTCTTCAACAAAATACCCAAAATTGCCTGAATTGTTAGATTTTTTTTTTTTTGTCACTCGTTAGATAAAATGCTTCACACTTGTTTCAAGACCAGAAGAAGTTTTTAGAAAATCTTAGAATTTCTTATAGCTCATTTCTCTTTGATTTAGCTGCTGGGCTTAACGGCTTCTCTTATTTATTCAGGACACCAAACGATTAGAGTCAGGGCTCCAGTTCCAACATGAAGCAGAGTTAGCTGGATATCTTCTTGAATCTGAGAACCTTCTCCGCCAGCAAGTGATTGATGCCCAAATTCTTATTGATGGAAAATACTATCAGGCAGACCAGCTTGTGCAGAGGTACTTTACAGTTTATTTATATGAATAAATAAATATCCCAAATACGGATACCCACTATGGACAGCATTTTCAAATCTTTATGGATAAACTTTTCAATTTGTCACCGAGCAACGAAATAAAGATTATCAGGTATTCTGGTGGGTACATTGCCCACAAATGTTGTTGAAGACAGAACGAGCTCTTTGTACTCATCTGTGAAAATTAAGTAATCAACCAGAATGCGACTTCCATGTTTAATGTTTACTAGATATCTGAGTGTAAAGATGTTGGCTTTTTTTATTGCACCAAAAATGCTTTTAAAATTCACTAACTTTGATTTTAAAAATGGAGGCAAGGTTTCTGGTGATAGCTGTAGATGCCTTAACAGGTAATAAGTGGGGTAACATTAGCTTATATGTGGCAGTGTGTACAGTCTTAGCAGAAAGGTACATTTAAATGGCATAATTCAATTTTTTGAAGAAGTGGCTCCAAAGTTTTTCAGGATTCATCCTGGAGAGGGTGAGATCAAGCACAAAACAGCTCCTTGGCAGTGAACTGCAAGTGTTTGATCTGCTGCAACATGTAGTATCTTGTAAGATTTCTGCTTTGCTGATTGTTCCCTGGAATTGTGTATGGTGCGTGCTAGTGCCTGTACCATGCTGATTTTCTAGTCATTGCCTGATTTCTGCATCTATTATCTGTATTTATAGAAGTGTAAGGTGACATAACCTATACTTTCTGATACAAATGCTTATTCATTAATATTTACGTACAACTAAAGTGTAAGAGATCATGTGATTTCATACTGCTATTCAGTTCAGCATAATAAACCTTAATCATAAGCATTGATTGAAATGATTTTATTTATTTTATTTTATTTTAATAGAGTTGCAAAACTTCGTGATGAACTGATAGCCATACGGACCGAATGTTCTTCTGTGTACAACAAGGGGCATGCACTCACAACAGAGCAGACAAAGCTGATGATATCAGGAATAACTGAAAGCTTAAACTCAGGATTTACAACAAACTTAACCCCTGAATTAAATGCTGCAATGACCCAAGGTTTAACACCTACTTTGACTTCTTCCAGCTTGACATCTGGCCTTTCATCAGGTCTTACTTCCAGACTGACACCAACCATCACTCCTGCTTACACACCAGGCATCCCACCACGGTTAATTCAAAGCTATGTGACAGGAGTAGACAGTGGGACTCTGCAAACACTCAAACTGATGCAAATCAGAAAACCTCTTATGAAATCAGCTTTTGTGGATCAGAATTTAACAGAAGAGGAGGTGAACATGAAATTTGTCCAGGACCTATTGAGCTGGGTGGAAGAAATGCAGGTAGCAATTTTTACAGAAACAGTCTGCTTTTAATCATTATGTTTACTCCTTGTAGATCATGGCTAATTTTTCTTCTTGCTTGTAAGGTGCAACTTGATAGAGCAGAATGGGGTTCAGATTTACCAAGTGTTGAAAGCCATTTAGAAAATCACAAAAATGTCCACAAAGCTATTGAGGAATTTGAATCCAGCCTTAAAGAAGCTAAAATCAGTGAGGTACGGCACCACATTTTTTATTTCTTTGATTACTTTCTTACTGGGTGACCCATAGACTAATGTTGAATTTTAGAATGGGTTTCACGGTCTTCTTTACTTTTACATCTGACCTCTAGATGACATATCATGAAATCAGGAGATCTAATGGTTTAACACATCTAACCTTTTTGTTGTCTTTTGACCTCGTATACCAAATACAGATCCAAATGACTGCCCCTCTTAAACTCAGTTATGCAGAAAAATTGCACAAACTGGAGAGTCAGTATTCAAAACTCTTGGTAAGTTTGTCATACCTCTTCAATGTTCAGCTTTTCAGTGTACATCATCTTTGATAAGGAATGAGCTTTAAATTCTGATTTTTGTAAACTTTTTTTTCTTTTTAATAAAGAACACCTCAAGAAATCAGGAAAGGCATCTAGATACTCTTCACAATTTTGTGTCTCGTGCTACTAGAGAGCTGATATGGCTGAATGAAAAAGAAGAGGAAGAGGTTGCATATGACTGGAGTGAAAGAAACCCCAATATAACAAGAAAAAAGGAATACCATGCAGTATGTATTGCTAGTATAATCCAGAGGGAATAATTAAATTGTCTTTAAGAATTTAAGAGATTTCTTAAACATCTCTATCTTTTTTTTTTTGTCTGGAAAAAAGGAATTGATGAGAGAACTTGATCAAAAAGAAGAAGTTATTAAATCAGTACAAGAAATAGCTGAGCAATTGCTTCTTGAAAATCACCCAGCCAGGCTAACCATTGAGGTAAGTTAGTAAAAACAGCACACAAAGGGAGTGCTAACTCATAGGAAATGAAACAACAAGACGCTGAATAACGGGCCCTTTTTTTTTTTTCCCCTCTTTGGCGTCTCTGTTGTATCTGTCTTCCAGTTTCCAAAAAGTAAAAACACTTCTGTAAAGTTATGGTTACATCTTGGATTGATTAGATAAAATCTCCCTAAAGTCTAAAATGAAAATTCCAGAGTTGGTCTGTACAGACATTTCTGGTCACGCACGCAGCTTCTAGAGTTATTGATACAAATTGCATTGGCAAACTGAGGGCACAGAACAGTCCTTAGGTGGTTTCTCTCCTGTTGGATTAAAACAAGTTTCAGTAGAGCTTTTCTAGTCACTTGCTATATGTACAAGTTGCTGTTATGGTTTAAGGTTGATTTCATAACTTTGTTGTCAGTGAATTATGGAACTTGTTTGGACATTAAAAATCTGACAAGGTGATGTGATTTACCAGGCTTGAATCAAACTCTGTATTACAGGTAGACAGTTTACAGAAAATTTATTGTAGCTGTTGTAGGCTCATGAATTTTCAAAAGAGAATGTAAAATGTTTTTCCCTGTAGATCTTCAAGAAAAGAGCAAATACAGACAGTGGTTGGTAAAAATTGAAACAATAAAAAGCTGTTTTATTATATAAGAATGAAAAAACAGGAGGGATTTTCATGGTTCTTTAGCTCAGTGAGTTTATATCTGCCTAAATTGGAAACATGAAGAAAACTCCTTTCCTTCCTTCTCATAACACTTACTTTGAATAATAAATGACTTTATGTAATGTGGTGAATTCTATTCTTTAAAAGTGTACGCTGTTCTAATGGGTTCTTGTCAGTGTAATATAATTAATATATGAATGTATTAAAGATACATGTTACAAAATCAGGCCATCGCAGTGAGGATGACTATGCAGGTTCTGATGTCTGCAATAGTGCTATATTGGGACATTTAAACAGAAGAATCTATGCATTAATGCATCAGTTTGAAATTCATTTAAGCCAATGTAAAAATTCTTAGGAATTCCCTGATAATCATACGGAATTGAAAAATTGAGACTTTTGGCTGATTTCACAAAGTCTAGAGTACCCTCTGCTGGTGAACACTCCTGCAGTGCATCTTTAGTGACAGCATCAGACAGGCACAGTTCGAGTAGGGTCGTGTTTTTTAAATTCATGTGCAACTGTTACACAAAATTACACATTGCAGCGAGTCCTGATTGATTATTTTTATTGTGCATTCAGTGTTACTTTAATATATGATTTGTATCCAAGGAAGAATCCAGCTATTTGGAATGAGTAAATAGAGCTACAGAATCATAGACTAGCCTAGACTGGGGGAAACCTCAGGAGATGTAGTCCAGCCCCTGCTTAAAGCAGTGTCAGGGCTTTGTTTGGCTGAATACTGAACTTGCCCAAGGATGTGGTGATTTCACAGCTTCTCTGGGTGAGTTTTTGGATGTTTGACTATGCTGTAGCAATAGGATTTGTCTCACGTCTAAGTGGAATTTTCCTTGCTGTAGCTTGCTTTTGTTGGATGAGGAGGTTAGGTTTAGATGCTTGTGTTTGCTACATTACTTCTGTGATTCCTAAATTCTGGAAATGTATGCATGTTTTAATTTTAATTTCCTTTTGTAAAATCTCTTTGTCTCCTTTAAAGGCCTACAGAGCTGCAATGCAGACACAGTGGAGCTGGATTCTTCAGCTCTGTCACTGTGTTGAGCAACATTTGAGAGAAAATGCTGCATATTTTGAGGTAAGAATGTGACACATTTTAAGTTAGGACCATAGCAAAAAAGTTCCACTGAAAGTGCTAGTTGCTGTCTCTTGGTAGTTGTAGAATTGACGTTTGTCATGTGCAATCATTAGATAATAAGCTACTCTCCTGCAGTGTTACCACACCTGCATTGTCTTCACTACAGTTATATCAGTTCACAGCAGATGAAAATCTGGCCTGACGTTTTTTCATAGTGCCGCAGCTTCAAGTAGAGGCTCTGAGAACGAAGCTGTGTTCTCTCCCAGTCATACACAACTGCTGTCAATACAGCTTTTGCAGATGATGTAGAGTGGGAGGGTGGTTAGTGATGGCCAAGGTAGAACATACTCTGGGTGTTTTTTCCAGGACTACTCAAATAGAAACGGAACGTACACCATGGATAATAAATGGAGCAGAGAACACCCTGAGAGCAGACACATCCAATGAAACACCTTTCTGATTATCACCTCTTTACATACTCAGCAAATGATGCAGTACTCAATTACACACATGAGGATTGAAGATTTAAGAGCTTTTGTTTTTTTAAAGAAAACTACTCTTTTTTTTTAAAATATTTAAATTAGAAAGATTAGTCCTTAGTGTCTTCTGGGTTGGTTGGGTGGTTGAAGAGGAAGGGGTGTGACATTCAGATTAGATGCCTATGGACCGAGAAGGGTGAGAGCCCAAAGCTAGGAAATGGACACTGGAGAAGACAAAGTTGAGCGATTTGGGCTCCTAGTGGTAGAGGGAAGAAATGGGAATTCTGAATCTGAGAAATGAGGTTTGAGGGACAGAATGGAGTGAGGATTATCACAGGACATTTCCCTTCTGAATCGTCCTTAACCAGGACCGTATTTTGGAGGTGCAGTTGCCTGTGCAGAACTGCCAAGTTTGGCAGCTCACTTCCCCTCCTGCACAAACTGTTTGCTCCAGTGTGCTTGCTGAAGCTTGCAGCTAGTTTGCTACAGTTAGTAGGCTTTTTCTGTTCTTTATATATACAAGTAATTGTATTTCTCAGGGAAGCAAAAGTCACTTCAGAAAATTTTTCCATTGCAGGAACAGAAATTAACCAAAGTTCAATAACTGCTGTATTAATTTTGCATGTAAATAGCACTGAGAATAACTCATGTTACAACGTGTGCTTTCGTGAACAGTACATTTAGACATGAGATCACAAATAGTGTTGTGTGGTACAGTGGTTACTTCAAGCTACTAGAAAAGATTATTTTTAAAAAAACAGCACTTAAAGAAAACTTTATAGTGTAACTGTTTGTATACTTTTTCGATTGTTTAAAAGTAAACCAGATTTTTCTGTTATCCTAGTTTTTCAGTGATGCCAAAGAAGCCATGGAATATTTAAAGAATTTGAAAGATACCATATACCGAAAATACAGCTGTGACAGAACAAGCAGCCTACATAGGCTAGAAGACCTTGTCCAGGAGTCTATGGTAAGAACGCAAGGATCCTATTAACGTGAGTTACAATTAAACAAGAAATGTGTAGATTATAGATATATTGGATATAAAAAAGATGTGTTAAAATTACTCCTTTGAAGTGAAGGAATACAAAAAGAAGATTTGGTTTTTAGAACTTATAGTTAAATAATTGCATCTATCCATGTATAATTACTGTATTTCATACCCTTAAAATACAGTTTTATGTATATCTTTGTCTTTACAATATCAGATGTTGTGGGAAACCAGTGACTTCAGAAAGATTCTTTGTTCTTGTAAAATGTGTTACTTTCAAGGAACACAGTAAAATGAGTCAGGAAAAGAAAAGCTTAACAGGATCAAAGAAGCAGCATTGTATTCTGGCCATCTCTTACGATGTGTTCTTTTCTTAACTGTTTTAGGAAGAAAAAGAGCAACTCTTGCAGTATAAGAGCACAGTAGCAGGCCTTGTGGGGAGAGCAAAGGCAATAATTCAGCTGAAGCCAAGGAACCCTGACTGTATACTCAAAACATCCATCCCAATTAAAGCCATCTGTGACTATAGACAAATTGAGGTTAGAAACTTGAGTTTCCTCAAATCAATTACAGACGTGAGAATTCAGCTAAAGTTTCGTTAATTACTATGTTTCTGGAGAACACTAGGCTCTAAATTTCTTCCACCCTAGTAAATAAGAGCAAATCCTTGTGTTGAACATTGTTTTTGTTGTTCTGTTGCTTATTTGTTGACACCATTTGCAGAAGTGCTTTCTAAAAGGATTGTGTAATGCTTAGCTCATTAAATTATTCTGCTTTTCTGTTAATACTAGATAACTATTTACAAAGATGACGAGTGTGTATTAGCAAACAACTCCCATCGTGCTAAATGGAAAGTCATTAGCCCGAGTGGTAATGAGGCCATGGTTCCATCTGTATGCTTTACAGTTCCTCCACCAAACAAAGAAGCAATAGATACAGCCAACAGGTAGGGAGGAAACAAAACCACCCGTTTTCTTTTAAAATTCATTTATATGAAGCTTGGGTTAAAATAATGTCTCACTTTTTTCCCTTTTCAGGTGTTACTTTGATCTAAAGTTGGAGTCTTTTTATGTTTCAGGATTGAACAGCAGTTTCAGAATGTTCTGGCCCTTTGGCACGAGTCGCATCTAAACATGAAGAGTGTGGTGTCCTGGCATTACCTGACAAACGAAATTGAAGCTGTTCGAGCTGGCAATGTTGCCTCGGTATGTCCTATGTCTAGCAAGGGCCTCTTAGCTGTTTGCTGGGAAGTGATAGGCTATGCTTCCCAGAAATACTGTATAATCAACAATTTGCAGCAGTCCTCATCTTCCTTGTGGCAATAGCTGGCAGTGGCCAGTGCAACGTTCTGCCTTCATCTGAATAGCCTTTACACAGACACGTTTGGGGAAGGAGCAGAGAGGTTGTATTATGAACACTACCTGTAGCCTTATTGAGCTAATCACTCTAGTCTGTTGTCAGCAGAGGGACAGGATCTGTCAAAAGCAATTGAACAGTGACTAAATCTGAACTTCTTCTGGAAGAGTCTACCTTCTGCGTTTATGTTGAAGATATCTGAGGACATTTGCTTCATTAGGCTAAGGTTAATCTTCATGAAAACCCCTATTATTTCCTTATGGCTGCAACTTCTTCCTAACAATGGAATAATGGCAAAGTGACATTTAGTCTTTCAAGCTGAAGGCAGCTGAATGCTCATTCCTCCATAATGCATTTTTTTCATTTTTATACATGTCTGTAACTTGAAATGTTGAATAGCTAATTAGGGTCAATTTGTCAGAAATGATACAGGGATATAGATCAAAATACTATTCTGTCTGGCTATAACAGTGTGTGAGATCACTGAATTACACAATGTTAGATGTATACCATAACATTATTTAACATAGTAGTTAATTATACATCGATATATATCTGTCTACAAACTGTTGGAATAATATTTGTAATACTCAAAACAACATTTTCACTCCTAATGTCCCACTGTTGCTGTTGAAAAGAAGGAATCTGAGAATTCTTGAAGTGTCCCTACTTCTGTGACTCTTGCTGGCTTCCTGTTTATTGCTACGTGACATTAGATGGAGAAATGGTGTCTAATGGGCTGTGTTAAGACAATCGTACATTACTGGCATGGGATTAAAGATGGAAAAAGATTTTATAGTGTGTGTAAACTATCAGCTGTTATGCTGGTACCTGTCAAATGGACTCCAGCTGAGGAGCAGCAAGGTTTCAGGACCTCAATTCTTTGACTTTACCATCTTAGTAATTGATCAATATTGCTTTTTGATAAAAAGTGTTACAGGGAACTGTGTGCGTGATGCATCATTGCTGACTGTGCCTTGGGTTTATAATCTGTTGCAGATAAAGACGATGTTGCCAGGTGAACATCAGCAGGTTCTAAGCAATTTGCAGTCCCGCTTTGATGATTTTGTGGAAGATAGCCAGGAGTCCAAAATCTTTACAAGCTCTGATACAGCACAGCTGGAAAGGGAAGTTAATGTTTGCAAGCAATACTATCAAGAGCTTCTGAAATCTGCAGAAAGAGGTAAAACTTTGCGGAGAAGTGTAGAAAGATGACTTCATGAGAGAGATTGTAGGACTTTGTAAAACTTCTGTCTCCGAATACAAACTAGTGAATTACCCATTTTATGATATTGATATTGTTAGTGCCCCAGTTCTTCTGAACAGGTAGAGAGTCATCATTTTAACAATGTGCACAATTACATTACACAGAAGCTATAAGTTTTTTAACCTAGTATATATTAACATATGTAGAAATATCGATGTGTTAAATATAGAGCACTACAAAAATTCTACACCCAAGAATTTATTCTGTGTGCTACAACTCATGGTTTAGTTTTGAATGTTGGAAATGCAACTTGATTACTTGGTTGAGTTTGTAACAGAATTAGAACATTTTTCACACTGTTAAGGCACGAAACGTGTCCTAGATATTTTCCTAGTTCCACAGAATGCCATAGTTACTGCTCTCTTAACTCTGTTTTTAAATACAATAAGAACAGAAAGCTTAAAATATCTGCTCTGATTTACTGTCAAGTAGCTAATGACTTAAAGAAATACAGTAGTGCAAAGTGGATTACTACATTAGCATAGTTCACTATACTTAAGGAAAGATGTGCTGCCCTGTATGTCTGGAAGAGAGGATTTTTTTTTTTAAAAAAAAAACACAAACCCTGGAGATCTACTGTACTATTGTGCCTGATGTCATCTGACTGAAAAGTCAGTCACTGTGTTCAGCAGTTTCTACATAAGCGGTGATGCTTGCGCTTGGGATGAATGGTCAAAGATGTATGCTAATTTTTCACTTGTAAGGAGGTGATCTAATAATGGCTAAAATTTAAAAGTTCCTAAAATTTGCCTTATAGCCAAAAATTCAGATGGAAAATGATGGGATTTCAGCCAGTCATGAAAAGATCTGTAGAATGGTGACTTCATAAAGTGCTTCATAGGAAGACATGGTGGAAATAACATGATGGATGGCTTTGTTTGTGAACATGTGCCTTGTTTCTTCCAACAGAGGAGCAGGAAGAATCTATTTACAATCTGTACATCTCCGAAGTTAGAAATATCAGACTTCAGCTGGAGAGTTGTGAGGAGCGGTTAATACGACAGATCCGAACCCCAATGGAAAGGGATGATCCTGAAGAAAGTGTATCAAGGATTTCAGAGCAAGAGGTAAGACTTTGAGAAAAGAGTTTTATTTTAAAACAAATATATCCAGATGTTTTCAGTGTATCCAGGAAAGTTTGCAGTGCACTTTGAAAAGACAAGAGTCAAAGATTAAGCTTGTGTTTGTGAGAAAAAAGATGCCAATAAATGGCGGCTCTGTTAGTTTCCTTCTAATGCATACTTTCCTTTTTAAAATTTTTTAATGGTGTCATCATGAAACAAGCAAAGGAGAGAAGACCCGTACTGATAATGATATTTAGAGTATACATGAGGTTAACGTAAGGTAAACACACTGTCAATCGCCTTTCATTTTACAGAAACTGAAGGAAGAACTGGATCGACTGAAGGAAGACCTGGGAGTCATCACAGATAAATGCGAAGAGTTTTTCAATCAGGCTGCTGGTTCACCTTCAGTCCCCACTCTGCGCTCTGAACTCAATGTTGTTATTCAGAACATGAACCAAGTTTATTCCATGTCTTCCATTTACATAGATAAGTATGTAGTAGGCCGTCTCCCATCTTATGTGTTTTACTTTACAGTTTTCTCTTAAAAATAAATTAAAAATAAAGATATTAGTATGAATAATACTGATCAGGGAAAAGGGAGTTAACGTATTTTGACATTGTATAAAGGGATACCCCGTGAAATGAAAAGGCTGAAAACCACAAGTGTTTTGAGTGTTGTTATTGATGGTTCAGTTAACAGGAGATTACTATTTTTCAGATTAAAAACTGTAAATTTGGTGCTGAAGAACACCCAAGATGCAGAATCGTTAGTAAAACGCTATGAAACTAAGTTGTGTGAAGAAGAGGCAGTAACCGCTGACAAAAACAATATTGAAAACCTGATGGGTACATTAAAGGTAAAGAGTTGGCTGGTACCTTTTCATGGGCAAATCAAAAAATAATAGGAAAATTATATGTCCTACAATACCCGTTTTGGTTATGCTGTACTGTAGAGTGTATCAAAAGTTGGCTTGTGTATTTGTAGGAAAGTCTGTGTTAGGATTGACATCTCAGAAAAAAAATGACAGCTTTGGAGCACAAGGAATTGGATAGTTTGCACTCTCATTTCTGCTGTTAGGAAATGCCTTGCAGTATCTGAAACTACAAGAGTGGCACTTGTTAATGCTGCAGTAAGACTTATTTTTTTTGTCACTTCAAACGGTAACATATGCTTAAGATAACATAAATAAGTTGTTGTATAAATGTGGTCACAGTAACATTCCTGTTACTGCTATGGTACATTACTCAGGGTTTCCTAGGAGGTTTGGCAGGTATTTTTGAGAAAGGGTAAGACTGAAGTTCAGCATTTTTTTGTGTGCTGTATATATACCTTGTTTTAATACTGCAAATTATTACTTACGCTTTTTTGTTAGATAGAATGATTGGCATCTACCTAAGGATTTTTTTAAAAAAAAACCCTGTAGTTTATGTGATCAGTGTGTTAATTTGCTGTCTCTGTTTTGATGTATGTGTTGTTGGGGATGCTGTTACTAAGAATTATTCTGCAGTTCATAGCTAATTAGTTGCTTCAGACCCATTCTGGTGCCATTCCATTGTTTCAACAACTGGAAGTAAAACATTCATTTAAACATTCTTCATTTATTCATTTATACATTTTACTTGTGTAAGGTACTAATTTATAAAATAGTGTCATAATTAAGGAGTTACTTACAATTTATCATTTATCATATACTAGCAATGGAGATCTGAAGTAGATGAGAAAAGACAAGTGTTCCATGCCTTAGAGGATGAACTGCAGAAGGCAAAGATGATCAGTGATCAGATGTTTAAAATGCACAAGGAACGTGATCTTGACTTTGACTGGCATAAAGAAAAAGTTGATCAGTTAGCTGAGAGGTGGCAAAACATTCATTCTCAAATTGAAAATAGGTTTGTATAATTTTTTTTTTTATAATCTGTTCATGTTTTATGCTGGTTTTGTTGTTTCTTAGGAAATATTAAAGCAGATCAGAATAGTTTCCTGAACTGTTTGTGAAAAGTGCTAAGATCAAGGATTCTTACCTTTTCTGTACTGTTGACATTGTTGTCTTACTTTTCCGCAAGAAATGTCTGTCACTACTGAGCACCAAAAGATCAACAAAATATAGAAACTTTATTTACTTACAACTTACTGAGACACAGTAGAGATAAATTGTCTTGTTTCTTTCCAAAAAGAGCCTGAAGAAATGGCTTTCTGTCCTATGGAAATACCATCTGTTTCTCCACATAATTAGTTCTGACAGGCTAAACTGATGAGCTGATTCATCAGTTATGATTGGATTCATGTTAACTTGCTTTTAATGACTCAAGTGCTAAATCTGGAAGTCCTTAGCTTCCATTTACTTCTGTGATAATTTTGTCACAATAACTTTTGGTGAAGTGCCAGTATTTTCTTTTGCCATGCAACTGTTTTCATGCAGCCTCAATATCCAATTGGGATGTTGCTCTAAATTCAGCCCTTCAGTATTACTGTCATGATGATACTGGAGAATGTTACTCAAATGCACTGCACATACCTATACAGGTGTACAGATACAGCAGGACACACCTACGTGTAATTCTGAAGGAGATGTCCATACATGACATTCCTGAAAACATTTTTTCCTTCAGTCTCTAATGGTTCTGTTTCCTAAATAGAGAGACAGAAGTATAGAGTCTGAAGAAAAAAGTATGAGCAAGTTAAGGAAGTCTGTACTATACAGCCTGAATTTATTTCCTTTAATATCTACTTTAGTTTGTCATTATAGCAAACCTGAACAAGAGCATCAAAGATAGTTCTTTTCATGTAAAACTTCACACAACAACCTTTCACATTTTTGTCCTCCTTTTTTAAGGGCTGAATAACCATACAGGTGTAATACTGAAGTTACTCACTTGTAATTAACTAATTTAGTTGTCTGTATGTAACATTGCTAGAAGTCAGAAGGGAGGTGGGCAAAAGCTAAGTCATTTAAAGCTGACTACAGAATGGCTAGCTTTAAATCCATCTCAGATTTTTCATCATCTGGTAGCATGACAGAACTTAAATGATAAAACAGTAGTTTTATGAGGTACTGAAGTGTCCTTATTTCTTCAGAGAGCAAATGTGAACCACATGGTTTCCTCTCAGGGCCTTATCCTGAATAGAATATGCTGAAAAATGAACGTTAATACATAGTGACTTCTAGTGTAAATAGGACAGATTGTGGTAGTTGCAGCATGTAGCTGTAAACAAGCTGCTTTCTGCAAATGTTCGCTCTGCTGCTTCCTAACAGCTTGACACTGATGATCATTATCTGAAAAGTATGTACAAATATTGGCTGCAGTTATCATGATCCTTTCTCTTTTTCATGGTTATTAGCTTTAAAACATGCTTAAGTATGAAACCTGAGCAATATTGTTTCCTTTGCTTGTTCTTTTTCAGTCTTCTTTGGGCATCTAGAGAACAACACTAGTACAATTCAAACTATTAATTTAATTCAACTATTAATTAAATTGGACTATAAAATGTTGTTAACTAAGTATGTTTATCCTTAATTGTGCGGTGTTTTGGATTAGTTGTATTTGTATGATCTTTGAAGTACAAGGATCATCAAAGAAGAATTGTCAGTATTCTCATCAGTATGGAAACCACTTTCAAGAAATACACAGCACTGTTTTTCCAGGTCAAACCCATGATTTACAAATGGACTTGCCCAACAGGATCAATTGCTTTTGCACGTTAGAATATTTAAAATCTTTGGGGTTAGTGTAACTCGTTTTGCTTTGTGGGAG
>NW_009647231.1:1278480-1279779 GCF_000708025.1 Charadrius vociferus | reverse complement strand
TTTCACACTTGAAATAGTTTCCTTTCTTATAACAGAATTAATTGCTGTTGCAGAGCCCTCCCTCTTGCTTGGGGATTCTTGTGCTCATGGAGTTTCAAGCAATTTAGCTCATTAATGAGGGTTATATGCAGAATTTCTTCTGTAGTAGGATCTCTTGGGTGTCATGACAAATGAAAAGGTTTCTTCAAACTGGGAATCTTGATGGTTGAGAAGTTAATTTACTGTTTAGTTAGTATTATTTTAGTATGTTTATAGTGTAAGCTATAGCAGAGCTGAGGCATCTGAAGCCTTTAAAGCTGTATTTGGCTTAGTGTTATACTTTTATATTCATCTTCTCTCCTTTGGCATATGTTCTAAAATAAAATCAGGTTGCGTGACTTAGAAGGTATTAATAAATCTCTGAAGTATTACAAAGATACTTACAATTCTTTGGACGCGTGGATTCAACAAGTGGAGGATACTCAGCGAAAGATTCAAGAAATCCATCCTGAAAATAGCAAAGCATTGGCTAAGCAGCTGAACCAACACAAGGTATGAAAGGGATCTCATTGTAGGAAATCACTGCTTTAATGACTGAAAAAGAATTAAAATATCTTTTGAACCCAGTCTTACTTATTGATAGGAAGTGCTTATGTCCCTTAGCCCTTATTGTAAAATTCCAAATATTCACCGGCTTTTATGTTTACAGTGCAGCTAACATCGTTAATGTATCACTCACGGATTATAGCTGTTTTATAGATCAGGTTGTTTTGGTCTTCAAGTCCGCAAGAAGAGCAAAACCTTAAAGAGTGCCTACAATTCTGGGTTCTCCTTATCACATCATTTTTTATTCAGTACTGCTCTTGGTAGTTATGGACGTAGAAATATTTTCATAGAGGCAGAGCTAAATTCAGTAACTCTGTCTTGCAAGAAGGAAATGCAGCTGAAATAAGAGACAGAATAACAAATTATGTGCATGAAGTGGTGTATTCCTAATTTCTTTTTAAGTTCACTCACCAGCTAAGAAACCTGACAGGGTTTTTTCACTACTTCTGTAAGCCTCACAAAGCCAGGACATAGGCTTTAGTATGTAATTACTTGTACACACATGGAAATTAGTGTGTTATGTAAATGTTATGATGTTAGATGGAGTAGAAATGCTAGTAATAGTAGTACAAAAAATCACTTTTAAGATGAAGATGTAGATTCATATTTTACAGATGCTGGTTTCTGAGATTGAAATGAAACAAAGCAAAATAGATGAATGCCAGAAGTATTCAGAACAATATTCAGCTGCTGTGAAGGTAATAAATAATGTTA
>NW_009647231.1:1271391-1278467 GCF_000708025.1 Charadrius vociferus | reverse complement strand
GATCATTTTGCATATTTTCTCTTTTTACAGGACTATGAGTTGCAGACTATGACCTACAGAGCTATGGTTGACTCCCAACAAAAATCTCCAGTGAAACGCCGAAGAATGCAGAGCTCATCAGACTTCATTATTCAAGAGGTAAATGGGTTTCTTACGTCAGGACAACACATTTTTTTGAGTCTTTGCTTAAAACACAGTAAACACAAGAATGGGATTTAGGATTTAGTAAATGATGAAATAGGGTAACCCAAGAGAGATTATTTTTTCTCTATATAGATTTATGATGTGATAAATATCCTAATGGTCATTATGTGGTATTTAGGTAACAAGGCGGTATATTGCTGTTGATGAACAAAAGTCCCCCAAATTATAAAAAGCTATAAGAGAAATGTACCTCAGTAAAACTGTTTATATCTACCTCTGGGCTGGATCTTGATCAGACTAAACAGGGGGAGCTTTCACCTTTGCTGTGGTAAAACTTACCAGATCTGGACACTTGAACAGATTCCAAGGCAAAGCAGCCTCATTTGGGTGGGAAAGAGAAATCTGTCTCCCTGTTAACTGTTAGAGAGAGGAATAGTGACAGGCACTGCTTGTCCCTCTTATAACCTGTTCTTACTGGGGGGAAGAATCAAGGGACTGTGAAGTCAACACATTGTCTTCTGTTTCTTCTCCTTTGAATCTCTTCATAGATCCTTAGGATTTATTGTGTAAGTGAAACCTGCTGATGGCATTCAGCTTTAGAATCAAAATTAGGACTGTGGATTCCACAATCAGGATTTTGGAATCAAAACGGGAATAGAGTAGAGTAGTGGTTTTCACTTCTTTGAAGGTTAATGTGAGTGTTTCTCTCTCTTTTTTTCCCTGCACCTTGTTTCTCTGCAGTTCATGGATTTACGGACTCGTTATACGGCCTTAGTGACTTTGATGATGCAATACATTAAGTTTGCAGGTGACTCTCTGAAAAGACTGGAAGAGGAAGAGGTAGGTCTTCCCTTGGCAGCCAACCAAGCAAAAAGAACAGCTAGGCAAACAAAGAGCTACATACCTGTTGGAATTACTCACAAAGTTAGCAGCAGATATGAAAGTCTAAAGTTCCCTATATACTGCACTTTATATAGGAATGTAGGTGTGTTAAATTACACCATTATCATTCAGATAAGCAAAATCCTCTACCATCCGTGCATTTTACCAGTTCTTCCAGCTGGAAGGGTCATATGACTAAATCCTGATGGAGATGTAGTTACATACATTTTAATCCTTTAATATTTTAGGGCTTGATTTTTTGGATAAATGCGGACATTAAGATGAGGGCAAACTTAGTGTGCATGCACCATTGATATCCTATGTAGGCCGTAATATTCCATAGTATGCATTCTGGTCCACTTAATATATATGGGAATTCTTTAAACGGGGAGATGCGATGCCCTCTTAATTAATTTCTTACATTTCTTTGACATGATTAGATTTTTTTTTCCTTCTACCTTTCTACTGTATTGATTCCTTGGAGTCAAACAGAATTTTATTTATGCTTAGCATTGAATCTTATTAATGAGAGTAGGTTAGTGAAATTGCCCAGGCAAATTGCTCAAAATACATGCTTGCTGCAGAATCAACCTTCCAAACAATTGAGAAAAATATTTTAAAATTCTTCACTTTCTTTGGAAATGTTTCTCTCTGAAAGGGATTGTATAGTCATTTTTAAGGGACTACAGTGTTTTAGTATAATATATACAGTGCACATCTCTAAAATAATGCCCATATGAAATGTAGTTTTGCAATTAATTGGGCCTGTATTAAATGTAGTCCTGTGTAAATTACTCATAATTGGAGAACACTCTAGTAGAGTATAATTTTTAATTTATTATTACAGAAAAAAAAAAAATCATTCTCGTGCTGGCTTTCTCTTTATTGGCTTTTCTTGCTATTGAATACCTCTGGACAAACTGTAACGCTAACAGCATGTGTCTTTGTGCGTCATGAAGTGGTGGAGCATACAGATGGAAATAGATGATGTTTGTTGATAAGTAGCCATTATAACTGAGGATTTAGTATGACTAATAATGCTAATGGTATCAAGGATAAAAAGTGAAACAAAGAGCAAGAATTGAAATAATGATCAAGAAACCTGTGAATGCCAATAGGTTTCACATTCTTCAAGAGCAAATGGAATCTTTTCCATTTTCAGTCTGCTCTGAATCTCCAGGACTGCTTTTTTAGATATCAAACACCCCCAATCTTCCATCCTCCTCCACCTTCTAGATTTTTGATAGCTGCTTTGAAGATAACCCAAGTAGGTTTCCAGTCTCAAAGTGATTTGATTTTTCTTTGTAATCAGGGTAGTAAATCAGGCAATGAATTATCCTTTTCAAAGGAGGAATGATAATTTTTTTCTTCTGGGATCAAACCTCTGAAGTCTGTGATTGTTCCAAGATTTTCTTCTGTGCCAGTCTTTCTCCTAAGTCTCAATAATGGCATTAAAAATGCACAGAATAAGGAAAAAATAAGATCCTTTCCATGATCTCTCAGTTTAATCCATGTGCTGTCATGCTCAGAGCTTACCAGAGGAGAGTGAACGCCAGCAACCTGTGAAGTCAGCTGAAGTCTTTCAACGTTTGGGATGTAATGAAGCTGTTGAATTCAGAGAGGAAAACACACCTTATGAAAGCAGGATGGATGTGGAATATTTGCAAAAACGTAACTCTTCCAGTAAACCTAAACACACAGAAAATAAATTGGAAATTGACAGAAGAAAAGTAGATGTAGACAGACATGATAAAATCAAAACTCGTTCAGGTGTAAGAGATGCAACACCTTTAGAGAAAGTTGCACCCTCTTTCAAAAAGCTGGCAGTGCACAATCGAGGTGAAAAAACAAAGTTAAATTTGCAACCTGTGAACAACCCAGGCGTTTCTGGTAGTGTTGAAAGGGATACAGACAAAGTGCACAAAGCATCTCTGGATAAAAGTTACTTCATAGCAGAAAATCAAATCCTAGAAAAAATAAATTTAAATCCAAATGAAGCCAAGAGTATAATGCGAGAAATTTTGGATGTTTCTTCAGGAAGTATTTCAGGGAGTCGTTACGCAGTACAAGTCTCTGAATCTTACCCATTAGATTTTGAAGCGTCACCAGGGCAGAGTGATCCAAGTTTAGGTACAGAATTGGTAGGAAATACTGGTGATTTAAATGCAAATATAGCCCCCTCAGAAATTATTTCTGGAGGAGTGGATTATTTTCCATTAGCAAAATGTGGATCAGCAAAAAAGCTTTTGAGTCACGGTGAGAAAGTAAGTGAGAAGAAAATATCACAGGGTAAAATTTGTGGTTTGGACAACATAAATATAAGTGGGAAGAAGCAGAGTGAAGAACACAGGTTAGAACAGGGTCAGAAACGTAAAGATTTATTGCTAGTTGCAGAAATGGACAGTAGAGATAAGGGTCATAGCACAAAGGTACCTGGAAAAAACACTGAACTCCAGAAAATATTCTGTAAAAAAACAGGGGAAAAAGCCTCACATGAAAAAAATGAGAAGCAAAAAAAAAGAGACAATGATAGTGAAGAGAAAAGGAACACAACTATTATTAAGGTACCAGAGTTTTTATGCAATGCAAATGAAACAGTTAATTTAAGAATGATTCTAAACCAATCTAAATCAACTTTTTAATCTCAAAATATGTCGAGGTCAGGTGATTTAAAGTTGATTGAACATAATTTAAGCAATGAATATGCTAATGATACTAATTACTTTGCATTTTGAGATGCTTACATTTTTTAAGTTCTTAGAAATTTATTTTTGTTCATTTTGTATTACTATCTAATTACCATCCTTTTCTCCACCCAGCTGATGCTCAGCCATGTTGATTAGAAATAATGAAAGTTAACAAGATATAGTTCGTGACTGTGTCTGTTCTTCTTTTTCAAGTGTAATACATTAGATTTTATGCCTATGGGCACATAAAAAGAGATCTGATAAGAAACCAATTTATATATTTTGTATCCGGTGGGGTCTGTTCAAAATTGTAACACGGGAAATATGGAGAGGAACTGAAGAAGCTGCCTTTGCATTAGCCTTTTAGGAAATAAGTTTCATATATCGTATGAAAAATGAACTAAATCTGGTAGTTTTGAACTAAACCAACAGTTTGTTTAATTGGAAATGTTGCTATAATTACCCTTCATGCCATGTTTGTATGATCATAAGAATGTAGGTGTGTTCTTACCTCGTTAGCTCACATTTGGTAACTAAAGCCATAAGAGTGCTAATGAAGACAAGGTATGTATGGCTTCAACCATGTTATTACACGTGAATACACGTCTTGCTTATAAGAGTTTTCCCTTGATCTGCCAACATACAGAGACTACTACCTGACTGGTTTTCACTAGTATTTTCCTAATTACCATGTTTATACTTCTAACTTTTTCTACACCACAAAGCAGCCGTGCTCTTACCAGTGCCCCATCTGAGCCAGTGGAGGCATTGGGACTGTGGAGCGCACTACAGAGCATAGATGTACTGGGGTTTAGATACTACTTTTTTTGGAGCTGATGCATCTTGGCTGTAGCTGTAGATACTCCTACTTTTCTTGGAGGGGATTTCCAAACTTCTCTTGTGTTATTTGTGCTCGCAAGCATAAAATCCTTCTTTCTATTCCTACTGAACTGATCCAGAAATGGTAGACCACTTTCTCCTTGGGAATTCTTGCACGTAGTGTTTGGCTCACTGTTTGCTCTACCCATTTGTTTGGAGAAAAAGCATATGCAAGCTGTTGTTTGACACTGCTTACCGCTAAGAGGCATCTGACTGAAGTGAGAGGCTTCAGGACTTCTTCGCTTTGTGGATGTCTTTATGACGGGTTTCATACTTGGCTAATGGTAACTTCCTGAAGCTTGCTGTATCAAGAGAAGGTGATGGTGGTGGGAACTGCTTGTCCTGCTTTCTGGACGTACCGTATATATATCGGAGTAAGTATTTTCCACTCTGCTTTTCAAAGAGCCTAACGTGTTTCATATGCTGTATTACAAAAAGTACATTCCAACTTATCTTGTTCTTTTGCAGATTTTAAAGAATAAGGAAGCATCAGTGCGTGAGGCATATTCAGATCTAATGGCACAGCAAAATAGCACAATTGACGAGAACAGAAAACTCATGGGAAAGGTAAAAACACTTGAGGAGATGTTGGAGGATATGAAGAAGGAAAAATTGCAAGTGGAACAGGAGCTTCCTAAAGTGAGGGAAGCTGCAGAAAAAGAACGGAAGAAGCAGCAAAAGGACATGGAAGAGATCTGTCTTCAGAAGACCAAGGCTGAGCAAGAGGCAAAGCGCTGTCGTGTAGATCTAGAGAGCATTAAGAAAGAGAAAGCGGATGCAGAACAAGAGTTGGAGTGTGTAAAGCAGCTCATTTTTCAGGCAGAGACTCAAAGAAGTATACTGGAAGAAAACCTCCGTGCTTTTCGAAATCAAGTAGAAGAAAGCACCTTTACCAGAAGAAACCTTGAAGAGCATCTAAGAAGAAAAGATACTAATCTTCATGATTTAGAGCAACAAAAAAAAACCTTAATGCAGGAGCTCAAGAAAAAAACGGAAGGAGAAGAGAAACTTATGAAACTGATAAAACAAATGGAAGAAGATCTTGAATTTAAAGGGAATCTATCAGAAATAAAGCTGCAAGAGAAAGAGAAAACTGAAGCCAGAAGGAAGGTTGTTGAAGGCAGGTACTCTGTAACTAGAGAAACTTCCCTGCCAACTTTCACGGCTGGGCAAGGCAGCCAGTGTAGGACTGATTCTGAAATCACAAGTTTCCAGAAGAAGCAAGAAGCCAAAAAGGTAGAAGAGCTCAAACAGAGGATAGATGAGCTAACCCTTGCTAACAAAAAAGCTGATAAAACTATTAAAGACCTGAAATATGAACTGAATGAAATAGAGCTTCAGAAATCATCAACAGAAGAAAAGTCTCGTTTATTAAAAGAAAAACTAGATAAAGTCAATAGTGAACTTAAATGCCTAAAAATGAAGTTGGAGGAAAAAGACCAAGTAGAGCAGCGGTATTTGCAACAGTTGAAAGAACTGGAGAAGCAGCTACATAGAACCAGAGATAAAGCTGAAGAGGTGATGCAAGAAGCTATAGATCTTAAGAAAATTAAGATGAACTATCAGGAGGAGCTGAAATCTGTTCAGCAAGAAAAGACACAGCTGAAAAGGGAAGTAGAGGAATTAACTAGATCACAGACAAAAACTGAAATCACTATCAAACATTTAAATGCACAAATCAGTTCTCTTCAAAAAGAGAAGCTGGCAGCTGAACATAGAACACAGTCATGCAAAGGAGAAGCAAATAATCTTCAAGACCAGTATAAGAAAATTCAGGAACAGTTGCTTCAAAAAACAAAAGTAGAGAAAGAAAAACATCAGGAAATTCAGATGCTGAAGAACGAATTAGCCAAAAGTAATCAGGTGTCAGAAACATTGAAACGAAAGATAGAGGACCTTAATAAGTGGAATACTGAAACAAAACTACTAATGAAGCAAATTCAGTCTGAATCAGAGAAAATGACTTTGGAAAAGCAAAGTATTCAGAGGAAAAATGATGCATTAAAAGCCCTAGCAGATGGCTTCAAAGAGCAACTGCGTACGACAAATGAACAATTGCACAAGCAAACAATAATTGAGCAAGAATTCATATGTAAAATCAAAAGCCTAGAAGTTGATCTAGCAAAAACAAAAGACTTGGCTAGTGAATATAAACAAAAATGTGATAAACAAAGTGCTTCCACCCTAACCATTGACCGGGAAGTTAAGAATCTAAATGCCCAAATGAATGCTCTAACTCTGGAAAAGGGAATGAATGAGCAGAAGATAGAACTACAACAAGCTCATATACAAGAGCTAAGTAGTAAATTAAAAAAATTACAGGATGAACTCCATCAGAAGACTCTGGATGAACAAATGGCACGCAAGAAGATGATTCTGTTTCAGGAAGAGTCCATTAAGTTTAAACACTCTGCAGAGGAATTTAGGAAAAAAGTTGAAAAATTGCTGGAATCCCATAGCATGACAGAAAAGGACATTTCTGGC
>NW_009647231.1:1246991-1271373 GCF_000708025.1 Charadrius vociferus | reverse complement strand
TATGGCTGAGGAAAACATCATGTTTTACAAAATACAAATGGAAGATCTGCAAGAAAGGCTTAAAAAATGTCACGAACAACTGCAGCAAGGGAAGCAGGCTGAAATGGACTATCACCAGAAGTGCAAGAAACTTGAGGAAGAATTGGAAGCGCAGAAGTGCACAGTTGAGAGCTTGAAACAGAAGATGGACCTGCAGGTCAAGGAGAGCGAACACAGGTTTCTTTTGTTTCAGAATGAAGTTCAGCAAAATAACAAACTCCAAGATTCTGGATTTAAATTGAGCTGTGAGAGAAGAGGGAATGATTTCAATTTCCTGAGTGACACCGTAGCTAGAGAATTTGGACAGCTTCCTCCACCTGCAAAACCTAGCTCGCCTTTGTTAAGGCAGAAACAGGAGAGATCAGGTTTTAAATCTGATCAAATAGAAGAAAATACATTGTACGTAAGTGCTGATGATACAATGCCGAGAGAGGTACAGTTCCAGTTGTCAAGAGTAAACCAGTCACTAGGAGAAGATGCAAGCCCACAATCTTTTACAGAGTTTATTTCTCAAACGAGTACGCAGTTCCAGATAACTTTTGATAAAGCAAGCCAAATCTCTGGAACATCTGAAAGGGACCAATTGAGAAACAGGAACCTACACAGTTCCAGACAAACTATTAGACATGGAGAAGACATGAAACATGAATTAGGAGTGGTAAAACTGCATCCCTTGGAGGTATACACTACGTTTTGTGAGGGTTTGCCTTCCTAGTGCTGTTTTTTACTATTCTGTCTGTTTGTTTGTTTTATAGTTATGCTTTATCACTATTCTGTATTCTTTCTGATGTTTCGTATGTTCTTACCTTGGTGAAGGGAACCCCTTCATTCTTGGGTGACGTAAAACACTTTTCATTAGATCTTTGTAGCAGGTTTGTTAATATCTAAGCAATGCGTTATTTAAAAAGTTTTTAGTGGAAATAGGAATTCACGTACACCATTGTATCATTGTTGGTCAAAATCAGCTTTGATTAACAGCACTAAGTTCATATAGTAGTATACAACAGTTATTGTTGCTTAATCTAGTCATATTCCTGTTACTGAATAAATACTTGAAATGTCAAATGCACTTTAAAACTATCTATCTGTATCTCTCTGCTCTCCAATGCTAGTAGCAGTTCTCCTTTCTGACTTGCATTCAAGTTCTCCCTTTTGTTTCTCTGGTGGTGGATTTAGGAGTGAATTATGCACAGTATAGTTCTGCAGATGTATTTCTCACTGTGTCAAAAAATTCCTATTTACAGATAGCGAAGAAAAAGCAGTATGACATGCATGTTGAAGTCACAACATTAAACCAAGAAAATGACAAGACTTTTGGTAATGAAGAGAGAATGTTTGAGGGATACAAAACATCCGAAGGGTTTAGGAGAGAAGACTTTACAAAGATGAGCTCTTTCTTAGGGGAAGAGATTCTGAAAACTGTTGATGATGCTACACAGTCGGAATATTTTACAGAGGAATATGATGATATTAAATTTCAAGGTCTCCGATGTGATGTAACTGCCAGACAGTTGACTGAAGTTAAACTTTTAGACAGGCTCACGGTTGAGCAGCTCCGTTCAGGGCAGAAAAGTATTGATGAGGTTCAGAAAAGTCTTGAAAAATTTTTAACTAAACCTACAGCTATAGCTGGGCTGTACCTTGAATCCAGCAAAGAGGTACTCTCTTTTGCTTTAGCAGCAAAGAGAAGAATCATAGAAAAAGCGTTGGCATTAGCATTTTTAGAGGCCCAAGCAGCTACTGGTTTCATCATTGATCCCACAACAGGTCAGAAATTCTCTGTTGATGATTCAGTGATTAGAGGGCTTGCAGATAATGAATTCAAGAGTAGACTCCTTGAGGCAGAGAAAGCTGTTTTGGGCTATTGCTGTTCTGGGAAAGTGATCTCTGTGTATCAGGCTATGGAAGCTCGACTCTTAGAAAGGCAAAAAGGTAAAAACATCCTCGAGGCTCAGATTGCTAGTGGAGGGGTCATTGATCCTGTAAGAAGTGTCCGTGTACCTCCAGAAACCGCCGTGCAGCTTGGCTTGCTTAATAACACAATTTTAAAGTTTTTGCATGAACCTTCTAGTAATGCAAAATGTTTTCACAATCCAAATGACAGGAAAGCTATGTACTACTGTGATTTGCTGAAAATGTGTTTGTTCAGTGTAAGCAGTAAATGCTTTCTTCTTCCAGTTGGTGAAAGGAGAATAAGCAGCCCATCAGCAGAGAAAAGTCATAAAATTTCTGTAGTAGACAGCAAAACAGGAGCTGAAATGACTTCATATGAGGCTTATCAGAAAAATTGTGTTGATAAAGCTACATATCTTGAACTTTCCAAACAGGAATTTGATTGGAAGGAGTCTACGTGTTTTGACTCTGATGGGAATTCTTTTCTTTTGTTTACAGATCTTAAAACGGGTGTACAGTTTAATATTGAGGAGACCTTGAATGAGGGTAGAATTGGTATAGCATTAGTCAATAAATACAAGGAGGGTTTAATCACAGCTAATGAGTTTGGGGATATTTTAGTTAGCAGTTCACAGCCAAATAAAGATTTAAACAGTCCTATTGCAGGGTTCTGGCTTTCTGAAACCAATGAAAGAATTCCAGTTTTAAAAGCCTCACGCAAAAACTTGGTAGATAGAGTTACTGCTCTCCGGTGTCTTGAAGCTCAGGTTAGTACAGGAGGCATAATTGATCCATTTACTGGGAAAAAGTACAGTGTTTCTGAAGCTTTGCAAAGGGAGTTAATTGATGATGGTTGTGCCAAGCAAATCCAGCAGTGTGAACTGATCTTTACTGGGATCATTCACCCTGTAAGGAACACGGTCATGTCAGCTATTGAAGCTATGCATGTAAATGCCTTAGACAAAGAAATGGGTATGCGCTGCCTAGAATATCAATACTTGACTGGTGGGTTGATAGATCCAAAGTCTCATTCCAGATTAACAATGGAAGATGCAATTAAGAATGGTGTTATTGATGCTGTCACAGCTACAAAGATGAAAGATGAAAAGTTGTATGTTAAAGTTTTAACATGCCCCAAAACGAAGAAGAAGTTAACCTACAAAGAAGCTTTAGAGACAGCTGTTTTCGATTGCCACACTGGGCTGCGATTGTTAGAAGCAGCTCAGCCCATGAAAACAGGAATTTCCAGTCTTTACTATAATTCGTAATGGAACAAAGGCACTAGTACTCATTTGGGGCCTGCTTTAAAACCCATTCAAGTCATGGAAAAGATCTAAGATGGCCTACATGGAAAATCATAAATGATGTTTTCTAAAGTAATCACGAGTTGCTGTAAACCTAATTAGAACAAACCACTGATTAGCATAAACCACTTGTTACAAAGTTGAAATTTATAGCTAAACTTAGGCAGATTCATGATTTCAAAATGCAGACTAGGTGTTCAGTCTTTACCTGAAGGCCTTGTGTGACATTATCTACATGGAGGTAGCGTAAATCAGACGTTATACTGAGGTTGGTGAAGTTAACATTAGTACAAAATGGGTAGACTTAGGTGAGACAAGAATCAGATTCTGATATTAAAAATTGAAAGGGATCGCCCATTTTGCAAATGAAGACAGTGTAGTATTTCATGTGACCCAATACTTATCTAATGTTACAAATCAGTTTGCAGATATCAGTTATTTTACAAAAGGGGTAATAAAGTATACAAGGGTTAAATCTGCAGTCTAGTAAACACATATGCATAAGTAATTTTTCTCACACTGGTATTTCATTAATTTTAATGTGCTACTCATAATTTTTTCTCTCACTTCAGGTAACTTTTTTTTAAATTGTTTTCATGCTCTAGTAGGCAAATGAATTGCAATTACATATCAAATTAAAAAAAATCAATTGAAATAAAATATCTTCATTTTTATTAAAGGACTGGAAGGACTTAAGCATGTTTTCTAAGTATTGATAAGTTTCAAACTACTAACAGGTTGTACTACTATAGAAAGAAATATATTTTCCTGCGCAGAAAAAGATGAAACATCTCAGTATTTTACTTTTATTGTTCTTGTTTCTGTAGATGTAAAAGCAGTGTATTCTTCCTAATTGTAATTTAGTAATCCATGTGCATAGATTGCAAAATACTGATATCCTATGCTGGCTGTATATATTCACACCTGGGGGTAATGCAAAGGCAGCAATTCAAAGATACTTTATAAGCAAATGTTGTTTAGATTTTATCTGCTGAGTAATGGCTGGGAAGCTATGCTTTTTCTTACTATCAGTCATTTTACAATGAATGTGTATGTGTATGAATAAGCACCATAATCATGATTGCAAATCATTTGAGGAATTATTTTGTTAATGTCTATAATTATGTGGCATTTTTGTTCCTACATCAAAGTGTCGTAGTAATGCATGTGGTGATAAATAAAAAGAAATCACTTTGTGTTTATGTGATAATACTGCCATTGTGGTAGAATTGTGTTTCTAGGGACACTAATATTAAATATTGCAACAATTTACATTTACATGTTTTTTACAATTTGCGGTGCTCATCAGAAGTCAATGGAAGAAGAAAAGAAGGAGTATGTTGAGAAAGCTGGGGATTTACTGAAATGGGTGTCAAACCTCAGCAAGACACTCAGCAAAGAAGAAGGAGAAAAGGCTGAAAAGACAGATTTGCCTAAGCAGCAGGTACACAGATATCTTTCGGTAAAACACCACTTCCTCTTTTTAGCTTTCTGTGTTGATTAAAGTGAGAAACTATTCCATAAATACTTCTTTTCTCCAAATCACCATCCATGTTTTACTGAAGATGTAATTTCACATTTGGTGGCGAGTGGAGGGTTGGGCAAATGAACACCAATGTTTAGGAACACAAACATGTTACTGGGGAAGAAGTACAAGCTGCGTTTTACAGGCCTGGTGTGTGACATATTCTGACACTGCAAAATGTCACTTCAGAGAAACCAGACCCTGCAGACAGTAACTCAGTCTGTGTAGAGAGACAGTGCATCCTGGCAGCACGGCACTTTGTAGGTCTGCCCCCTTGTCCTGAAATAGTTCAGTGAATAAGTCTGGTAACTTCTGCCCTGGCACCAGGAAGGAGAGAGCTGGCAGGAGGGGCCTGAGGGCCAGGTTTCTTTTTTGAAAAGTTATTTTGAGGGATCCTCTTATGGGATAGTCAAAAATACTCTCTTAGGGAATACATCAGGTGTAGGCTGAGCCCTCTTCATTATCACACTAGTCCACAGGCTGCTGGAGTGGCCCACGTTGGCACCTTTGTATTTGAGGTACGTTGTTGTTGTATACAGTTGTAACTCTGACCATAAAATTCCATCTGTAAAGCTTCCTATCATTTCTAACAACTCTCCTGGTAGGCTCATCCCACAAAATAGCTTAGTGACACTTAAAAAGATTTCAGTTGGTGAAGGTCTACCTGCACATTGAGCAGCAGAGAGATGGAGCAATCTCTTTCCCCACCCTTCAGTACAGGGCTGGATGTGTGGTCATGCAAACATGACTTTGGCCCTCCTGGCAGCCTGTTCCTGCGTTTTTATTTTGGTCACACGTGCTGGTCCTGGTTAGAGCCACTGGAGCAGTGTGTGCATAAATCAAGCTTGCTGTCAGGCAGGTCAGCAGTCCTGCAGTCCTGATGGCCACTGGTCCCAGCACGCTGCTTGTTCATAGAGGACCAGTGCTAGCTCTGTTACTGAGTTTGTCCCTGTACTATAGGAGCAAGTAAGCTTGTATTTATTTGAGCATATTGATTGGTAAATCACTAACAGTTAGGATCGGAGTTTGCAAAAAGCCTTCAACACTGGTCTTTCTCTGCCCATGTTAATGGCAATAGTGCAAGCCTTTGTCAGCGTTGGGCCAGTGCTCAGTTCCTTAGAGTATCTCAGCTTACCACGGCAACTATGGCTGGTATCTTCCCCATCCAGCCTGAGCCCTCAGTGAGTAACCTGTGAGGTAGACACATTGGCTTCCTCCAGCCTGTGGGAGATGGGCGTTTGCTATGGGTGTTTTCATCCCTTGAGAAATGGCCTTTGAGAAAAGGTAGGTAGTGTCACCTTCTAGCCTGAGGTAGACACATTGGCTTCCTCCAGCCTGTGGGAGATGGGTGTTTGCTATGGGTGTTTTCATCCCTTGAGAAATGGCCTTTGAGAAAAGGTAGGTAGTGTCACCTTCACGCCTGACTAGCGTGGGTGGTTTGCCAAGTTTGTAGAAACATGTAGACTAGCTGTTAGCTGAAATGCATTTGACACAGTAGTTTGGGGTTGCTGTGGGGTGTAGCCACGGAGTGGGTGGAGAAGCTGGTGCCAGTAGTGACAGGGCATACACAGGAGCCGCAGTGATGCCGCTTCCCTGAGCAAAGTGGAGCTCATGACCCCACCTGCTACCTCAGCTTGCTCCTGTCACCTTCTTGCGTAGTGCGTACAGTGCTTGCTCTCTTGACTTCTGTCCAAGCAGCACAAATGGTGGGATTGTGACTCACTGGCGGTGATTGCAGAGGGAGACTGTTCAATACGGTGTTCAGGCCCTTTGACACAATGCACACAGAGACAGAATTGGTTGTGTCCAGACCCAGGTGAATGGAGGGCCCAAAGACCTTGCTAGAGTTCTCTTGGCGTTGACATTGAACGTACCTTGGGCTTGCTAATGAAGTCATAGACTCCCCTTTGAGACTTTGCCTTTATTTATCCAAAATGAGTGCTTGTCTCTGAAGAGACTGCAGGAAGTTTCTGAAAAAAGTTACAAAATTAAATTCTTGCAAGTTCCTCTGCCAGAAGAAGTGATTGAGTGAGGATGATGCAGAAATGGTAGCAGGGAGACTATAATAAGTAATTCATTTTTTTCCAAGTGTCTGATATTGCATTGGTCTCCATCATCTAATTTCATGAAGGTTTGTGGCCTTCTGGTGTTCTTCTTTAAAAAGTTATTATCTCTCATCTTGGTGAGCAACTTCTTCAACATGAGCATTGTACGCATATCTTTATAAAGCTGCTTTAAACTGTACCAACTATAACAAGTGGTTTTAAATGGATGGTTAATTTTCAAACAAATAACATTTAAAAATAAATTCTCTTTTTCTCACCAGATAGTTTTCAAACAGCTTATTTAACCAAAAGGCATGGCACAATGACTTACCGTGTATAAATGATCCAATTCTGTAGCAAATATCACTCTAAGAATATCTGGTATTTAAAGAAAAAAAATCAAGTTCTTACACTATTGAGTTTAGTCTGAGATAGAAATACTGTGTTATTTGTTTGTTTTTCTTTATATATACCTGCATAGTTGAGTCTTGAACACAGGTTGTTTATTTTTCAGATTTCCCTGGATGAAATGTCAACCAAGAAAGAACAAATAGCTGAAGCTCTGCAGACTACTCAGTCATTTTTAGCTAAGCACAGTGACAAGTATGCCATTTTTTATTTTTGAAATAATGTAAATTAATTGAATCAGTACATACTGTTTGCTTAAAAAGAAATCATATCCTCACCTTACAGTTTCAATTACATTTCATATACAAATATGGGAGGTTTTTTTCTTTAATTTTATAATTTTGTCTTCCTATTTGTGGAAGCTTGATGGGGTTTTGTTTATTTCAAGAATTTGGTTAGGTTTATTTACCTCTGGTCAGCTCAAAACCATTATAATTGGAAGTCGAGATAATTAACAAATTAGTAGTAAATTATTACTTGAACTATATGTCACAAGTTGGTTTCATCTGTGTCTGAAACCAGACTGTTTAAGATACTAAATTGCTGAGATATCTCCTGACTCCTTGCTAGCTATGTTACCTGTCTTGACTGGTAATCAGTAGACAAAGGCACATGCAAATGTTAAATGATTTAATGAAGTGCCACATAAATTCTAGATTAATATAATTCCTTTTCCTGAATGACTACAAGCAGTTTGTAGCTTTCTTGAAAATTCTGTAATTAGGCTATATTTTTTTCAGACTGCTTTTACTAATTTCGGCCCCCCTTTTTAAAAGTAAAGGTAAGCAGATCACTCCTTGCAGGTTACAAATTTCCTTCTCTCCTTCTTGCATTTTTCTTTTTTTCTTAATAGAATGACAGATGAAGAGAGAAATGAAATGGAAAAGCAAGTCAGATCCCTCCAGGAGAGCTACAGCTTGTTATCCAATGAAGCTTTGAAGCAGCTGCAGGAAGCACAGTATCTGGGTGATGAAAAGATGGAAGAAAAGGTAACAAGTTTGAAACTTACATTTCAGTCTCTTTTGAGGTTTACTGCATGGTTTTGGAACCACACATGATCAGTAAAAGAAGAAGCTGCAATTAACAGTGTGTAAAGGAACTTGAGATTTAATTGACTGAAGGTTTTGTGTATGTGCTATGGAATACCATGTGTGACCTTACCTGTGCATATGAACATTCTGCTCATCAGATTTTTTGTGTGAAGAGTCTTAATAATGTGTGCCTTGCATGAAGGAAGATAAACAAATCATTCATCTCTTAACTCTTCTCTTAAAAGCCATTCTTTGACTGCTAGATAAGTCTGTGTTTCTGCTGCAAAAACGACACCATAAAATAACATGTTAATCTCTCCCATATATCACTCGGAAATGTCTTAGAAGAGATCTACTTTCAATTTTTCTTAAAATGTATCTGGATATGAAAGTGGGAGCACATAACGTGATTAGCTCTGAGACACTACATACACGTTTGTTAATGGATCTTAAATATGGAATTCTCAAAAATTATGTTGCAAATAAGTGTTCTCATATACACGTAGAAGCAGTGTCTGTGTAATTAGTTCAAATAGTGTTGCCAAACTGACTTTGTGCTTTCCATGTGAAATAAATGCAGTATTTGGTGCTAGAGTATCTGATTCCATATTGCTGAGTGCATATACAGAAGTGCTGTATGCTGTAAACATGAATAGCATGGTAGTTTTGAATCATGTACTGTTTCCAAATACTCTAACCTTTCACAGACATTTAGAGCATGAAAATTTGCCTTTCAGGTATATGTTCTATTTGCTCACTCTGCAATCATTTCTTCTATTGTCTTTCACTAACCCTATTTATGTATGCAAAGCATAGGTTTTCAATTCACAGATGCATGTTGATTTTAAATCTTTTATCACATCGTGTGCTGTTGAATGACTGACATAGATCACTTGCGCATTTTGAGCTGCTAACATTCACAGCATTCCTCCAGGCCTGGTAAGTAGTTGTTTTTATGTTTATCATGCTTTCAAAATCAAAAGAAAATTTAAAATATGCAGTCTGAAAATAGTGATAGCTTTTCTTTTATATTCCTTTTTAGGTGAATAAAGTCATTGCTGGTGTCATTGACCAAACGACTGGAGAAGTCCTTTCAGTCTTTCAGTCTATTTTAAAAGGTTTTATTGACTATGACACTGGAATTAGATTGCTCGAGAATCAGCTGATCCTTTCTGGAATTGTTTCTCCAGAATTAGGAGTATGTTATGATTTGGAAGAAGCTAAAGCTCATGCCTTAATTGATGAGCAGACTCTGATGCAGTTGCAGGAATTAAGTAATGCAAAGAAGCTTATTTCAGAATCATCGTTATCAAATCTTCCAGTTGTATCAGCTTTAGAACAAGGTCTAATTTCAGAACCTTTGGCTATTAAAATTCTTGAAAATCAGCTTTCAAGTGGGCACTTGATTTTGCCATCTACTGGAGAAAACCTGACTTTGCAGATTGCCTTCCAGAGAAACCTGATTTCTCCAACATTATATACAAAGCTTCTGGAAAGACAAGACACGTGTAAAGATCTCATAGACCCCAACTGTGCTGAGAAGATTTCTCTTGAACAGATGGTTCGTAGAAGCATAATAAATGAAGAAACAGGGTTAAGACTCCTACCTGTGAAACCACAAGAAAAAGGTAGAGTCACGTTCAAATGTGGAAGGAAGATAACTGTTTTGAGGGCAGCCCATGAAGGACTCATCGATCGGGAAACAATGTTCAGGCTGCTGGGTGCTCAGTTAGTGTCTGGAGGTATAATTGACCCGGACTCAGGGAAGCGAATGACTGTGGAAGAGGCCATGAGACAAGGGATGATAGATCAGGACACTGCCTGTGGGATCCTCACACATCAGGTTCAGACTGGTGGAATCCTTTGTCCAAATTCAGGACAGCGCTTGACTGTTGATGAAGCTGTACAATGCAACTTGATATCATCTACCAGTGCACTGCTGGTATTAGAAGCACAGAGAGGCTTTGTTGGACTAATCTGGCCTCACACAGGTGAAATATTCCCCATATCAACTTCTTTGCACCAAGAGATGATAACAAATGAGCTGGCATTCAAAATACTAAATGATAGACAGAAAATAGCTGCACTTTACATTCCAGAAACTTGTGAAATAGTCAGTCTAGATAAGGCTGCACAATCAGGGATAATAGACATCAATACTCTATCTATTTTGACCAATGTGACTTTACCAGATAAAATGCCCAATGTAGAAGAATTAGATTCCCCTTGTAAAAATACTGCAAAATGGTTATCAATGTATGAATTCATGCCATCTGTATTCCATGACTGTGAGGAGGAACATGAAGATTCTGGCACAGAAGACCCTGTATGTCATAATTTAGATCAAGCTAAGAAATTATTCATATCTTATCTGATGGTAAATAGTTATATGGATGCAAATACTGGAAGACGACTTTTATTATATGATGGAGAACTCCAAGAAGCCATCAATATGTTGCTGGAAGGTGATGGTGCTGCATGCAATGCTGGTGTGTCAGAAATGGAGTTTGATAACAAATGCATAAACCTGAAAGGAATTAACCTAAAGTCGACTGGCAGTGTCCACTGTACTAATGTCACAGGCAGTGTTCAAGGTGATCTTTCAGGTGCCGAGAATACTTCTAATAACAGGAAATTAAATCAGTTTGAAGATTTGGGGAATTACATATCTTTACAGGGAGATGCTCTCCATGTGTGTAGACCAGATGTTTGCAATGCTATTGGTACTGAACAATCAGAATACACACAGGAGATGTTGTTAACTAACCCTACAGTACTTAGAAATGTAGTAAGAAGCACTCAAAATTCCATGAACAGAAATGCACTCAGAGGTCTTCTGGAGGTTTCTGAGTGGACAGAACTGCCTAAGCATAACAGTCAGAAGGTAAATTCAGGAAACATTGAAGGATATCTTCCAAATTACTCAAATCCAAATCTTACTTCAGAAACAGAGAAAGAAGAGAATTATATGGCAGACAGTCTGAGTAATGAAAACAAGAATGATAAAACCTTAGGAAGTTCCTTCAGCATGAATGAGTTGTCAGATAATGAAACCTGGAGAGAGCTGGAAAGGTGCACAAAATCCAGGCGTCACATACTGCAAGCTGACAATAGCAGAATGGTACTGGATAACAACAAGAAAGATGATTTTCAGAGAAGTCTTGGTTCATCCATCAGTGCAGATACTGAATATAGACTTCCAGAAGAACTCGTTAGTCAGTGTGGTAACACACTACAGTTTGAATGTCATGGATATAGTGAGCAACCTCTACAGGACTACACTGATGTACAAAACAGGCCACCCCTAGAGGACTATCTTTATATACATGGCAGGCCATCCTTGGAGGATTGTACTGATTTGTGGAGTAAACTGTGTCTAGAAGACAGTGGAGACATGCACTGCAGGCCTTCATCGGGTGGCGATACTGTTACACATGATGGATCGCCTGTGGGGGACAATGACAGCACAGCACAAAGGCTAACAGTAGAAGAAAGCAATCTTGCATTCAACAAGTTACTGCTGTGTGACAGTAGTTCTGACTCGTCAGTAGAAGGGGGTGATGGTTTCCCACAGTTTGAAAGTAACTGCTTGCAGCATGAATGTGGTGAGGTAGCCTCTGAAGGTGACAGCTCTCAGTTTGATGATGATGATGCCTATGAAACACCTCAGGTAGATGATGATGACAGTGATGTCTATAACACTTCACAAATTGATGATGATGATTCCTATGACACTCCTCAAGGTGATGATGGTTTTGATACCTTGCAGTTGGGGGATGATGGTACACAAGAGCCAGAATTGTCTGGAACATCAGTTCCATTAGGTCTTCTAGAGGAGAGAGGTGGTCTAATAACCCTGAGAGAAGAAAACAGCTCTTTTCAGGAACTTGCAGCTAATGTTGGAGAGAGTGTTCATGTAAATCTGGCAGGTCCACCTGAGAGCATAAATATAGCTTCTGCAAGTGCTGAAACTATGGAAAGAATCCCTGAGGAGGAAAGGGAAAGAACAGGGAGCTTTGGAGAGAAGGAGCAAAAATTACCAGTTACTCTGGGGAGTGAAGAAAGAAAGGAAGGAGGCCTTAGTTCTTTACAGGAGATGTATGAGGCAGAAGTACGAGACAGAAATGAGGAAGATGAAATGAAAGCGGAAAGTGACTCCTATGAGGATGAATCTGAAGGAACACAGGAGGAAGAAGACTACGGGGATGATTATGATAGTTATGATGACTCTGACACAGATTCTGATAGTGATGAAGAAATGGATATTTTTTACTCACACCATCAATGTATAAACAAAGGTGACCAGCTGTTAATTTCCTTAGGAGACATAGAAAATAGCGATGAAAATAATCAGAATATTGATGACTGTTGCTATTCTTTAGGCCACAAGAGAGGGTATACTTTGCAATCCCAGTCAATCCATGAAAATGGGAAACAATCCTCAGGAAAATGTGAATCTGCTTCAGATGTTTCTGAGGAAAGATGTGTTAGTCTTACATGTACAAGTGAAGAAGACACACAGCAGGAAACAGAAGATGAATATAGGACTTGTGTTAGAAGTAAATACATGTCACATGGTACTACTGAGCCTATCCGGTCTGAAAATACCTTTGATACTGAATGGATGTCCTGTAAGAGCGAAGAAAATAATAAAACACAGCTTAAGGTTCGAAGTTCTCAGCTTCTTGGTGATATTGTAACATCTGACATGAGTGTAACAGGCTTCCCAATTACAAAGCAAGCTACTGATGATGATGAAAGTACTCAGACAAATTTGCTTCTCTCAGAATGCTTTATTCATAGTGTGACTAAAAGCAATAGTACCATGCCAATGTTACATTCAGATAATGGACAAAGACAGAGAGAAGCACTATTTGCAGAGGAAAGAGTATTAAATGATATGGCTTGTATGGAACAACTAAAGGAAAGTTCATCCCAAATGGACAGTAAATTCCTTGCAGATATGCCTTATGTGAGTGATGGTGATAGTTCACTTAGTGACCAAGTACATCCAGTGACCAGTAGGAAGCGTGCTCAAATAGGAGGAGGTTTTGAAATTCTTACAGAAGATAAAAATAGAGTAAATATTATGGAGGAGTGTGAAATCATGGGGCTAAGTAAAAGTCCCATTCAGATGGAAAGCCTTGGGGAAATATTTGATGCATCGGTAATTAAAGCTGAGAGAAAAACTCCAGTTTCAACTAAAGAACACGGAAATGTTGATAAAGCTTTGCTTGACATTGGAGGTAGTGCAAAATCAGATGAACTTAAGAGAGATTTTGACATTTGTGCTTCTTTAAAACAATATACAACAGATACAAAGGAAGGTGGCCATTCAGAATTTGATAAAACTGAATCCTGTTGCTTTCAAGACAGGGAAAAAGGGAAGAAGGGTTTACAGAATGAAAAGGACTTTCTTCTAAATATGGAAGAAATGCATTCAAGTGTATTTAGCACTTACTCTTTTCCCCCAGCTGACACAGTGAAACCAAAGGAAATTAGCATAACTGAAGAAACAGGGAGGGGTATCTGTCAAAATACTGACAATGTTCTTAAAGACTTCTCAGAAAACAAGAGCAGCAATGATAGTGATTTTTCCCCAGTAAAAGCAGATGCTTTAGGAAGTATTGAGGATGCCAAAGAATCGGGGGATGGGAGCAAAGTGCTACCTTCTGGGAGTCATCCCCATACCACTGATGTTTCTTCTGCAATTTTGAGCAGCATAGGGGCTGACTTGAATTATGGTGCCCAGAAAGAACATGACATGCTGAAAAAAACAAAGGGAGAAAATTTCATGGCCAGTGAGACTTCTTCCCTTGGAAACAGTGTCAAAAACCAAATGTCCACGGAGTCATTACAAAAGGAAACAGGACCCTGCAAAGATTTTCAAGTAAAGCAAGGTATTTCTCAATCGCCAGAAATGACTGACACACTAATGGAAGACTTAAAGAATATATTACAAAGGAAATTGAAAATGGAACATGTTTACTGCAAGCAGGAGGGTGAACCCCTAAGTTACTCTGATACCAAAGTTTTAATGCAAAATTTACTTCAAATGGTTAGAAGTACACAGCTTGGGAGTGACACATCTAGTGGGTCAAATCTGAAGCAAATGAGCAGTGCTGTTAGAACTGCATTAGTGGTTACCACACCGTGTACAGAGCCAAAGGACAGGGATGCTCTTCCACTGCTTTGGCCTGATTGCAGAAGTCCTGATCTTCTTCGTGATATTCTGAAGCAGGAATCCTGCAAGCAAAAGATGGATGATCCAGGTGAAAGGAAGAGTGAAACAGATGTGAAAGCTCCTGTTCCAAAACTTATTGCTTCTGAACTTCTGGAGATTTTTCAACTCTCACCTGGAGATGAAAATACAAGCAAGTTAGAGGACCTGATAAGTGGTTTACTTACGAGCTCACAGGTTGCTGGTATCACCACAGAATGTGAGGGTAAAGGCAAAGTAGATGGGCTTTGTACTCTTTTCTCAACAGAACAATTGGAGTTTGGATCAGAAATCTCTGAAGAGAAAACATTGGCAAATGGCGCAGCCATTGCTTGGAAAAGTGACCAGGAGCATGGAAAGACAGACAGCCTGTCCAAAGGCTTTACTGACCCTGTTTTCAAAAGAAAAGAAGCAGTCCTGGAAGACACCTCCACTAGCATGGTAGGTAACAACAGCTGGTATTTGCTATGTGTCCTGTGTTAAAGGAATTGCATGAATCCTCCAAGTGGTGGAGAGAATAATTAAACTGGAAAAATGGTTGAAAAATTAAATGATAAATTTAAAATAAATGATAATTAAAACAAGGACTTTTATTGCTTATTTTCAAGTCTGTCAGTTTGGAAAAGCCTTTCTTATTGTTAAAACTCATTTTCAGGTTGATGGAGTACAACAGTGTTTAAAGTTAACAGAGAAAATCCAAGGACATTTGTCAGTGCTTCAAGATATGAAAAGCTACCTAGATAACCAACAGCCTATTAGTAACAACCTGGAAATACTAAAAGAGGAACTGAAACAACTAGAGGTAAGTAAAGTGTTCCTTATACTTGTACTTCACTGATGGTTGCTAGGAAAAGCCCTTCAATAAAAAAAGAGAGATCTCAAATATAGTTAAAAAGTAATTCAGATTTAAATGTCATTCTTGCTTAGTAACTTGATGAATTTTATATGTACTCTTTTTGTAGTCATTTGAATCAGGACTGGCTACCTTTGCAATTATCCTAAAAAAGGACATGAAGTTGACAGAAGAGTTCTTAAAGTTTTGTCACAGTGATATTCCTAAAGAGAAACTTAAAGAGTTGAAGATAAGCTATGACTATTTGCAGGAAGCATTTTTGGTGGTCTGTGATACATCTTCGAAACGAGCAAAACAAATAGTCTGTGCTGTTGACTCAGAAATGGTATGTTTTTATTGGTGTACGGTTTTATCTTGGTTTTCTTCAAGATAATTCAGCTAAAAGGAAGAGTTTGATTGTGCTTTATTTTGGTTTATCTTAATACAAAAATAGATAAATGATTCTATGTAATGTGATAGAAAATGTGAGTAGACTCCAGGGGCATAAATAAATATACAATTTCCCTTTCTAGTCTAAGCTTGCAATACTACACCAGCAACTTTTAAGCAAACTGCAAAGCTTTTCAGACTGGATCACAGGAAACAGTAAAATCGTGAATGACTTCATAGTGAATACTAATGATATAGAAGAGATGAAGAAAAGTTTACAGACACTTAAAGTAAGTATCCTTTATGGCAGGTGTTGGTGCTTCTGAAACATGTTACTACTTATTATTAATTATTAGCTAGTTTTTGTATACCTGTTCCTTAACCTCTATTGCTTAAACAGACAGCTAGAACTAATTACTTAAGAAGACAACTACTTGATAATCTAATAATAAAATCATATTGATTTGCTTTTTATCTTGAAAAAAAATTTTGGTAGAGTTTGGCTTCTTACTAAGAAAGCTATTGGTTCTGCTTACATTTGTTGCAATAAAGCTGACCCTTTTTGGAAATCTAATTTATAATACAAATACTTCAGTGATTAAAACTGGATCTTTATGCATAAGATCCAAAATCTTTACTGAAGTTTAATTACCTTCCAAATCAATTATATGTGAGAACAGGAGATTGGGAGAGATAAAAAGCCTCTTCATTACACACTCCATGAAATAAGTGATGAATAACAAATCAGAAAAAGTTTTTAGTAAAGGTCATACACCTCTGTATGTATGAATGGTAAAAACAACATTATTTTACTGTGCTTTAATAAGGTTCCAGTATGCATGGTAATGTCATAGGGGTTGTACAGTGTACAACTATGGGCAGAATTTGCCACACTGCTGGAAATGGGGCTTCTCGCTGTGGAATTAGGAATAAGAATGCTTTCATGTAAATATTTTAACATTTCTGGGTCTTCAGACCTAGAACCTGCAAATGTTAAACCTAATTTGCCATAAATCTTCCAGTTGAAGCCAGTTTTCAGTCATCCTTTCAGAGTGCAAAGAAATAGATGTTCACGGTCATCTTATTTATTACTTGGACGTGGACTGTCCCAGGGGCAAACAATGCACAAATTCAAATGTCATATCTGAATGTGTCAGAATGATTCTAACAGAGTCTTGATTTACCATGGGTAAACTGTGTCCCAAAAGCATTTTGGAACAGGAGCTAAGAACAGAGGGTGGTAATACTTGTGTTTTATTTGTACTGAAGTTGTCTTCATTGCTATTCATTTCCTTTTCTTCATTTACAGAACTGTGCTGCAGAGCTCAGTAGTAAAAAAATGCAACTGGAGTCCACTGCGTTCGATGTTCAGTTCTTCATTTCTGAACATGCCCAAGATCTTTCTCCTAATCAGAGCAAACAGCTGCTGAGGCTCTTAAATACCACCCAGAAAACTTTTCAGGAAGTACAGGAGGCAATAACGTCTCAGGTGGAAAGTTTAGAGACTCAGTTACAGGCAGCGCAAGAGCTGGGTGATCAGAAGGTTCGCCTTTCTGTATAAATGTGTGCTGAGTGGTTTTGTCTATGGATGAGGAATTTTAATACCAGCATGTGGTATTAAGTGTATTCCTATCTTTTAAGTTTTACTACAGCTACATTCATAGCTCTACAAAGATGGTATTGAACAAGTTTGGTGAATTGTCATTTTTGTCTTTCCTTGGTACAGTCACAGAAACAGGACAGATGTAGTTCTGGGCATTAGGATCTGTACAGCCTGAGGTGACCAGGTCTGCTCTTTCTAGCAATGAGCGAAATTTACTTGAGGTTTCTCACAGGTGTTGTTTGTTTAGCAGATATATCAATAAAGTAGTGAACTCTTCTGGCTGCAACTGTATAGATAATGAATCTACTATTGCACCATTTCTCATACTTCTGTCCTTCTGAAGACTTTCTTTTCCTCTGATTTGCCAGGTCATCTGCTTATGTGATCGTTTTGCTAGGTCTTTGTAGTCAAAGAACCAGATTTGTTTAAATCCTTGCTAGCGTGGCTTGTTTTGACCGAGATGAGTTAGAGGGGCAAACGAACAAGTAAATCAGCTGAGATATTTGCAATTCTAGGCATGGGCACTGGGAAAGCTATGAGTCAAGTTGGGACAGTTACCTCTTCAGCTGGCATGGCTGCAGTTGGCAAGCATAAGCAGCCTTTGTAGAGTCAAAGGAGGATGATAAGATGCTGCAGTGTAACTTCGTCTCCTCTTCTCTCATAGAAGCACTGCTAAGACTCAGAATCATCACCTCAATCCCAAGTTTATGCATAATGAAAGGTGTTTTAGCATTCTGAAGACTTTATATTATTTTGACATTTTAAGAACATTTGTTTCCTCCATACTTTGGGAAGGACACATAAAACTGAGTAAAGGAAAGGCACAGATAACTTTTCTAGGACTTAGTAACAATAATGAGCTTGCATGTTTTGTTCTTTTCTGCTGCTTAAAAAATCAACGTTTTCTATTCAGGTAACATGTTATGCATACCAACAAGAGCTAACTCACAATCACAACTAACCTCTGTTTTGATATCGTTTTTTCAGAATTAATAGTGTTTATCACAGATTTCAAGCGGTTAAGAGACTGGATTTTCACTCCTGCTGTTTGGAGATTTCATCTTTCACCTATGTGCATGGCCAGACTTCTATTGGGCAATTCCATCAGACATGGTCTCTTTTACTTACAACATATTTGAGGTTTATTCATAACTTCTGTATGTTCATCTTGCTCTTTGTACCACTGCTATCATGTTTACAGCATACTTTTAAAATAATTGCTTTGTAATATTGGTGTTCAAAGGTAATGCCTATTTGAGTGTCTGTTAGTTCCTGAAGTAAGGACATTTTTGGTTTATTGTTCAATTGTGTTTGGCTCTAATACAGGATGTGGCTGAACGGCAGCAGGAGTGCAAAGAGAAACTGCAGGAAATCTGTGATTTGCTTACACAGACTGAAAATCGACTCATCGGACAGCAAGAGTCTCTTGTTATTGGAGACAGCAAGGCTGAGCTAGAACAATACCAGACCAAACAGGAGGTATGCACAATTCTAGTCAGATAAGTTAAAGAAGACTTGAGTGCAGAGGGGAATAACTAAACTCTTTTCTTGAATAACAAGACTGTCATGTGAGAGGAGAGTAAAATAGATTTGTTTGACCTACCAAAAGTAAAGGCTTAATGGTGTGCATTTAAACTGAACACACTCCAGTACGTGCCAGTGGGAGGAAAGAAACTTTCAAACTAGGAGACACTAGAATAGGGAGTATGCACTAGACATTTCAAGAAGCATTCTTGGAGCAGGCATGAAATTTGTTATATATTAGCTTAAGATTGTTCCTGTCAGTTGTGATAAAATCACACATGTTGATTATGCTAAAATCATTTAACCAGCTTTTTGACTGGTATCAGGAAGTGCTTATTTCTGTTCACAGTATTTTGAAGAATTTTGCTGCAAGGCTTTTTATTGCCTGAGGCTTTCCGTTGCCTCACACTTGTTTTGGTTTGAATTCTGATTTTTTTAGTGTTGCTTGCAGTCTCTTCGATGTCCTCATGTAACAGAACCCTTTCAGAATTTGTCAGGAGCCTCACCTTACTAACTCCAGTGTAGCAGATTTATTTTGTCTCTTGCTATCTAAAAAATAAGATACTTTTTCTTCTGTGGACACGGAAATACAATATTTGAGCTGCTAAACACAGGAAAATAGTGGCCTCAGTCTGAATAGGAGTGGAAGCCAACAGACTCGAAATTTTAAAAAAATACATGATCAATTGAGCTGCAGCAACACTGTCAGTTGTTGAATTGATTTTATTTTTTTAATAATGCTGCAATTTAGTAATGTATCATGTACTCTGCCAAGTTAAAAAGGATCAGTATGGTGCTTACTCTTATAACAAAGAGATTTCCAATAGTTAATTAGAAAGATCTGATGAATAAATTACTTACTTCTATTTGCTTTCTTTTTTCTTGAAAGGAGATACAAAAAGACATGAGAATGAGTGCCCAGACACTGGCAGAGGTTGTGAAAAATACCGAAACCTTCTTGAAAGAGAATGGAGAAAAGTTGTCACAAGAAGACAAGACTATTCTTGAACAGAAACTGAATGAAGCTAAGACAAAGTGTTTGCTCCTTAGCCAGAAGGCAGAAGAGTCCAAAAAAGAACTGGATAAGGCTATGACAACAGCAATTAAGCAGGAAACAGAAAAGGTTTTTAGGCAACCATTTCATACCTTTATTCAAACTTTTTACATGTCTTACGGGATTAGTCTTACAACTTATTATTGAAATACTGTGGAGAGGTTAAAATCATATTTCATATGAGTGACTAATAAGCTGGTTTATTTTTTTTACAAAATTAACAGAAACATATATGTCAATCAAAAATGTTGTTTAATGTTAGTGTATTTTAAATGGTCGGTTTGCGTATAATATTTTGTAGTGCCTAAAGAAGATTTCTAAACTGAAACTGTGAAATTCCAATGTAGGTTGCAGCCATAGAGCAGCTGGAAGAAAGTAAAAATACAATAGAAAATCTCTTGGATTGGTTATCAAATGTGGATAAAGAAGCGGAACATGGCCGGAAATTTAAGCAGGTGATAGAACAGAATGGAACACACTTCGAAGAGGGAGACTTGAAGGCTTTGGAAGGAGAGGGGGATGATGTCAATGGTAATCTGCTGGAAATTCAGCAAGGCATTGAAACTGAGGTGGATGGACTAGTAAAAAGCACAGAAGATAATCTGAACCAGCAGTATCAGAAAGTCAAGGTACTGTTACTGGGTTTATTCAACATTTAGGTGCTAAATGTGTCAATCCTCGTTCAACACGAGTGAATTCAGTCTCATCCTTTCTGTCATAGACTTTGGAACAGGTGTTAGGGATGTATGGTGGTAGGAATTTTAGTAGTTAGAATGTGTTGCGAATTTTTCACTTTTTTGCTGTTACTATGGTTGTTTCCTGCAAAATAAGAAAAAGGACATATTCTGGAAGGTAAACATTAAGAATCCTGATAATGGGTCCGTTCTTAATTTTTATAGTGAGAAATTAATGCAGATAAATAAAATGCAAAAAGCAGCAACATAAATTCATAACCTTAATGAGACTTTCAAAAACCTTTGTAATAGCCAGATTATTCTGCCCCCTGCAATTGCCTGTGAACACTGATTACCAATAGCTGCAAATAATAGTTTGCTGAAATTACAATCTTCATTCCCTTTAACTTTATCACGTGGGCAAAGCACTATTTGTGAAGGCTTCAGAAGGATAAGTTCCCTAAAACTACAGCACAGCATTTTAAAAATAACTTTTCCTGGTGAGATAATTGGAATCATTTAAAATAGTAAGAGCTCAGTTTTATGACTTTTGTTGACTTACAGTTGAACAACCAAGAACTTTCAGGTGTGATTTGATGGACATGTTGATGAAAATGATTATGCTGATAGCTGATACTATTTTGCATTTCCTTTATTATTAAAAAAAAAAATATCCCCAACCTAAGAAAATGAAATAGTTTGGTTTTTAGTTCCACATCTTTGACAGTTCTTTTCTGCATCTAATGTCTACAGGATAATTGTCCACTGTACTCATGAAAGAAAAGCATACCAGTCTATTTTACATAGCTATTTTTCATAGGAATACAGGATCTTCAAGAATGGAGATTTTCTGAAAGAATGTATTAAAAATATGGGTTTTATTTGGCATACAGTTCTACTTCCTATGTCTTACTGTTTTTTTATGAGATTGAAACAATTTACACGCACAGACTGTGTCTCAGTTTTTACAGTCAAATGGACCTATTTTATGACCAAGTATATTTGATAAGAATCACCGCTGTTGAAACTAAAAAATGAAATAAAAAAAACACAGGATAATAATGTTTTTCACTCAGAAAAGAAGAATGTCTGTATTCTTTTTAATGTTTGATGCTTTCACTCCTTGTGGTCTATTTGACTGGTACCTACAATATATGTAAAAGGGAATGGAACAGTTTTGATTTGGAAAGTTGCCTACCTTTGAATGCTTTATTTGATAAATCCTGTTTTGAGACAGGGAATTAGGAAAATTTTGATTACACTAAGCATGCTACCCTGTATGTTAAGTAATAAGCAAATAATTTTTAGGAAAAAAAAATAGAGATTGATAATATCTTGCTTTACTGTGTAGAGTTTTCTTTTAGAAGTACAGGTGAAAGCATTTTTGTGAGATATATATCCTAGTATTTCCGAGTTCAGTCATATTTGAAGACTGCCTGTATATCTGGCTAAAATTGCCATTGAGTTTTTGTAAAATTTTGAAAGTGCACAGAAATACGATTACCAGGACTCATACTTTCACTTAAATTATTCACAAAATATTTTTTAATAAATAATAGGAAAATTAGAAAAGCTTTTTATCATTTTGATGGACTTGTTTACTTTCTGTTTCTAAGCAGAATTCAGCAGAGATTTCAAGACAGTAATGATCTAATAGAACCATCCAAGAAGGTGCTGGTCATAATTTTGGGGGTTTTTGCTGATTTTTTTTTTGTTTGTTTTTGTAGGCTCAACATGAGAAAATTATTTCACAGCAGCAGGCTGTCATAATAGCAACTCAGTCTGCCCAGGCACTGCTTGAGAAACAAGGCCACTACCTTTCCCCTGAAGAAAAAGACAAGATGCAGAGGAACATGAAAGAGCTCAAGGCTCAGTATGAGACTGCTTTAGCTGAATCAGAACGGAAAATGAAGTTGACTCATTCTCTAAGAGAAGAACTTGAGAAATTTGATGCAGACTATAGTGAATTCGAAACTTGGCTGCAGCAGGCAGAACAAGAACTTGACAATTTGGAGGCAGGTGCTTCTGACTTCAGTGGTATTATGGTCAAACTGAAAAGGCAAAAGAGTTTTTCAGAAGATGTTATATCTCACAAAGGTGATTTACGGTATATTACAATTTCTGGACAAAGAGTTTTAGATGCTGCAAGGTCATGTAGCAAAAGAGACGGTGTGAAAGTCGACAAAGATGGTATCGATACTTCAGCGACATACACTGAAGTGCAAAATAAACTGGATAATGCTTCAGATCGTTTCAAGTATCTCTATACTAAGGTAAGTTTTATTTATATTAAGTAGGAAAGACTACTACAATTGATTTGGCAGTTTGTATAAAAAGGAGTTAGCTAATGAAACAAATACTGTGGGAAGTTGTAAATTCTTTGTTTCTTAAAGTTAGATAACAGAACAAGATGCTTTTCTAGAAGATCTGCTTTAGACAAGTGCCAGACCATTTAAGGTTTGAATGGATGAAACTTTCTACCTTGTGTTATAAGGGAGAAATCAGACCAGATTTCCACATTGTTCTTTCCAGCTTTAAGCAGACTCTTAGAGTTTATTACAGTACTTGATGCCTCAGTAGCTTTTTGGGGTGGAAAAGAAATTGTAATGCTTCTAGATGAATAACATTTCTTTAGTTCCTTAGGGTATTTCCCACAACTGCTTATTTACTTGGCTTCCAACTAATAAAATGAGTATAGAAAGAGAGATGCCAAGATTAACATTCAGAATTTCAATTTGATTTGTATCCTGAAACAGTTTGTCCCAATGTGACCTTTGTTGTCAGCACTAGGCCTGCAAGAACATACTGATTTGAGGATACCAATTCTTTTCCACTACTCTGCCAAATAAACATTTTGTCCTTAACAATCTGAGATTAGTCTCTAACTAATGGGAAACTAGCAGTGCAAAATCTTCCGTGTACTTTAGAAAGGGAAGATAATCCACGTCTCTGTGCCAGGTTCGTGTATGGAATCTGTCAGGTAGAATGAGACAAACATCACCAACTGGTCTCACATGCCGACTTTCCATCTGTTTTCAAAAAAACAAGTGTTGTTCAATATTGATAACATTCTGGAGTTGTAAACTTTTGAGACAATTATTAATTGAACCATTTAGGAGACAGTTGCTGGTCAGTATCCTTTGACTATGCCATTTCATATTTTTCTAAGATCGTAGGTCCAGACTCCTTAGTGGAGCCTCAGTGTCCACAGATACAGTGTTGGTCTGCAGCAGTGGCCATCTTTGGGAATTTTCATCTCTTTAATGTTTTCTTGCTCAGAAATGTAAATTCTGTAAAGACGTGGATGTGATGGCTTGATTACAAGACCAGTGTATACTGTGTTCTGTCAAACAGTTTGTGAAGAAGGCTCTCCATTTACAGAAGCTCATTTTCATTTTCTTACTTAATTTATATGAACAGTGAAGTTAAAAGCTTGTATTAACATGTTAAATTTCCTCCAATGGATTTATTGGATTAGTATGAGTGTGAATGCTTTAAATATTTGACCATAAATATGCAACAGTAAACCCAACACAGAGCAGACTTTTCTTATTAAATCGAGTGTTGAAGGACAGACTTTTAAAAATTGAGATCTTCCACAGTTTGTGAGATCTTCCTTGTTGTAAATGGGTTGGTAGTAACATTTTTGCTTTTAATAAGTATTTATATTGCTTTTATTGTTTTTTGTATATATATTCACACACACGTATAAGAGCTTATAAGCTTATATGTTGAAGGAATCTTAAAGTCAGTTCTTAGTCAACTGGTTATGTAAATGAGTGGATTCTATGTTTGCCCACCAGATGGAGACCAAGTACCAAATGCAAATATTAAATACTG
>NW_009647231.1:1222647-1246827 GCF_000708025.1 Charadrius vociferus | reverse complement strand
TGTAGGGAAGATTCAGAAGATAAATATTTAAAGTAACTGTTCATAAATATTATGACTTGATACAATCAGATTTTGCTTGTGAAACCATCCCCAGAAAGTCTGAAGGAATTCCACTGACCTTTTTCCATGATGATTGCAGTGTATACATTTTGGGGTGTGCTAATATATAGGACTAATAGGATCTTGGTCAGATGACATTCTTAAGTGACCAAAACAAAGTATATGTGCAATACCGAGCCATACCTCTTTGGATTCGCTATGCAGATAAGGTATTTATGAAGGCAATACTCTGCTGTCTGTATTTTAATGAACATACATATATATTTTGATTTTTTTTGAAAATTACTAGCTTCCACTGGCTAAATTTTTGGTGTCAGAGTGCTGATAAAGAATCTTTATGATGATGAATCAAAAAGTATTCCTAAAGCTTTTCCTATTCTAGTACAGTGGGTTAGATTCCAGTTTTTCAGCTGCATCAGTGAATTTGATCCTAAATCATGGTTGAGGAGCACAAACTGGAAAGACCTTCATAGCCTGACCAGCTGTTGGGGCTTAGTTCAGAAATCAGTTAGTGGAATGATGACAGGAAAAAATCATGCAGTATTTCAGGAAGGAAAGTATAACCTTGAGATTGATATGAAATGCAGCACACAGTTTAATGCCTGGGTATTTGCTTGTTTGTTTTCTACTCTTTTAGTGTAGCATCCTTGGAAATAACCTTAAAGACCTGGTGGATAAATACCAGCATTATGAAGATGCTTCATCTGGACTTTTGTCAGGTCTTCAGGCCTCTGAAATAGCTGTGAACAAACAATTGTCGGAGCCAATCGCAGTGGATCCCAAAAATCTCCAAAGACAACTAGAAGAAACAAAGGTGAAAAGCTTTAAAATGCAGACGTACTTTTGTCCTAAAAGGAACTGCTTTTTGTCTAAAAAAACAGGATAATGTAATATAATCCAAGTGGCTGCAGGCCAAATTCTTGTCTTGCATGTGGGTATGCAAGTTTTATAGTTCTGAAATTCACCTGAAAAGCACAAAGGTGAAAAAAAATTAGGGACCAAGATGCCATTAGCACCGGTGAAAGCAAGATGTGTTTCATATTGCTTAGCAAATGATAGGGTGAAATCTGGAAAGTTTTTGGACTAAGAAAGGATTTTGTGACTCCAGTTTGCTATCGCAGTAGGGCTTGGGACTGAGTTCCTGATACAGAAGACATTGATATTTGTTTGTGACTCTTGCTTTTTTCTGTTCACATTTGTATGTTACTGCACTATGAAAGGGATCATGCTGAATAAGCAGTGCGCTGTGACTAGTCTGTTTGCCTGCTTCTGTTATATCCAGTACTGTATGCCCTGCAGAAAGTGACTATAACATAATATGCGTTGCACAGAAAAACAGTATTTTGGTGGGGTTTGGGGTTTTTTTTCCCCCTCTGAGGGAGTAATTCATCTTTATGTAAATCCTCGTAGAGGCAAGACAGAATAGTGATGGAGCTTTTGAAGGTAAAACTCCGGTTAATTGCATAAAAAGTAGGTTTACAGAAGATTTAGGAAACGAGGTATAAAGTGAGTTATATACAGTTTCATACAGTCTATAGTCTTTGAACTTACATTTTCATAAACACATGCAATCATCTATACTGTAATTAAAATACAAGATTATTTATTTTTCAGTGAGCAGGCTATTGGTTGGGCATTTCCTCGCTCTTCGGTCTGTACTATGTGGAGTATCCATGCAGGTCTCATATGTTTGCTATTGACAAATGATGGTCAACGGCTCTTGGAAAGTGCATGCTTTAACCATTTCCCTTACATCAGCCTGAGCAGTAGCACCTTTAGCACATGGTATCTTTCAAATCTGCCACTGGAATTGCCCAGCACTTTGGTGCATGACACATCAGAGGAGACAAATCACAATGATGTTGTAAGACAACAAAATTAAAAGTGTAAATTTTGAACTCCTAATAGGGGAACAATTTAGGTACATTTGTGCTTCCAAGCACTAGGAAAGTAAGAATAACACCAATTACAATTTGAAGCTTAATTTAAACTTTTGTTCCTTATGCCAAAACGAATTATATCTTGTATAATGCCAATTTTCATGCAAGTAATACAAAAGGAGTGAGTACTGGGGTTCTTTTATGAAACGCCTACATGGATTACTTGCGACACAAAAGAGCACTCAATGAATATGAGCTGGGAAGAAGGGAGAGGGTGCAAAGTGTCAAAAGATTCAAAGGAAGGGAGAAACAGGAGGCTGAAGAAAGAAAGCCAATTAATGAAAGCAAAACAAAGAGTATTTCTGAAGAAGTCAGGTGTTGCAAGTTAAAGCTGTCCCTTGTAGCCAACACATGCAGCTGATAATCCAGCTAGACACAGACCTTGGCAGCATGGTGGGTTCTAATCTTTTCATGGGGATTAACTGTTCTTCAGAATATTTTTTCAGTGCCTCTGGCATCAGCTTGGTTGCTTTCTGTCAGCATATAAGGTTTTCTTGTATGAGGGTTTTTTTGTGCTTTGTGGTGGTTTTGTTGTTTTTTTTTTTCCTGCACAAGTACAGTATATTTCTCTAGTGTAAGGAAAATTCCTCTTCAGGTCTATCTGAGTTTTATTGTGTCAAGTGGGTCAGCAAGACATCCTATGTTCTGGCATACTGTTGTGCTCTGGATACCAGTGCTGAATGCACTGACATGACTTCTTTGTCCTGGCAGGGCAGATGGGATTACCTTTTGAGTTGTATGTTCATTGACTTAGTGTGAATCAAAAAATAAATGAGAAGTCCCTTCATTTTGGACTTGTATAAAGTTCAAGTGAATCAAGACAAAGATACATTACATACATTATCTACACTATCACAGAGGCCTGAAATAATTTGAAGACTGTTCACTCTAAAGTACTTTTATACACTGGAGACAGAAAGCCACTTTCAGAAGTCGGTACAGCCTTCCTGTCTTTCTCTGTTGACTCTGGAGCAAGTCATGGCTGGGCTAGGTTCTAAACCTGTGTTCCTTGGTTAAATGGACAAATCTAGGCAAAATTCAGTGGCACTGGCTCCAATAGGTTCCTGAACTGTCAAGGGGATCATCTTGTTTCAAGCTATTCCTGTTTGTGCTATGAAATCATCCTGATCCTTTGTCAATACAACTGATTGTGAATGTGTAACTACTGCTGATGACTGTAAGTTTCCCCCCTGCATTGTTCTTTGATGCTGAGTTGAAAAATATGTTTATTTTTTCTTTTGGATAGTATATGAATCTGTACAAGTGTTTTTTTTAAAAACAATTAATCAAAAAAAACACATTTTGAAGTTACACGCAAGAAATCTGTTGAGTCAGAGAAGCATTGTAGAACATAAGATAAAAAAGATGGTGAATAAACTAAAACAAGGGCCAGAAGGTCAACAGCAGTCACAGCCACTGGTAAAGATTTTTCTTAAGGAGAGGTCACAAATTGAGTTACTTTATTTCCAGCACTAAGTTTAGGTTGTATGGCCTATCTCAACCCTTGCATGTGTAACTATTAGCTGCATTGAAAAGCATAACTGATAATTGTGGAATTTTACAGGTTCTTCAGGGACAAGTGTCTAACCACCAAATTGCTGTAGAAAAACTGAAAAAAGCTGCTGAAGTGTTATTGGATACAAGGGGAGAATTGACACCAGACAAAGATGAGATTCAGAAAACACTGGGTAAAATGTTTACTTTTCTTAATACCTCTTTTTATCACTTATGTCTGCATGCAGGTACTGGAAGAGACAAAACGGAGTTTCCACATTCCTGTGTCACTGTTCAAGTCCATGTTTTGTTGAGTCATAAGCTATTACAGCACAGTAACTTCATTGTTGGTCTGTCTCCTACGTTGATCCGTATGCTTTTCACTTAAAAGCTGTAATTTTATTTTTGACTTCTTTTTTCCCAGAAATGGGGATTATGTTTAATTCCCATGTTACAGGTGGGCATGCCAAACAGTTAATGATTTGCTGAGGATCCTAAGTTCTCCACTAGGAAGGAGCACATTCAGGGTTCAAGGAACACGACTCCAACTATCTGTTTCCAAGCAATTATTTGAAGTTTGCTTAGCCAAGGAATTTTTTCCTTCTGACATCAAGACATTGTCTGTGATGGGTTGACCTTGGCTGGCTGCCAGACGCCCACCTAGCTGCTCTGTCTCTCCCCTCGCCCAACAGGATGAGGGTAGAAAGTAAGATGGAAAAGCCCATGGGTCGAGATAAAGATGGGGAAATCCCCTTACTGTCATGGGCAAAACAGACTTGACTTGGGGAAAATTAAATTTCATTTATTACAAGATAAAATAGGTTTCGATAGTGAGAAACAAAGACAAATTCAAGCAGCATCTTCCTCCCACCCTGCTCTTTTTTCCAGGCTCACTGTCACTCCTTCCTTCCTGACTACTTGCACTTCCTCCCTGCCGAACAGGGCAGGGTGGATGGGCTATGGGTGGTTGTGGTCAGTCCGTAACAGCTCCTCTCCGCTGCTGCTTCCTCTTCACGCTTTTCCTTGCTCCAGTGTGTGTCCTCTCCACAGGCTGAAATCTTTCAGGATAATCTTGCTCCAGTGTGGGCTCTCTACAGGCTGTAGTTCCTTCAGGAAGTATCCACCTCCTCCAGCGTGGGGTCTTCCATGTGCTGCAGTGTGGTTATCTGCTCCAGCATGGTCCTCCACAGGCTTCACAGGAAGCTGTGCTCCAACAGCCGTAGCACCTCTTCCCCCTCTTTCTTGTCTGACCTTGATATCTGCAGGGCTGTTTTTCACACTTTCTTTACCCTCACTTCTAGTCCCAGGCAGCATTTTCCCAGAGGCACTCTCAGCTTGGCTGAGGTGCTCAGCTGTGCTCTGTGGTGGATCAGTTGGAGCTGGCTGGAACTGTCTGGGTCTTTCATGGGGCAGCCCCTGGCTTCTTCTCACAGAGGCCAAAAACCTTACCGCTACCAAAACCTTACCACCTACACCCAATACTTTTCCTGTCAGTTGTGAAAAGTAGCACAGCATGACATTCACCACTGTCTGAAGTTTGAAGAATCTCTATGTGTATCACAAAACCGTCTCTTACTGGAATCCCATAAGTAACTTGCAGAGCAACAAAACAAAACAACTGTGGGCTTGCCACTTTGGAGTCGGTGATGAAACTCCATGGGAGGTACCTGAAACTTGTAACTTTCAGAGGCTTATTCAGAAAGTGTCGAAGATCTAATGAAGAACCATCGATAAGAACCTTTCAGCTCTAACAATAACATAAGAAACATAATTGTAGAAGAGCTGTCTTAATACTCTGCTATTTTATTTCTTGGGAATGGTCAACAGCTGTCATAAGATAGAGTTGCATGGGAACCAGCTTCTAAAAGCTGGGAGCACAGCTGTAATATGCTCCCTTGTCCTATGGGCTTCTTGGCTGTATTGGAAGATTTTGATCTTTCCTAGTGTGTTTTTACTGAATAAAGCTGATGTTTTCGCTTTGTTCTGATGTAGGCGATTTTTGACTCGCACTTACCTGCTGAGAACTGGTAAAATGAGCTTAGTTTGGCTAATGGAAAAAATTGAAATATATTTTCTCCTTATCAGATGATATTGTGGAGAGGTATGACAATTTATCCAAGTCTGTGAATGAAAGGAATGAGAAGCTCCAGATAACTCTGACACGATCCCTAAGCGTGCAGGATGGTTTGGATGAAATGCTGGATTGGATGGAAGGAGTTGAAAAGAGCCTTGAAGAACAAGATCAAGTGCCTTTGAATTCTGCTGCTATTCAGGATATTATTAGTAAAAGCATTGTAAGTAGCATTCTGCAAAAGAAGAAATATTTGTTTGATAATTCAGATTTCAAGAAAGAATTAAAATCTTAGTTTGGCACCTTTAATGGATTCAAAATACTTTATAAAGAGGACTGTTGTGTAAAGTGAAACTGCACATAAGGGTTTCTGTAGCTGAAATAGCTAGAGCTACACTGATGGTCTAACTGTAGTGATTTGTTGCTTCATAAGGTGGCCCAGTTTTGTTTCTTAAACTTTAGTTACAAGCAATATAAAGTAGTTCTTGCTTGTTTCAGGTGCTAGAACAAGACATTGCAGGTCGCCAAAGCAGCATAAACGCTATGAATGAAAAAGTGAAGAAGTTCACAGAAACAGCAGATTCATCCACTGCATCCACACTGCAAGCTAAAATGAGTGAACTTGCAGGACGGTTTTCTGAAGCAAGTAACAAACATAAAGAGAAGCTTATTAAAGTGGAGGAGTTGAAGACTAAAGTGGAATTATTTGAAGGTCTGTCAGAAAAACTTCAGTCATTTCTAGATGAGAAGAACCAGGCACTCAGTGAGACAGAGGCACCAAGAAAGGATGTTAGTGAAGTGTCTCAATATATGCAGGTACTGTATATTTGTATATATTGTGCATTTCTTGTCTGACTCATCTGAGTGATTGAAAAATAAATAAGGCATGCTTGTTTCCCAACTTTGGTTGGTTAGCTAAAATCAAGAATTTAGTTTTGAACAAGTGGTTGTAAAGTCTAATATGAAGGTTGTAATGCTGTTTTGCAGGAAGCTAGTTTAGAATTGGCACAACATAAGAAGGATCTGGAAGTTTTGCAGCAGCTTCTTGAAGAACTTTCATTCCATGCGCTTCCTGGAGATAAAGCATTGGTATTAGAAAAAGTAAATGCTTTGTCAAAGAAATTCAGAGAGGTAGAGGAGACGGTAAAGGAAAAGTAAGTCAAATAATTAAACTGTTTCTACCTTGGCTAATAATACAGTGTGGATGTTGTGATGACTGTTACCTTCTTGCATGCAGTCTCAAGGGATTGCAATTAACCACAGAGTAGAGAGGGTTTTTTCTTAAAAACAAAATGATATCCTATTTGGAAATGCCTCTGTAGTTAGTCTGATGCCTCTGTAGTTAGTTTGTCTGGTTCAAGAGCTCAAATGTTTGCTGTAAAGAGAAGTAACTCTTCAAATTTTGTGACATTCACAGGAGTCCTGTCCGTTCTAAGAAAAACATACTTCTTGTCTTCTCCGATAGAATATGAATTGCTGCTTGTGCACATTGCTTTAGAGTACTGTTTAGAATCAGGCTGCAAAGGAAAACTTGAGAAATTATTAGACCTTCCCTATAAGTTACTTGTACAGCAAGACTAGATTTTCCACATTCTACTCATATCCATAAAATTAGGTTTTGCAACTCTTTGAATTCAGGAATAGCGATACCAGATTGATAATATCTATTGGTTTAATTATGAGAAAGAATACGGATATTCAGTATTCAATTTCTTTTGTTGTCTTTAATTGTCTAGAGAAGAGGATGTATCATCTTGTCAGAAACAAATGGATACTTTTGAGCTCCTTGTAGAATCATTAAAGAAATGGATAAAAGAGACAACAGAACGAATTCCAGCAGCGCAACCCTCTCTGAATACAGAGGAGTTAAAGAAACCTTTGGAAGATACATTGGTAAGATGTTGTAGATGAGAAGCAAATTGGGCATCTATTAGTAACATAAAAGTACAGACTTAAGGGGTGAGGAGTCACAGTAATTGGGACTAGGGAGCTTGCAGTCTACATTTGCATTCCCATTTCCTTTGCATGTTTGGATGTACTGCAGGGGATTCCCAAGTTGCAAGGTTATTTCTTTCTCTAAAAAGAAATCCAAGTTGCAAGGTTATTTCTTTCTCTACACTAGATCTTTTAAGTCTGAAATCAGTTTTGTAGTGAACACGGGACTCTTTTTCTTAACCAGAATTTAAAAGATGAATGGACATTAAAAGCACCTGAACTGCAGAAAATGAATAGCCGAGGAACACTGCTGTGTAATCTAATTACTGCTGTGACTTCTCCTGCCAAACTGAGAGCAGTTGCAAAATCAGGTATGCATTTGTATAATCAGGTAAGCCTAACATATTCTTAAAACCTTTAAGACAGAAATTTAAATATTTCACCCTTGGATTAGCTTTCTGAATATTATGGCTTGTGAGAAGACAGTTATCCATGTCTGTTCTGGCCATTGTTTGCTGTGACTATCATTTAAACTCCCTGACTGCTGTACACATTCTGATTTCTTTACATTGCTAAAATAGCATAAAAGCTCTTTGGTGTAAATGATTAACAGGTCCTAAAGCTGTTTTTTCAGTATGTAATTCCCAGATAATGAATAAAATTAACAGCATCACAGTTGCCTTCACCTCATCCCAGAAAAGTTCTAATAATGAGAAACTGACTTTTTCTCATCAGTGATCAGTGCTTCACATATCCACCATGTCTGCAAGCAGGACAAATACAAACCCCTCAAAACCCTTTGCTGCTGCAGAGAGACCTCTTTCACGGCCACAAGGCTGTTCTGTGTGATGCCAAACAAACACGTAAAGGTTTGCAGAGTCATAGAGTTTTTGTCAGAAGGGTGATAGGGACATGGTTTATCTCAAAACTGAGCAAACAACAGCATGGAAGGGAATCAGCTCCATATCCCAGCATGACTTTCTTGGGCCAAATGTGTTTCCAGTCCAGAGCTTCAGCTAAATCGGTAATCTGATTTTAAAGACAGCAAATCTATTTCCACGATTTTCTGCACTCTAGTGTTTAAATGTTAATTTGTTTTACAGAAACCAGTAATTCCGCCAAGTATAATTCAAGCCATAGTTCAAGGCATATGGGACTGAGGGTGTTTTAATGGCCATAAGCACATCAGCCAGTTCTTGAATTTATTTCCAGAACTAGTCAGTTCAAGTGTGTTGCCCTTCACTGATCATCTGCAAAGGACTGGGAGGATGGGGACTGCCAGAGGATACCTATCTGGCAAGAGCAGAGCACTTTCTTTTTCACGTCTCTTTGTAGTAGCTGCCTCTGGTTTCATTCTTGTTTGCATTTTAAATAAAAATCTTTCAAAGAACATTTTGGAAGCTTATGTGGGATATTTGGTCTCCTTTTTCTGCCCCTTTTTCTACTCCTATGCATCTAAATAGAAAAATATTAAATAACTAGCATATAAGAGCAGCTGTAATCCTCCAAACTAGAGTATTCGCCCTCCTAAACAAGAGCTGTACTGTGTATCACTTAATCACAGTTATAAATACCAGAGTCCAGCTGATAGACCATGAAGATTTACAAGGCTCTGACTGGGGCCTGTGACTTCTCTTATCTGGTTTATTTTCTGTTGCCATCCTCCAGCTGCCACTAATGTGGTCCTCACTGTCCAGCTGGTACTGTGGGGTGGATGCATAGCTTTCTCCAAGGCAACCGTTAATCTTTCTCTGTTAATTGCTCATCTGGGAATACATATGTGCAGGAGAGCGGGAAGTGATTCTCCTTGCAGTTGTCTGTGGCTTGACCGTGTGCCCCAGCTCTGTGGTCTGACAGCGTTTTACAAAGCCCATGTAGCCCTGGTCCCAGAGGCTTTGAAATTATGTTTAATTAGTAGGGCTGCCTGGGTGAGTGGCTGCCTCTGAGTGACAGTAAGGACTCCACATTGCAATCGCTGTCATGGGGCATGTGCTCAACATGACACGATAGGGAGGGATTCATCCGGTTGGTATCAAGAGCTTTTTGTGCAGAGATAAGGTGCTGCTTAATCATAGAATCATGTAGGTTGGAAAAGACCCTTAAGATCATCGAGTCCAACTGTTAACCAAGTCTTAGCATTTCCAACTAGCCCTCTTCCAGGCATGGCTGGGTAAAACTGTGTTCTCAAGTAGGCAGTAGGGAACAGGTTCCTTTTGGGAAGAGGAAGGAAGTGATGTTAACCATATGGATGTGAGTAGGCCTCCCAGCTGGGCATAGACCTTTGTCCGCTGTAGTAATTTATTTACCGTAGTATTGTGAGTGGTAGGACTGCTTATATACATCATGCTTATGTGTATACTTACATGTGCATCCATTTGCACACCCACGCGCTATGCATATGCTGTGCATATGTGGTGCCACTTATGGTACTAGCTGGCTGGAGCGGCTTAAAATGTAAAACAACCTTAAAATATATAAAATAGTTTAAATACAATATTTGCTATTACAAGGTTAGCATTCGGATACTTCTTTAACGTTACAATGGGAGCTATGTATCGTGTTTTGAAGAGGAAATGCAGTGCTGGGATTTTGGTGGGAAAAGGCCCAGATAAGCATGGGACTTTGTCTCTCTTGATCCACAGGTGGCACAATGTTAAATGGTGAAGGAGGAGCACCAGGAACTCATGATTTCCTGAAAAACAAAGGTCAGTAAAAATTTCAGGATGTGATAAAAAATGCACATACCAATTACTGTTAAATATATAGATATTTTGTATATAAATCTGATTGTAGCAGTCACTACTAGACCGAAATTTGACATCACCATCACATGAGGAAACTATATTGACTAGGACATGATACTAAAATTAATTGTAAAAATACCTACCTTCAGTATTTTCTTTGAAGACAGATCAAATCTGGCTGTGTTTTCTGAATCAGTATGTGCTTCTATTAATGTATACAGGGATAGCTATTTTAATACAATCCATGGCTTTCGAGGAAATTTTAATATGTGTGTATGTGGTTTGAAACTTTTTAACGCTCACCAGCATTCACAACACACACATACACATACAAAGACACCCATTTTACATACATTTTACAGAATATACATACATTTTACATACATGTTACAGAAACAAAGGAGCTTACACAGTCATTATATATGTGCTTATGCATAGCGACTTAGCGCGTCCCGAGTCTGCATTGTCTGTTCTAAACTGCAGTCTACTTAGTACACAGTCTGCCTGCTGTGCTCTCTCAGTGATAAAACACATTTATAATGGTGCATGAATATGAGCAAAATATTACTGCGGTAATGTTAGGCTCTCATATAAGTAACTGAACTGTAGTCCAGTATGTTGGACTTTTTGTCATGGAATTGTTACTTAAAATATTAAAGTAACAATGTGTAAAAAGACTGTAAGGTATTTGTGTATCTGTGTGTGCTAAAGTAATGATTTCTGTGAAACGGGAAGCTCTTGCAAATAGGAACTTAAATGAGGTCATTCAGGTGTAGTGTTACCACATTTAGAGCAAACTAGAAATAACTCTTCACGTGTTCAGCAGCTTCTTATTTGGGGGACTATTAGCTATTGCAGCTGAGAGTGCTGTTAAGAAGTTTGTGAAATCTCAGTATTGTTTGAAGGGCTTGTAACCTCTAACATATTCTTTGTGCATCTCTACTTTTACAGAACTGACAGCTGTTCAACAAGCTATGTCTGGTGTCAACCACAGTTATGAAGATTTGGGAATCTTATTGAAGGAAAAGATTTCAGAACTAGAAAGTATGCTTTCAAAAATGCAGAATATTCAGGAAGAATCGACCTCAATGATGCAGTGGTTGCAAAAAATGGACAAAACTGCATCAGATTGGGAAGCTGCTCCAACTGATAGCGAAGCAGTTAAAACCCAAGTTGAGCAACATAAGGTACTTTGTGCCTTCAAAAAAATACTCTTTCTTGCAGTTATTGGGCACATTCTATTTGAACGACTGATATCTCAGAATAGCTTAATGTTGCAGAGAGTATTTGAATGATCCTAATAAGCATGCCAGTCGGGCTTAGAGCAAATCTCATAAACTGGGTCAGTGGAGTAAAAGGAGTGCTGTCTCAGAGAGAAGGAGTTGTGCAGGTCAGAAAATAGTAATATTGATGGCCAGTTTAAATAGATGAGGCTATATTGATTATGCAATAAAATTTTTTGATCTCCTTAGTGGCTTAGAGATATATACTGGATTGCTCATAAGATCTGAAGGGTTATATCTATCCGAAAGCTGTTTCTGCGGCTGCTGGTTCACTGACACTCTACAGACCTCCCGGTCTCTGCAGCTGCAGCGGCTTATGCTTACTCCAAGGCAGTGTTTCTCTTCAGCAACCACGTCATGCTTGTTAAGTTATATAGCTGCACAACAGTCTCCTCCCCCCTTTTAAATTGATACGAGAAAACCACTGAAATCATCAGTAAGCTTCTGTCCTGTTTCAGCATTGGAGACGTATGCTTCTCTAGCAATGAAGGACAATATTTACACGTGGAAAGGGTCATCTATAAAGGGAAAAGTAATGGGTAGGGAAAATTCCTTCCTTGCCTGTGATTGTGGATAAACAAGGACAAAATTTGATTCAACTGAGGTACTTCTTTAAGGTCACCCTTAAAAATTAACCTGAACAGCTACTAACTTTCCTCAGACTTGGATAACATTCAGTCCTAAAACTCAGACTACATGTGGAAGAAAACTAGCTCCTTATTTTTTAACAGATAATGTGCAAATATAACATGACCCATCTTACCCTCAGTGTAGTAATAGAAGAGTATTCACAGCTAAGTGGTAAACTGAGTGAGTGCTCAGGCAGGAGTCATCTTTCTGATGCAGCTGGACCTTCTACTAAAAGTTCTAAATCAAGCACAGATTTGTACAGTATTTATTTTAGTGGGTTTTGTATAATTAAAATATGATTCCATGGGGCAAACTTTGTTACTTAAGAATATTCATATAGCAGCCCTTTGCCAGGCCTAAGGACTGTTCACTTCTATCTGTAAGAGCAGCATGAGTTAGGAATTGCTGGGGCATCACAGTCTCCTGCTAGGTCTACACTTTAAGCTATGATGCTCTTTAAACTATAGTTCTAGATGATCTACAAGAAGCAGTCTGTCTGTGATAGCAGAACTTCATTGAGGTAAATGAGGCTACACCACGCTGCTCTCTGGTGCTAGCTGGGTTATTTCTGCTGTGAACTGTACTGTGCGTTAGTCAGTTTGCCTTCTGTACAAGAACAGATTCCATTTGTATATGAATATGATGGGACCTAGTGGATCTTATTTATCTGAATTCTTCTAGCTCTGTCGCTTGTTCAACGTAAACAATTATTATTAATATAGTTTAAATTGGTCGGGTTGTGTCTTCCAAAAAAATTGACATACGCCATTACAAAGTGTTTTGAGACTCATAGCAGAAAAGTAATACACGAGTTCTAGATATATATTGTCTGTCTTCATGCTTGGCATCTCAGTATTATGGACTTCAAACTTACACTTTACTGTTGTTCTTAGTCTCTTTTTTATTTATTTTATCACTTGACCTTGCAGCTTTTTGAAACTGAATTAAAGCAAAGTGCGAATAAAGTGCAGGAACTAAAGGACAAAGTGACAGAGCTGTTGGAGAAGAACCCTGATTCTCCTGAGGCACCCAAGTGGAGACAAATGTTGGATAAAATAGGTACTTCAGTAAAGCTGTATTATAGCTCAGACTGATTTGGAAGTTGTTTTATTATGAACTTTTTTTAATGTATTAGAAATCACTGGTATTTTTCGTATCTTGCTCCCTCTTAGCCCTTAAATTCTGTGGAAATAACTCCCCTTGCAAGACTGTAGATGTGGAGTAGTTCTACTGAAGTCCACAGGCTCTGAATTTGTATCAGTGCAACTAAGAGAGGCTACAGCTTGACTCCCTGTTTGAGAGGGCTTTGTCTTTTTCAAACAGTGTGTGGCTAAAACTTGGCTAGTCAGTTATTGCTCTGGATACATATGTTGTTCTTACAAAATAGAACAAATTAAATTAATAGTTTCATAGAAAGAACAGTTTGAGTTGTTGGTAATGCTTTTCTGTGTACTTTTTCCCTGTGCACTAGTGGCTTTTGTCATTGGTTTTGGTGGCTTTTTGCCATTTTCTAAAACTGATTCCATAAATTTAGCCAAAAAAAATTTCAAATTACCATGTTTGGACAATGGATTTTGAGATACTGCAATGCATAATTTTCATGAGCTTTTAAAAATTCTTCTTAGGTTTGTCATATTTTAAATAAATCATAGGTCAGTCTTGTTTCATACTGACAGGCATGTCTATAGCTACACCAATAAAAATTTTAAAGCTGAGATTTTTTATGATCTGTCCTGTTTGTAAGTGAAACTCTGAAAAGTTTAAGTAGCAGGTAATGTCTCCAGTACTGTTGGCAGGGAGTTAATACGGAATGAGCAGAGGTCAAAGTGAAGTGGCAAAAGAAACTGAAAAAACACAGATGAAATTCAGGGACAAGGAGAGTTAGCAAAATATCAGAGCTGACTGAGCAAGCACTGGCAGTATCGCAGAGGGAAGACAGTAAGACTCAATGGCTGCTCTGGAAGCCACCTTCTACAAGTGTAAGAGACCATGGCTTGCTCTAGGTGTGAATCTAAGCCCACACAGCACTTTTGAAACACCTATGTATGGAAGTATTCTCATTGCCTGTCATTAGGTACCTGGTTTAGATGTTTAAATGGGGCAGTTAATCTCCACAGGCTCCTAATACAGGCACTTGAAAGAGGTGTGTTCCTTCAGAGGGCTGTTCAGAGTAGAAGACTTAGTTAGGGTTTCCGCTCACCCTTGGAAAATTGTCTTTCTTTTTACTGAATTAGCGGTAAGATTTCTATCTATGTCTATCTAAACCAGGCACCGAAGTTATAACTGAGTACAGCCCTTTGGCTTTTATGTCATTTGAGACCAAAGCCTAAATTTGGTGGTGTTTCGCTTAGTAATATTCTAATCCAATTTTATTACATGTTGTATATTCATTGGTCTTAAAAATTCCGCACATGGCTGTGCTAAACTGCAGACATTCATCCGAGTGTATATGAATCTGACTGTTAAAAGATGTATTTGCCGAGTCACTGCAATAAGGCATCTGGAGTTAATCAGTGAGAAGCCTTATTAGGGAGCTCTGTTTATGTTTCATATATAGTCTGCTGTCTGACAGCCCATCTGCTAGAACATGCATGCAATATGTTAACATTATCATTGTCAGATTCCAAATGGAAATACCTCAGTCAAGTTACATCTGAAAGACAACAAAAACTGGAGGAATCTTCGAATTACGTGACACAGTTCAATACAACTGAAGCTCAGTTAAAGCACTGGCTTCTAGAAAAGGAGCTAATGGTCAGCGTGCTGGGACCGCTCTCAATTGATCCTAACATGCTGAATACGCAAAAGCAACAGGTTCAGGTGAGTCATGCCAACGTGCACTGTTGACTTAAGTTTCTTCTGCTTTTTTGCAGAAGAAACTTTTTTGCATTTAGATAAAGTACAGCACAGTTAGTTTGAGCTATTACAGTTGTTTATCAGCAAATATCAGCTTAAGTCCTACTTGACTACAGTAATTACCAGAGAAAAACTATTATAAGAGTGAAGAGAGATCAGAACAACTAAAGGAGAAAATGGTGAGGAGATGCCAAAACTTTGATACATTTTTGTGTTTTGACCATACTGTGGTTTCTCTATAGTCGAATGAAAACATTCCTTTCAAGTTTTATTAATTTGAGTGTGTATGTAACATTTTATGGTCAGTCCTCATATAACATCCATGCTGCAGAACTAGCTTTTTGAGATTTTATTCACTTGACTATGCCAGTAGCTAATAAAATTATGAAGGCAAGTGAAATGCAGTACTGTGAATAGATAATGGGGCCAAGAGTGTGAAAGACAGAAGAAAAAATTTAGTGAAAAAGTGGAGGAGTTTACTTACAGAAATACAGCAAACTGCAGACAAAAGAAAAAAAAGTTAAATCAAAGTTGCAGAAACTAGAAATTTTAATTTCAAACATTTCTGTTGCTGCCAGTTATTTTAAACTGTAATGAGAAATAACATTTTTATTTCGCAAAAATATTATTAAAGCTGGAATATCAATGTTGATTAAACTGAAGTGTTTAAAACATGAACTATATTCTAATACTGTATGAAAATGACTTAATATTGGTTTGTAAGTGCTTCAAAAATCTAGACAGCTGGCGTAAGACTATAATGTATCACTTAACAGTCCTTAAAAGTTAAACCTAATTGACTTTAAAAGAAAGAGTTTGAAATGTTCTGTAAAGTAAAACCATGTTATTTATTCCTTTTTCTGCAAGCAGTATGACTTACTGTAAAAAAAAATAAAAATACTGGGAACTAGTGATGTAGATTTTAAAGGTCTTAAAGTACACATTCAGTCATTTTGTAAATTATCCAAATATTCTCTGTGCTATAATAATACATTGCAATATTATGTCAGAACACACCTTCTTTGAAGTTCTAAAGACAAATATTGAAACTGTCAACACCACTTGAAACTAAATAGCGATTATTTAACTTGGTATGGTTACTTAATTACTGTAGTGTTAACAGAATTCATTGTTTACTTGTATCTGCTGATTGCATTTCTGTTAGATTTCTATGAGGTTCTTTGATGCAAACGCTTGGAAACGACACAGCTTATGTATAGAAGATGCAATTATTTCGCTGGCTTTTGAACTCTAAGATTGATTACTCAATAAGAGAGCTTAGCTACAATAAATTCTACAAGAGTTTTGTCAGAATCACTTTGCTTCTTTTTTTCATGAGGTAAATGCTTTTTAAAATTTTCTTTCTTCCCAGATTCTGCTCAAAGAGTTTGACACCAGAAAGCCACAGTATGAGCAGTTGACTCAGGCTGGTGAAGGGATTCTGAAGAGACCTGGTGAACATCCGCCCTCCCATGAAATTGTGAAAGAGCAACTGGCAGCTGTGGCACAAAAATGGGACAGCCTAACTAGCCAGCTGAGGAACAGATGTGACCGAATCGACCAAGCCATTGTGAAAAGCACAGAGTATCAAAGTCTACTGAGAAGTCTGTCTGATAAGCTAAGTGCCTTGGATAGCAAACTAAGCAGCAGCCTGGCTGTGAGTACACAACCTGATGCTGTGAAACAACAACTGGAAATTGCTAGAGAAATGAAGGAGGAAATAGAACAGGAAAAGAAGAATATAAATGCAGCTCAAGCTCTTTGTGAAGAGCTGTCAACGCTGGTTGGAGAAGAGTATTTGAAAGCAGAACTTACGAGACAGTTAGATGGCATTTTAAAATCGTTTAAGGATATTGAGCAAAAATCAGGTTAGTATTTGTTTAAAGAAAAATGGTAACTAAGGCATAAAGTAGAGCATCAGTCTCATTTGTCTTTATAGAGATGTTGAGCAAGCTGAGCCTAATGCCAGCTCTCTATCCAGTCCAACCTCCAGACAGTTGTACATTAGAATTTAGGAGAATTGCCATACCTTGAAAAGGTAAAAACAATACTTGGGATCTGTAGTGAACAGTTTGGGAGAGAATTTGAAGCGCAATAGCAGGGCTGCTTTTCTCACCTCTTCCTTCAGGTGCATCTTTACTGAATTAGAATACCAAAAGAGAATGCTGTTCAGTAAGCTACCTAACTGCATAGGTGCAGAGTGTAAACTGAAACTGTAATTTTTAGGCAAGCACCAGTTAATGGCTTGCTGAAACATGGTGGTAATTGTATAGAACTGCCTGTAACAGAAGGGGGCAGGTAGTCTGCAGCATTCCCTTACCCTGTGAACAACAGAACTGAGCAAGTAATACACTGCAAGCAATGTCGTACTTTGTTGTCTTAACAGCCTCAGCTTTAGCTTTTTAATTTCCTCTGGTCATGAGGAACTTCAAAGGATCTCCCTACAACACATATTGCCTGCAGGCCATGAGTTAGACAATCCTAGGCTAGATTACTTAATATTCCCTGTGATTACACTTCATAATACCATGAAACACAACTGTGTTTTTTACTCCCAAAATCTGCCTGAATGGGATTCATGTAGACACAGGTTGGCTAAGCTCACCTCCTGTGATTCATGTCCAAATGCCTTCACTGCTTTGCTGTTGTACTGGCACAAGTCTGTCCCTTGCAAGAAAGTTCGTTGACTTGGTTGTCTTCCAGTCAGTCACCACATACTAAGGACCATCTTTCCTTTTGTTAATGATCAGTCATAATAGAATCAATATTAGTTATTATTTCTTCACTGAATACTAGCAGGTTCTGATAATGAACCTCTGTGCTGTCTTCTCTTTTGTAGATAGCCATGTTCAGCAGCTTCAGTCTGCGTATGCCGCTTCTCATCAGTTCCAGCAAATGTCTAAGGACTTTCAGGCCTGGCTGGGCAAAAAGAAAGAAGAGCTGAACCAGGCTCATCCTGTATCAGCTAAACTAGATGCCTTGCAATTACTAATTGAAGAACAGAAAGATTTTAAGAAGACCATGACCGATCAGATTAGTTCATATGAAAGAATTGTTGCAGAAGGAGAAAGTATCTTACAGAAGGCTCAAGGAGCTGACAAAGCAGCATTACAATCCCAAATTGCCACACTCAGAAGTAACTGGGATGAAATTAATAAACAGGTAAAAGAAAGGCAAGAAAAATTAACAGACTGTCTGGAGAAAGCCCTCAAATACAAGCAGCATGTAGAAAATCTGCAGCCATGGATAGAGAAGTGTCAAAGCAACCTGTGTGAATTAAAAGTTGGCATAAACCCTGTTGAAATAGAGAATTCTATTGGTCAGGTGAGGGCCTGGCAGAAGGACCTGGATAAACACCATGGGCTGGTGGAGCTATTAAATAATACTGCCGAAAGTTTGCTCAGTGCAAGTCAAACAGATAAAGAAATTGTTCAAGAAGAAACTAAGGTGCTGAATCAGAAAGTGAATGCGGTGACGGAACAATTACACAAGAAGAGAGAGTGCTTGGAAAATATGGCTCAAAGGCTGAAAGAGTTTCAGGAATCGTCCAGGGAGTCTGAAAAACAGCTTAAAAGTGCCAAAGAGCATCTGGAAGCTCATGACTTGCTTGGACCTCAGTCATTCAGTAACAAACACCTGACAATGATGCAGGCCCAGCAGAAAGCCTTGCAGGCTTTAAAGCCTCATGTAGATTTAGCAAAAAAGCTTGCCCAAGACCTTGTGATAGAAGCTTCTGATTCAGCAGGTGTTTCTGACCTTTTGCTCCAAGCCGAATCTTTGGAGCGAGAATACACTGCAGTGAACCAGCAGGTTGAAGATAGGTGCTCCTTCTTAGAGACAAAACTTCAGGGAATCGGCCATTTCCAAAACAGCATCCGAGAGATGTTCTCTCAGTTTGCAGAGTTTGATGATGAACTTGATAGCATGGCTCCAGTGGGGAGAGATCTCAAGGTACTGCAATTGCAGAAAGAAGACATAAAACATTTCCTGAAAAAGCTGGAGGATCTTATAATGAACAATGAAAATGCTAATAAAAGCTGTAAAATGATGCTAGCCACTGAAGCTGAAGCCTCTCCTGATCTTGTTGGTATAAAAAGAGACCTGGAAGCTTTAAATAAACAGTGCAACAAGCTACTAGACAGAGCAAAAGCCAGGGAAGATCAAGTGGAGGGTACTATTAGCCGTGTTGAGGAGTTTTACAGTAAGCTAAAAGAATTTTCCAGTCTGCTTGGGAGAGCCGAAGAGCATGAAGAGTCACAAGGTCCTGTTGGAATGGAAACAGAGACTATTAATCAGCAGCTGAATACGTTCAAGGTAGGAAGATTTCTTTCTTACTACTAGAAAGTATTTTACCGCAATGCAATTTTTGTTTAATATCACTGTGGAAGGGGTTGGTTTAGTGCAGACCTTGGAGAAGTCTTGTTTCACAGCATTCAGTTCTACCTGTAAGCTTTTTATCTCTTTTAAATGGGATATCTTCTCGTGCTCCAGAGAAGCTTTCCTTTGCTACGGCTTGGCAAACATTGCTACCTTTGCGTCCCAACTCACAGTTCCTGCAGCCCTGTTCCCTCTTCACCTCTCTTCACTGTCTTGTTTCCTTATGCAATCTATCTTTTCTGGTTTTGAGAACTGCGTATTGTTTCTATTCTGTTGTCTGTGTATTACACAAACTTTCTTCTTTGCTGTGGTGTGAGACTCCAGTGTTCACATATTCACTTTGCTCATCTGAGTAGTTTAGTTTTTTTCACGTTATATAGGCTGCAGCATATGTACTTTTAAGACCTCAGCTTTTGCCGTTTTCTGTTCTGATACGTTGGCCAGCTTTATCTCACTGAATCCCACCCTTACCTAGAAACATCTGAGTAAGAAGAAATCGGGTAAAATAAGCTCCTTTTTATATTGGGAGTTTACTCTAGCATCCTTATCCAAAATGCACTTTGGAGCTTCTGTTCATAGGTTTTTTTATATGCCAGTTAGAAATCCTTGTCCAGCTCAAAAAAATGCATTGCAGTCATAGTGGGTGTTAATTATGCTTTGGTGCTGAAACGAAGCACAGATATTTGCTTGTTTTAGGTTACAATATATGAATTTCAGTGCTTGCTGGAAAGATTTATAAATCCTACAGATGTAAGCAGTGTTTGAAAAAGATCATAAATCTCCTAGTGGCTATATAGCAGTACTGAATATTCTGTGCTACTTTGGTTTCATTTCAGTCTAATATTGATTTAAATGTTTGTGTAACTTCTACAGTAGTTCACAGTTAATCATAAAAACAAACCTTCGTAACAGGATTTGATAAACCATGCTGTTAAAAAGATGACCTTGGAAAAAAGTCATTACATGCTTGGCCCAACAGAGGGTGCATTTTGCTCGTTTAAACTAAACTGTATTAGAAAGGAAAACTAAAACTGAAAACTTTAGTGTGGGAATTTCAGATGCAAGTTACTGTGAGTTTTGATGATCTTTCAAAACACATAAATAGAGACAAGAATCTTGAACAAATAGTTACATTATGAGGAGATTCCATTAGACTGGGGGGATTAAAATTGTATGCCAGTGTGTCCTAACAAGTCGATCTCAATGCAAAAGAGAAACAAATGGCTTTTCTTTGTATATGGTTAGTAAAACACTTTGGATGTTGGAAAATAGCAAAAGCTCTTACTTAAGCTGACTGTACAGGATTTCAGTTGTAGCCAGGTTGTGATCTCTGATTTTACCACATTTCTTGCATTTTCAAACATTAGATGCCGTTTCAGGTCCTTGTTACTATATATATATATTATTTTTTTTTTTTCTGGCTACAAGGAACAATGCTTTTAGGGGGAAGCAGCCTGATGAGCAGACAGTGGAAGAATCCAGGTCCCTGTGCATTGTCTCATTGTTGTACATTGTGGACAAGGCACAGCAATTGTACAGTTGAGGAGTGAGAGGCTTCTCTGGTCTGTGCAGACCTGCGGGGCCATAGTGTCCACAGAGCTTGTATGGTAAAAAGACCCAAAAACCTGGAGAGGCATAAAGGAGAACAGTGATGGCAGCATATTTATATCCAGACATCTACTCCAGGGTTGTATTTATATTAGATATAATTATAAGCTTAGAAATGTGTTTTGCTCGAAGCAACTATTTTAGGCCATGCTTTTGCTTATGAGTGAAAACACAATGCCATTAAACAGGAGGTGAAAAACGATGAAAAGGTGAAGAGGTTGTTTAAATAAGTGAAGAGCAAATGCAGGAATAAAGAAGCAGAGTGGGAAGCCTTTGAAGAAAGGAAATAGGAAGACCAGAATGGGAAGTTTTACTAGGTGAGGGTGGTAGGTGGCAAAGGGCTAGTGCTAGCAGGAGGATCGGGATCAACAATTACTCACCTAATACACAGTGTGAGTGCTACTGGGGCACAGCAAAATTACAGTAGGTAATGTACCTCTTCGTACTCTTTACCCGTCCACAGAGCAATTTTACCTGAGGCAGCAAACCGTAGGGAGACTCGGGCTCCCACAAATCCTGCTCCACTTGCAGTGTATTAGCTCACATGTTTGTGCACGTACGCAAACACACACAACCTGAAAATGTGGCTGTGGCCGCAAAACCACAGTCTGGCTCCTTACAGCTTTAGCTTTTGTGGTGAAGTACAATCAACTTCTATTCCTCAAGAGTGTAGAGCAAGAGAGTTGTTCTTTGGTAGATAGATTTATTCACATGAAATCTTCAGTCTCTTCAGGGAAGGATCGCGTGTCATGGGCCAGAGGTGTTTTTTTTTTGTGGTTTGACCAATTTTTTATGTACAAAGAGTTACAGCTTCATGTGTCTTCTTGGCATGACATTAAAATGCATAGTTATTTTAAAAAAAATAAACAGGCTTTGAATTGTATTTTTATAAATATATATAAAATACATATATACATATACATACTTGTTTTATTCGTATTTCTTCTTTGTAATCCACTTATTCAAGTCAGTATAGAGTGTTAAATTGAATTATTGTCAGTGTGAAACTATATTTATTTACAATGCAGATGTAAAATTTGCTTTCTGTAAATGAAAATCTCCAGTGGAGTTCATTTGAAATTAGAACCATGACTCTTACTTCACAAAGTACTCCAGGAAGAATATAATCAAATGAAGAATTTGTCTCAATTAATATAAAACACACAAAATTAATTACTGATTAACTCAGTTCTGTCAGACATTTTTGCCCCAAAGTCTATATGTAATGCATAGATGGGTACTAAAAGGAAATTTCAGTAGATGAGGTCTGTTTAGGTACACTGGGTCTGCCACCATTCTTCAAAAGCAAAACACAAAAGAATTGTGCAAATGGGTGAACGGAACACCCTGGGTTTGGGTAGCTGCACAGTGCCAGGATGTTTGTGGTAGGAGCAGTATTTCCAGACGGTTTCTCTCTGAAATAGAGAAAGAAAAATAACAGAAGTTGAATTATTTTACTTCTTGAAAGTTTTGCACAATTCTTTGTCCAGCCATTAAAAGGCATTCTTCTTACTGAAACCAACATGGCACAGTTACAGCTTTCATCAGTATATGGTTCATTTGATTTTTGCTTTTATTTTTGGAACAACAGTAGATGTAGTCGTTAGAGGTTGCCTTCTAATTGGACTTCATGGGAATTTTTAGCTTGCCTGAGTATTCCTGCCAATGAGCTTGGACTAAGATTTTAATTGGCTTATGTTAGTTGTGTAGAGTGGCTGTCGTCTGATTTTCACTTTGAAGGCAGATAATGTTGAAAGAATAATCAGAGGTTTGTCTTCATGCTCAATAAGAAACTAGAAGTGTTGCATTTCTCATGCACTGGTTTACAAACCCTGGAATAAGATACTAACCTTTCTTTGGGGTTTACTACAGTTAGGGTTGTTGAAAAGCAAAGGTAAAATAAGCAACTGTTTAAACTTTTTTTGGAAGTATTGCATTTGAAAGTGACTTGATGAGTCATATAAGTCTGCAGTAGATACAGTGAAAAATGGTAAACTATTTTTTAAATGTTAATAAAATAATTTTGCTGTTCAACAACTACAGACCAATTTCAGTCATATACTTCCCCTATAAAATGGTGCAGCACTCTTTGAATTCAGTAAGGACCTGTTTGGGGGTGTTTAGGGTGAGAATAACCAGAGATGACAGGACTTTTCTCATCTTTACAATTATAGTATACATTCTCAACTAGAGAATCCAGAGGTGAGTATCTGTTTGGCATATTTTTAATATATTATGGCTGCTCACCAGACAGGAAGAAGAGAGAATTTGTCTCAGGTGACTTCAGTGTTTTGATAGGTAGCTGACTGTCTATCAAGCAAATCACTAAACAAGAAGCGTGGTGTGTTTGTATTTCTTGCATACAGTGGATCCTGCTCGCTGCTTAACGCGGAAAGCTCCAGCTGATTGCACTTAATGCCCTATGTTAAGTTTTAGCACTAATTGCCATATGCTGTCCTTAAGCTGAGGTCCAAATTGTGGCTGTAACTGATGGCTGCTGTCACCCAAGCAGCGCAGGTCGCTTGTTCTTGGGGGTATGGCTTCTACTGGAGCAGAACAGCATGGTCCTCACAGCTTCTCTGGTACTGTCGGCGAGTCACCCACGAGTCTCCCAACCCTTCACCTACGTGATTACGAGCGGGGAGTGTAGGTGCAAAGTGTTGAACATTGTTTAAAAGAAGTACATATCCCAAACCCCAATCTTTGTCCTGTTAGGCTGATTTTGTGCAGCTCTAAGTCCCATTTAAAAAGTCTTCTGAATACAGATACTTTTTTTCCTCAACAGTTTAATGTTTCTTTGGGTGGGAGCGGGGTAGTTAGGCGCTGCTGCGTTCCTGGGACAGTTGCTGCCCCATCAGACAAGGCCACCCCAAGCTGTTGCCTCAGAGCCGGGAACCAGGCTTGAAGGGAATCAGAACTGGACTGAGCGCCTCTGCATGGCAAATGGAGTACTGTGTAACTATTCCAAGACGAGTTTGGGGTATTTTTTTTTTTTTAACATAATGCACCGATAAACTTCCAGTTAAACTTTTGCGTGGAAGCGTCCACTTAAATGACGGCTTTATCAGCCGGCGTTGATGGGGACGGTGGTTAAAAGCCACGAGTATCGTTGCCGGAGTTTCTCTGGGCGGCTGGAGCGGTGCCGGCTCACCTCACCGCGCCCCGCCGGTGGGGGCAATCCC
>NW_009647231.1:1093213-1222288 GCF_000708025.1 Charadrius vociferus | reverse complement strand
GTTTCTTACAGCTCGGCGCTGGGAGGGCGCCGCCGGCCCGCGGGAGAGCGGGGCGAGGCGAGGCGGAGAGCTGGACGGCGGCGGTCGCTGAGCAGAGGGGGGGATTTCCCTCCTTCGCTGCCTCCTTCGCAGCTGCGCTTCAGAAATGAGGAGGAGGAAGGAGCGAGGGCAGCCCGCTGGCCGCTGCTTGTAGCGGGGACCTGCCGAATGTAAACCTGCCGTGCCTTTCGCGGGGGAGGGGGGGCACGCCGCGCTTGCTCTGCTCTGCCGTCGCCTTAAAACAGCTCTCCGAGATGGTGTTGGGAGAATCGGTGTGAAAACGTTTTGGTTTTTTCCGACTCGAAGGACGCGTTGGCTTGGCTGCTAGAAAGTGATGTTTTCCTGTGGGACTCGTGGAGGCACCACGGACGAGCCCGGTACAAGAGGAGGATAAGCTGCCTTTCTGATCAAGGTTATTTATAGTGACTGCCAAAAAAGTAAAGGGCTGGTTTATTATTCTTACTGTTCTGGATTTAACTTATTTCTCCCCCTCCCCCCAAGATTTTCTCTGTGCCTTGGTCTGAACCATACACAGCCACTGTGGATTCGTGTCTTTTTAAGCTGCCGCACCATGTTTTATTTATAAAGGAGATGGGACTCTGCAAACCAGTTAAATGGATTACAGTTAAGCCGTCACCTACAGAAGATAATGTGCTGCCTTCTGTAACATTTGTTCATTTGGAAGGCTTAATCGGGAGATTTCAGATACAGATTCTGACCTGGAAAAGTAAATGAAGCCTTCGATGGAGTATTTGAAATATTTAAGCCACTGCTGGGTTTTGCTATACTTTGTTTTTCTGTGACATTGGAAGATTTCTGTTACTTTTCTTACTGAAGCACTTTATATTTTAGAGGGGGGGGAGAAAAATCTCACATCCAGGTAACGTTGCATTTAAACTGATGCACTGATTATGAATGACCTCAGCCACCTCATAAGTTATGGTGTGTATTTTGTATCTATGCATCTTACGCTAAGGGCAAGTTTACTATAATTCTTCGGAGTGCTAGTGTTTTTTAAATGTTTCCCCTGTATCCATGAAAACAGAGGTATAGTGGAGTACTTGTGAGAATACTTTCAGGATGGGGAAGCCCCTTAGCAGGCCAGACTGTCTACGTCAGAATCCCCCATGTGTTGGCAAAGGGGAAGAAGATGAAGATCTGAATATTGAGGACTGCTACGTTCCCCAGAGGTCCATCTATGACACTGTGCGGCTGAATGAACAGATTGATTCGGGCTCCAAGGGCAGCCTCTCCTCGAGGCATTTCACAGACCGAACCTTACCCTACAGTCACAGAACACTGGACATCAGCACTTTGTGCTCCAATGGTGCCCTTACTTCTTCCAGTGTTTTTGAGCTCCGAAGTCGTGAAGCTAATAAGTTAGATGAAAAAATGATCTTTGATGCTCTCAAACTGAACAGTGATATAATTCGGACAGCTGGATTACCCAAAGCAAAGTCTCATACAGAAAAGAAGGAACATAGGCGATCGTGGAGAATGTTTGTTCCACCCAACTTTTCAGATTACACGAATAAAAGTGAATGCTCCTTTAATGAAACTGCTGATATGTCAGATACAGCTAGGTCAGGCAAATGCAAATGGGGTACGAATTCCCTTACCTCAGAAGAGGATGATTCTGGTTTATGCAGCCCTCCAACAGAAAGGGAAGAAAAACAAGACACACTGTTAGCAGGGGAGCAAGCTCAAATACGAAGTTTATCTTCTGCAGAAGATATCCATGCAGTAGGTCAGTTCAGACCGTATTTCCCAGCAATTTGCAGAGAGCAGCAAACCCCACTGCTTGCAAGCAGTAGTGTCCCTGTCAAAGAAAGCTGCAGATCGGCTTTGCATGACATTTTACCCTCTGGAAGAGTAAAACAAAGCAATGCACAGACATGTGAGACTGATCAGGAAGAGATGGGGGGGAAATACTCTCACTTACAAGGCTTCAAAGAGAAAACTCTGTCACACGAAGATCCTCCTCAGATTGATGAAAGAAGTATTTCCCTCGACAAAAATGAAGTGGAAAATGCTTATGAAGTTCAAGAAAAAATGAAAACACGAGTCACAACAGTAGAGGAGGATTACGTGGATGATGCACATCATGATGTAGATGTTTATTATGCAAATATTTCTGTAAATACTAGTGACTTGGATTTAGCAAAATACGAGATTTTATCTGATACAGAGGAATCTAGTATAGCATGTACAGGCTCAAATGAAATGACATTTTCTGTTCAACAGCTTGAATTAGATAGTACTGTAAACTGTCCAAAAGCTATTCCAGGGAGAAGTAAAGGCAATATCTGGACTACTGGCATCCAAGAAACCTTGGATACAGTCTGCAATGGCCTATTGTCTAACAAGGTAATTTAAAAAAAAAATAAATCTGTAGATTTTTGAAATAGTTGTAATGCAATGTGAAAGACATTTGTTTAAAGCTTTCTTTAAGTTCTGTTGTTGAAAAAATGTCATTTTTTTATTAATTTGGCAGATGCAGTAATCAGTATCATTTGCATAGCACAAATGAGATATCCAAAATAGGTGAGATGGTCAGTTCAGAAAATGAATTGGGGGCAAATTCTGAGAGGGATGATTACTTCCAGCTGTGCGGGGCTGGATTATTTATTGCCCAGCTGGTGCCTGTTACTCCCGATGTGGAGTGCCTTCTCTGTGCACTCATGTTGGTGCTCTGTGTTTGTACAGAGCGTGGTTACAGGCAATGGCATTCAAGGGCAGCTACAGCCCATGTGTTCAGCCCGACCAGCCTTACTCATCAAGGTATAAGCAACAGTATCAGAGATCCTTGTGGTTTCCAAAGCAGGCAGATTAAAGGCTCACCGCCTCTTCTGAAAGCCAACTTTTGCATTTGCGTGCCAGAAAGCAGTTCTGACGTTACGGTAGTATTTTACAAGCGCAGAATCTTGCAGCGCTTTGCGAGTGGTGGATGAGGTAAGAGAGTAAGAAGTGAAGCTTTGTAATAAGGAAAGGGTGTTTGTCGGGTCTGTAATTTTTTTCTTCCCACTCTGGTTGAAATCTGAGATACTTCAAGCTTTGTTGCTAAGTTGTTCTGGTAAACTTTGGCCTCAGCAATAATTGTAATTTATTTTAAGCTTCTCTCTGCAAAGAATGCATGCGTTTTTAAAGGGCAGATTATGGAGATCAGTCCTCTCTGTGGTAGGACGTTGCTCTCAGAAGATGAAGCTTTATGGCACATAAAAGAAGAATTTGTTATTGATTCTGTGTGGAAATATTATTCTGCCTCCTCCCTACCCTACAGTCAAGAAAAACACAAGCTTTTTCCTTTTTCTGGGAGCAGCCAGCTGGTTGCATTCTCTCAGTTTTCATATAACCATGGTCTGACAGTTTACAGGTTTTTTTTGTCCCTAGGAACAAAATTCTTAGGAGTGCTTAATTTATTTTACCCCTCGTGTTTAGTGTAGTTGCTTTAGCTTCTAGATTGACTTGTCAAGCTGGTGGAAGCGTGCTCAGCCACCTGAGGTCTGCTGCTTTAAAAGCAATCACTTGCCACACTGTGTTTGGTGCAAAAGAGGAGAGTCACTGGTATGTTCAAAGTGATCCCTACTTTTCAGGATGCTGAGAAAGGTTGCTTTGAATGCACTAAGTGTACACCAAAACTGTTACTGAATGGTGCTATAGAAATAGAAGGATTTAGGGTCAAAAGTTGAGCATTCTTTAGCATTGTTTATTCATTGGTTATTTTTCACTGGCCTGTGTAATTAATTCAGGGGCTTCAGGCCATTTTCTGATCTCATTGACACTGGTGTCAGTGCAGCCTAATGTGGCTGAATACAAATGGAGATTTACATTGCTGTTGCTAATGGTAATAATCTGCCTCTGAAAAAGCTTAAATACCTGGAAAAGTAAAATAAAGCAAACAGAAAACTGCTCTTTGGGTATGGTCAAAACCCTGGCAATTTGCAAGAGTATCTGTCTGAATGAAAACCCATTCTCCTGGGCATCTGCTGGGATACTGTTTCAGCAGCATCTGTAGTGCCTCCACCTCACTTGTTACCATTATATATATATATATCCTAAAAACTACCTTAAAATAACTTTTCTTTCACTACTTCTTTAACGTAAAACTTTTGCTTTTTGTTGTAATTTGGAAAATAATGCCTAATTGTCTCTCTTAGTGTGTGTTTCTTTATTTATTTGAGGACAACTTAATAATCCTTCTGTACCCTTTTTTTTTTTTTTAGATTTTGTAGATAGATAATTAAATAGATTAGTTTCTCCAGTCTTGATTCCTCTATTAGAACTTCTTTCTTTTTTTCCTTTTTCTTTTTCCCCCAAACCTTTCTTCCCTTCTCTCTCTCTCCTTTTCCTTCCTGTCTAAAACTACTCATGGAAGCGTACATCATTTTCCCTCTGTAATGTATTGCATTTACTCTGTTTAGATTGAGTCTATTCTGTTTAGATTTAATAATTTGTTTTCAGGAAGGTGCTGATGAGAAACGGTTTCCTTTCTTCTAGACGCCAATTTTCCGTGGGTTTTTTTGTTGCATGCAGTGATGTAAACACCAGATGCATTTTATGTCAGAAGATACAATGTTTCATGTGTGTCTTGGTTTCAACTACAGGTATTCCAGAAAGAAGAAATTGAACCCCTGCAAGTAAAACAACAGGAGGTAAATTGGTTGGGCCAAGGCCTTATTCAAAGTGCTGCTAAAAGTACCAACACAGAAAACCTTGAACACGACCTTGAAGATGTCAACACCCGATGGAAGACTCTTAATAAGAAGGTTATTATTTTGTATACTGTTCTGCTTTTGTTGTGTCCTGCTTTTTGATTATTTGCTTACTGACGTCTTTCAAAATACAGGAAATTAAATATTCACTAAGAATATGAATTATATTATACTTTACACAATCACTTTGTTGGTAATTCTGAGGATAAGATTTATATCAGTAGTAGCCAGAGGTATTACTATCACTTACATGGTTTTGTCAAACTTTCTATAGGTCTGTCCTGGATTTTTATTCAGGAGAGACTCCTCTAGGACCATGTGTTCCTTCCTGCTTAAGCAGAGCAGGGACGTTTGATAACCCAATCAAAGAGGTTGGAGTTTTGACGCATTCATGGGGAAGGTAGCTATGTAACTTGTAGCCATACACTTTCAAGTAGTTCTTCTTCAGTCTTTGTTCATGCGTTTTTTCACTCTGTTGTATTTGTTCATGTACACTGTTGTACCTGCACAGTGCACAGAGCAGTGATACGACCCAGCTTTGTGTGACTAGTGGCACATTTCCTTTATAGCACTTTTAGGGTTGTATTGCTTGAGGCATTGGAAGGTACCACTGCTTTGGAAAACTGGCTGTAGATGTTTTTCTATGTTTTTGAAGAGTTCTTTTCCAGCAGTAGCTTCTGTTGGAAAATGGAAAGGGTGGGAAGTAGAAACAGTGCTCATTTTCCTCCACTCTGTCTTCCTGAAGGAGTGATGCAGCAGAACCATAGACACCTGTGGTTCCCCTATTTGCCACCTTCTTTACTATTTCTTCTTCCCTTTGAAGGTATTATTGCCCCTTACTAAGAATTGCTACTTTGGGTGCCTGGCTCAGCCTTTCATTAAGGAAAATGAAGACCATCTGAAACACAAATGTACTTCATAGCACTGTAGCTATATAAAACATGATTATCTCTTGTAAGGAACTACTAGAGCAGTTTGATTTGCTAGGAGTCAACCTCTTCTTTTTATTGGATGTCTGTAGCCCCAAAAGATTAATGCCAAATTGTGCCATAGTGCTTTTATGCATAGTTGTGAAAATGAGCGTGTTAGCGATATTGCCAGATGTTCTACAGGTTTTGGCTGCTTATTTCAAAGAAATAAAAAGAAAAGATGAGTACAGTCTGATCCTCTACTTTTTTTCAGGTTGCCCAGCGTGCTGCGCAATTGCAGGAAGCCCTCCTTCACTGTGGGAGATTTCAGGATGCCCTTGAATCTCTGCTTAGCTGGCTCATTGATACAGAAGACCTTGTGGCTAATCAGAAACCACCATCTGCTGAATTCAAAGTTGTGAAGGCCCAAATACAAGAACAGAAAGTAAGTAAAATGCGTTAAGAGTATCTCTCCTTCCACTGTACCAATGAGAATAAATTCCCAGTCTTTGGCAAAGTATAAAATCTGTTTAAATGTATTACATTACACTGAAGTGTGCTGAGGTGTTTTAAAGCAGCCATCTGTTCGATACTCAAGAATCTGTCCAGGGCTGGGAGAGGTGCTTGTCTTCTGGCACATAAGACAAAGAGTGACACCGTGCAATCTGACCTCTGGTTAAAATTATTAATGCTGTCCGGAAAGGATTGCTAAAGGCCTGTTGGAAAAAGAGAAAGCAAAAAATGCAGCGTTTGGCCATTTGGAAAGTAGGAAATAAAAACTAGTAAATTTTTATTGTAAGAGTTCCAAGGTAATTTTGCAGATTATGGATTTAAATACTTGGGTTTTGATCCCAATTGTGATCTGATCATTGTTGGTAATTAGCTGGAATGCTGTTGGGAAATGGCCTGTGCTAATGCGGAGACGCTATCAGTGTTGTCAGCTTCTGCAAATTTTCATAATGGTTCTAGAAAAATGAACCGTAATGTAGCTTATGAAACATACAGTCCATGCAGCTGGGCTGTGTGGCCCTGCCACCCAGAGATTTCCTATAAAGTTACTGTCAATACAGGTATTCATGTTGCGATATCTGCAGAGGTAAAATGTTAATGTTACCAACGGCAACTAGAGCATGGAGGAAGGGAAGATTTTGGACAGAGGTGTGTTTTATTCTTCACGGAGAAGTTCATTTACTGGACTAAATTAGTGAACTCAATTGTGGCTTAAACTAGTGATGAGTGAATTATATAATAGTTTTTAAATCTATTTTCCTATCTCTCTGTATATCAGAATTATCTTTGTGTTGCCAAATCTAGAAGGGCATTCAGCTTTCTCAAAAATGTTCCTATATGATGTATCAGATACTCTAAATAGCTTGTTTCCCTCAATGGTATTAAATAAATAGAACTTTTTCTTCTGTATGTTCACTCTTCAGGCTGCCACACAACTTTACCCCGTAGAAACCAAGGAGGTTGTTTGGGCTTGGCGAAACTCTGCTGTTCATAGCAAAACAATTGAGAAACTAAAATGAGCGCGTTGGGGGGCAGGGTGGTGTGTGTGTGTCTCTTTTTGATTAACATTATTCACACTTTCATCACAATATAGGCATTGCTTTTTCCTTTTTTTGCTTTAACGGATTTTCAAGAAGTCTAGCTCCTTCTGTTTTTTATACTTGTGTTATTACAATGTTTCTTAATAACCCGCTGCCTGATCGCTTTCTCTGTAGCTTCTCCAGAGGTTGCTGGATGACCGCAAGCCTACTGTGGAGGTAATCAAGCGTGAAGGGGAGAAAATTGCAGAGTCAGCAGAACCTGCTGATAGAGTGAAAATCTTGAAACAGTTGAGTTTCCTGGATAGTCGATGGGATGCGTTGCTCACTAAAGCTGAAACAAGGTATTTGAAATTCTTTCATAGATTTGAAAAATGTAGACATAGTATGTAATAGATGATTAGAAGCAGCATGTGGAACTCTATAGTATGAAATCTTCTAAGTACTATCATTCTTGTTATTACATTACATTATTGTGTCTTGATGTTGATATGATAGGTCCTCTGAAGGAAAAGTGGAGAGAAGTGACTTGAACAGACCAAAAGCTTTAAAAAAATATTTAGCCTAAGATGCCAATATCTGTTAAGATTAACTGCATATGTATCTTTTGAATGTTTTACCTCTGTTAGTTCATTAGAATGCAAGTTTCTTGATGCAAGAACCTGTTTTGCATAGAATCAAGAGCAAATTTTATACTTAACAAATAATAATGATGTTCCCTTGGAACTTCAAAATCCTGTCATGCTGGTACAAACAGGGGGCGCTCAACTCTTCTTCCCCTTTTCTGTTTGGTGTCATCCATGTCATTATTTTCTGTAACGTAGAGATCCTCATACTGTCAGTTACTGATGTACTTATGCAAGGTGCTGAGCTCCCTTAGTTCTCAAGAAGAAAAAGGACCGTCAAAGTATATAAATATATTCTAGCAACACATAAAACACTGTCGCTTAAAGACATTGCAGTCCAATTCAAGTTCCAATTAAAAAAAAAAACCACACAACCAACGACAAAAAAAAACCCCAAACCCATACAAACGGTATCTGTGTATACACACACATTGATTTATAAGTTGTTCTTGAGATATAAAATACCTGGAAAGTTATGAACTGTAAAGAGTCTTCGAAGAAATCTGTGTTGAAAGGGTTGATGAATGTGTTTTCTGGGTGGGGATTTGAAAAAGGACAGCCTTGTTCACAGCAGAGAGAAGAAGAGTGTGCATAAGAGGTGGCCTGGAAAAGGCACATAATTGAGAACAAGAAAGGACTTGGAAAGTTGAAGAAAAGGAATTTAACTGAACAGTGAAGCTTTACAGTGAAGAACAAATGGTTGTATTGGCATCTGGGCACTCAGAGTAGCATTGAACTCGCCTCTGTTGTCTCCTACTCCTTTCGGTAGCTTCTTTTTAGTTCCTTTACTCTGAACCTCTTTTGTTACCTCATACTAATAATATGATTATTTAATTAGTGGAGCCAACCACTAATAGACCATTATTTCCTTCTTTCTTTTTTTTTTTTTTTTGTTATTGAGTGAATCTGACTCATTAGCTGGGGTAAATGTTAATGTCATGTTTAATTTAATATTATTCTCCCAGTCTGGTGATACTTAATTAAAAATCAAATTGCGACTTTCTCAACCCATCTACTAGCCACAAGCTCATCTCCATTTTTCTTTGGCTGGTCTCTAGAAATGAAGAGGAGATTTGAGGATGATTTTGAAAGCTATATAGAGCACTTCACTGAGTGTTCTGTGGCTAAGTGTCTCATGTCTACCTTGTTTATAAGCCTTGGGAAGCATGTATAAACATAGCTTTTGTCTGGAACGAGATCCCAATTTGAAAGACAATATTGTGGTGCTTTTGATGATGGGCCTGTGCAAACCTCATGAAGTTCAACGAGGCCAAGTGCAAGGTCCTGTACGTGGGCCAGGACAATCCCATGCACAAATACAGGCCAGCTGGGGAACAGATTGAGAGCAACCCTGAGGAGAAGGACTTGGGGGTGTTGGTGGATGAGCAGCTCAACATGAGCCGGCAATGTGCGCTCGCAGCCCAGAAAGCCAGCCACGTTCTGGGCTGCAACAAAAGAAGCACGGGCAGCAGGTTGAGGGAAGTGATTCTCTCTCTACTCCACTCTGGTGGGACTCCATCTGGAGTACTGCATCCATGTCTGAGGCCTGGAACATAAGAAGGACATCAGCCTGTTGGAGAAGGTCCAGAGGAGGGTGTTGAAGGTGATCAGAGGGCTGGAGCACCTCCCCTATGAAGACAGGCTGAGAGAGTTGGGGTTGTTCAGCCTGGAGAAGAGAAGACTCCAGGGAGACCTTACAGCAGCTTTCCACTATTTGAAGGGGGCCTACAAGGAAGCTGGAGAGGAACGTTTTACAAGGGCATGTAGTGATAGGACAAGGGGGAATGGCTTCAAACTGGAAGAGGGGAGATTGAGAATAGATACTAGGAAGAAATTTTTCACTGTGAGGGTGGTGAGGCACCTGAACAAATTGCCCAGGGAGGCTGCATCCCTGAAGTGTTCAAGGCCAGGCTGGATGGGGCTTTGAGCAACCTGGTCTAGTGGGAGGTGTCCCTGCCCACGGCAGGGGGTTGGAACTAGATCATCTTTAAGGTTCCTTCCAACCTAAACTGTTCTGTGATTCACATAGGGGGAGAAGTCTGCTTGAATGAAATTATTTCAGCAGTGGTTGTAAAGATGACTCTTCCTGTAATCAAGAGCCTTCTCTGAAATTTAATAATCTGAAACAGGAATGTTTTAGATACTCCTTTTTTATTTTGGAGGTCAAGTCTCTGTGCTTTATTAACGTTGTCCCACTAAGTTCATTGAGAGCTATTACTCAGAACAGGAGATGCAAAAGTAGAGCCAAATAGTTCTGTTCACATCATTGAACAAATGTTTAAAGATATTTTACAATGCTGAGGAAGCATGACAATATGTTCTGGTTCAGTAAAGCCTTTGCCCAACTTTAAAACACATAAAATAGTCAAGGGAGTGTAACTTTATGCATAAAGACAGTTAGAAACTTGAGAACTATCATGATTGGGTATAAATCAATGTTTTGCTAAATCGAGTGCTAGATTATTTTTAGCAAAAAGTATATGAATAAAGTGATGCTCTTTTAGCTAGTATGCAAGTTTTGTAAATAAAAACAGTTTCAAAAGCTTCGGAGGTGGGTGGTTTTTTTTAAATTTTATTTGATTTTTACTTTACCTTGGTTTTCATTGAGTATCACGGATATATGTCTATTTCATTTGGTGACTGGTTCCTACAATAAGACAGAATTATTTCTTTTACTTTGTAAAGGATTCCAGGGCTGGTTTTTTGGTTTGTTTTTTTTTTAAACTATTTTGCACTTACTTCATCACAAAAATAACCTTTTTCTTTGTATGTTGATAGGAACCGTCAGTTGGAAGGCATCTCGGTGGTAGCGCAGCAGTTCCATGAAGCTCTGGAGCCGTTGGTGGAGTGGCTGACTGCCACAGAGAAGAGGCTTGCAAATGCAGAACCCATCGGAACACAGGCCTCCAAACTGCAGCAGCAAATTTCTCAGCATAAAGTAAGATACTAACCGCACACTTGCTTGTGTCATTCTTTTTCAACGCTTCTGTAAAGTACAACACAACTGGCAAAACTGTTGCGGTGTACCTATGTTTTACCATACTGATTTTTTTTTTTTCTGTAATTTGAGTTTTATATATTTACGTTGGCAATAAGTCATTTTTCGTTCAGTTTTTATTAAGTTCCACTTACATTTCTTTTATGTTTTTCTGATTTTCTTTTCCATTATTCATTATTTAAAAAAATATAGGCCCTAGAAGATGATGTCCTAGCTCACAGTAAGAGTTTACATCAGGCCATTAGCACTGGTCAGTCTCTAAAGACTATGAGCTCCAGGGAAGATAAAGATATGGTGCAGGAAAAACTAGATTCTTCTCAGGCACGATACATTGAGATTCAAGAGAAGAGCAACAGCAGGTCTGAACTTCTCCAGCAAGCTTACAGCAATGCTCAGATTTTTGGGGAGGACGAAGTTGAATTGATGAACTGGCTGAATGAAATCCATGATAAACTGAGCAAGTTGTCAGTCCAAGATTACAGCACAGAATTGCTTGAGAAGCAGCACTCTGAACTACTGGTATTTTTATTTCTGTTCATTTATTATTTAATTTGTTTTAAAATTTTATTTATTTTTCCATACTTCATTTCTTTTTCATTAATATATTTTGTTTAAAATGGCAATATGCTTATTCCAAGTAAAAAGAATATAATTTGTTATATCTGTGCTACCACAAATGGTCTTTTCTCTTAGGATCTTCAGGAAGAGATTCTTCTTAGAAAACAAAATGTTGATTTGGCTATACAAAATGGCTTAGAGCTTCTCAAGCAAACAACAGGTGAGAGCTTTTTTCTTGTACTTGTAAGCGCTTATGAGAAAATTAAAGTGGAATATGTAAATGTCCATATTTTCTGGTTAAAGCAGTTGTAGTTATTTTAATAAAGGTGTGAGGTAAAGGTAAGATGTTTTTGGGCCGATTTTACTATTAAAGTCAGTGAGCAAAAGTCCTTTTTTGCCTGCAGAGAATTTGGCCCTTGAATCCTTTATTATTTTTAGTGGAAAATTATTTTAGTGAACCTGCATTCCATTCCTAATAGCAAGTTATGGACATTACTCATAATGGAGGGCTGTTTGGCAGTGGACGCAGTCAATTCCCTGCAGGCATCCACAGATGAACAAGATATTAGACTACCTTTTACTGCAAGAGGAAAGCTTTGGCCATTGGAGCTAATACTGTGGGAAAAATTGCATTCCAGTTGTACACAACGTGTCTGTTCTGTAGATCAACATCTGTCTGGATTTTCCAGTAATTCTGAAGTTCTTGAACTCTTTAAGACACACATATGGTTGGGGGCAGGGGGTATCCTTTTCTCCTTTTCTGTTCCAATCTTAGACATTATGCATAGTCTATAATGAAATCTGAACATACACTAATAAATATCGGCAGTTTTTTTTTAATTTAGCCTTTTGAGTTGTGTTTCAAATGAATAGTAATGAGGGTGGACAGTCATGTCAAATATTACTGTAATTGGAAAATCTAGATAGTATTTTGTTGGGGCTTTTTTCCTTCACATTTTCAATAACCCTTATAAAATCTTTTTTTTTTTTCGTCTTTATAAGAAGTATTGTGAATTTAAGGATGGATTTTTTTTAAAGAACATTTGTGTTAAATATTGGATCTAAGTCCTTACTTTCTAGTAGTTTAGTAAAGCAGAAAAAAAGACAAGGACAGATCCTGAGCTGAGGTAAACTTTGTAGCTCTGTGGTCTTCAGTGACGGCAGGATAATTTACAACAGTTGAGGATTGACCTTGTCATCTTGTTTGGGTTATTTTATAATTTAAATACTGAGACTTCTGTAGTAGGTGGGGTTTGGGATTTGGGTGATCTTTTTGCTGTTAAATATTTGTGATCACAGGAAATAACATCCCTCTGATATTTTAGGTGATGAAGTTGTAATAGTTCAAGATAAACTGGAAGGCATTAAAGCGAGATACAAAGACATTACGAAATTGAGTTCTGATGTATCCAAGACCTTAGAGCAGGCTCTGCAGCTTGCAGGTCAGCTGCACTCAACTCACGAGGAACTCTGCAAATGGCTTGATGAAGTGGAGGTGGAGTTAATCTCATATGAAACTCAAATACCAAAGGGTGAAGAATTAAGCCAAGTACAAGAAAGACAAAAAGTAGGTTTTAGACCCTGTGAGTTATTTATTGCTCTATGATTCAGCTAGGTTTTGTTTTAAGTTATGTTTGGCATGAAGTTGTTTTGTGAATAACTAATTTTGGCATCAGATCATTTGACTAAATGTAACAGTAGTTAAGAATCTAACTCACTTTCCAGAGTCATCTGTTATAATCACTTACAAAATTGGGCTGAGGTTTATTTTTAGCACAAGAGAAGCACAACATTTCCTTTTTATTTAAGCAGCTACCTAATCCTGGGAAAACTCTTTAAGTTGTCAAACAATGTTATTTTGGTTTTTAGTTGTGACACGGATAAAATCCTGTGAAGTATAAAAAGAGTCAGCATTTAAAATATATATATTACTAATCTTGTTTAACAATATTTATTTCAAAAGAAAAATTGGAGTATAAACTGGGTGGCGTGGACAACATTGAGGGGGGGAAACTAAAAAAAATATCTTTCCATTAAATTTCTTAGATATATATATATAAAAATAAATGAAAGAGCAGTGGGGGTTTCTATACAGGTAAAAAGTAATTCCTGAAGCATTGTGTGATGATTTGATTGGAATTTAATCCAGTCATTTCTTATTTTTAGAAATCACTTGAATTCATCATATTTTGCTTTATTGCATGCCTGATTTCACTTGCTGGTGATTTGGTTCCTTATTGAGTTGCAGGATGTTATGAATATCCATTATTTTTATTTTCTTCATTAAGTACTAACAACTCTTGCAAAATTACAAAGAATTTCAGACTCTCATACTGACTGGAGAAATATATTCAAGATAGATTTTGTAGAAAATCCTCTTGAAGAATCACCCTCTTCTCTGTCAAATAGCTTACAGTATCAGAAAGCTAATACAGCTGAGCTGAAAATAAGCATGCTGATTTATCCCTTTGGTTTGCATGGAAAACATTTAAGTTCTTGACTCATGGAGTGGTTGAAAGAATAAAAAAACATGCAAGCTGTATGTGTTCAGCTTGTATGCTCACATGTTTACTTTAAATGGCCTTTTTCAGGAGTTGAAAAAAGAAGCAAAGAACAACAAAGGCTTACTGGACACTCTGAATGAAGTTGGCAGTGCCTTCCTGGAGCTGGTGCCGTGGAGGGCCAGAGAGGGGCTTGACAAGATGATAACAGAGGACAATGAACGTTACAGACTTGTGAGTGACGCGATCTCTCAGAAGGTGGACGAGATTGACGCTGCCATCCTGAGATCCCAGCAGGTACTGAAAACTGTTCTTTGGGCAATAACAGTCTCTGGCCATGTGTACCTGAACAAAAGGTGTCCTTTAATAACGTTGCCAAAAGTTTCTTGTCCTTGGACAGCAGAAGGCCTCTTTGAATGAAATGGGACTCCACTGTTAAGATATAAATTCCAGAAGTCAGATGATCTATACAGTTGTGTCTGCCTTTTCATTTACACAAACATCAGTCTTATAGCTAAAATGTCTGTAACTATCCTGTGGCTCCTTAAGTGGGAGTTTGCTTAAGTAAGAACTGACTGGCCCATGTCTTTTGTAGATCGTGTTGTGTTAAGTAAAATCTGGTCCAGATCCCCATCCAGTTTTACTCGATGCAGCACTGAAATCACTAGGGTTGCCACACCTTTTAGCATCAGCTGATTGCCTAGCTGCTTTGTACTTTCCACAATTAAAAGCTGGATCATCTTGTTCAAGCTGTAGTAGAGGATTTAAATAACAATTGCTATTATTCATATCCACCATGCTTTTCTTCTTGGGGCTCAAAAATTCAGTTATTTCATGTCTGGAGGTTTCTATACATGCACAGAGGTGTATACATAGGGGTAAATTTTGAGAACTGGCACACTGATTTGATCACTAAATAGTCATGTATTTAAGCTTGCTCATAAATGCATTGTAGAAACATGATTTTTCCAGTGTCTGCCTACAGTTCAGGCATAAAAATATCGGTGGCAATTTCTGTTTCTGCTAATAGTTCCCATAAACAGTTGTAACAGCACAAGGAGAAAGCATGTGCGGTATTTTTGAAGTTTGCTGAAAGCTGACTAAAAGATGCTGGTAGTAACTTGGATCACATAACTGATTTTAAAAATAACTTCATGTTTCTTTTTAAGGGGTTTGCTATGAATATTATCTTGTGTCATTAACCAAATTCTCAAAAATGAAGGGTGATTTTTTTTTTAGTGAGCGATAAGGTGAGGTAGAAGAGTGTATGTTGGCTCACCTTCAACTTTTCTGAATTCTATGCGTCTGTTGCATCCCTTAGCACAAGTTCAGCTGATTCAGGTGCAGGCATGAAAGGTCCAGAGCTGCTGCTCCACTAGCTAATGTTGCGAGGGCACATGGCACTTTAGTCCTTCATACCCCTCGCCTCCACGTCAGCACAATATACTTCTATACACTGTATCCTATGATAAATATCAAGTGGCTTAAAGTGCTTCCAGTGAAGGATAAGCTACTTTCCATTTAGCTCAGAGAAAGACCAGGCAAAATAAAAAATATTTTTTGAGAAGCTAGTGCTGTGTAAGCTTACCTTGTGGCAACTCATTCAAGTGCCTGTACTATTTAAAAAGTTTTGGGTGGAGGGCAAAGCCACTAAGAACATGAGGGTTCAATGGGAGTAGTGTGGGGTGCGTGCTAGATGTTAATGGGCCAAAGTGAGAAATGCAGTAAGGTATATGAACAGGTAAGCCTATTGTTTCATGTTGTGAATGGAAGCTGGAAGGTTTAATAGACTAATGCAGCGTCCTGTTTTTTAACTACCTGGGCAAAATGCTCCCAGATGGATGGTATTATCCTAGAGATAAATTTCACTGCATGTTTCAATCTTCATTTCTCAATACTGAAAGCAGTGGTCAGTGTCCCTACCCTAGTGGAGGAGTGCTACATAGAAACAGAAGGTCATATTCTACTTGTGGCTTACTTGTTGTTCTTCGCTCTAAAGCAGCCATAGAGAGTGCCTTAGAAAGCATTCACAGAGCAAGTCACAATGTTATCGTATTCAGAAGTCAATCATTCCTGGTTAGAAGAAAATGTACCACAATGAACTATGCTTGGTTAAACTGGGTGGGGATGAAATAGACGATTTTATAGTGACTCAAGTGAAGTTCAGGGCTCATAAATACCTGTCATGCATAATGGGAAGAAAACACTTCAAATTTTGGATGCAGAGAGTATCAATTTTGTGGGTTTTATTCCTTAATGTTGTATTTGAACATCACAAATTGGAAATCCTATACCCTCAGCAAATGGAGTTTAGAGTCCCTGTCCTTCCTCAATGCTATTTAACCTAGAATTTTCACCACCATGCCTTGATTTTGTTATTTCCATTAAATATTTGCTCAATATTATTTTACGTATCCATGGATCTTTGGTATTGGGAAGTCACGTTGCAGTTAATTTGTACATCTATCATATTTGAAATTACCTTCTTTATTTCCTTCATTTGGATCATAAATAGACAAGCTTCGGAAAAGCTCGGTGTGAGCTGCAGTTTCTGAAGCCAGGTTTAAACTACCACTGGTGCATGTGCTTAGTGTTAACAAACAGCACTGATTGTTTTGGAACATACCTTTCTATTTGGAAGTCACAATATTTAGGACAAAACTTACTTTCTGTTTCTTCTATGAGAAATGACGTGTAGTGAAAAAGAATGTTTGTGCTCTCTGTCATGTAACAAATGGATTATAAGGGCTGAAAAAGATTGACTCATACAGAATGAAATCTCAGAACTGCTTCTTTTGTTTTTGTGTGACTCATGATTAACCACTAAGACAAGACTAATTTGGTGGCTAAAGTGGACTCTAGTTATATTACAGGAGCAGGGCTGTCACGGTCTACAGCCACAACGGCACAGACCAGCAGATTTAAAACATAAGAGGGACGGAGAATGGTCAGAAAGAGACTTCTGGGGAAAGTGGGGGTATCAACAACAGAAGTAGCAAGTTCTAACCTAAACCATCTTGATAGATTTTCACAATAACTCAGAGCCATGTTAGTGTTCAACTAATTGCAGTGGGGGTCAGAGTTTAAAATAAATAAATAAATAAATTAGTTCTTAGTAGTTTCTACGATAGCAGTTTTGTGCATCTGATCTTCCCATGTAGTATTTCTGTATGGCTTAAGATCAAAGGTGCCCCTGTTGAGTACTGCGACGCATGTGTGCAAAGATGCATACCTATAAACTTGAGCTGAAGAGAGAATGTGTGATTTATTTATTTTTTTTTTTTAAATTTGGTCTTACTTTTCTGAAGAATTACGTGCCTGTGTACTTCTTTGCAGGATCTCATGCTCTCCTTCACAAATTAGTAAGAAATAAATCCTTTAAATCCTCTCATTACTTTAGTGCTTTGAGGTAATTTCTGAAACATTTAAATGTTGACGAATGGTAGTCAAAAGTTAATCTTTTAGGAAAAGGACTGGCTGCACCCAAATGCCCGAAAGAATTTTCACATTTAATCCCAGGTCTAGCTATGGGTGAAATCCTGTCTTCTCTGAATTCAGTGAGGTTTTTCCACTGACTTAGTTGAATTGTGATTGTTTTGCCTTTATCATTTAATACCAAAGCAGGTCTTAAGATTAAAAGGATAACATCAAAGAACTATTTCTTAGTGTAATTGCAACACTAGCAGTAATAATTAACCTAGAGAGGGAAAAGACACATGGAAGTAGAATAAAATGAAAATAAACAGTCTAGTTAAAATTCTGAAATGATAACCCTTTTTATTTTCTTATGTCTGTTAGAGAGCTGTAGGCCTTGGAAAAATGTATTTGTTTCTGTTGTTTGTCATGCTTATGAATTAAGCTGCTTGTATTACAATCTCTCAGAACCATTTTGGGCTTTGTATTTCATTTATATAAAACCCTCATATGGAAAGTGAGCCGCTATCTTTCTAACAATTCAAAAGTATTCTTTTTAATCTTCTTTAAAATTTTTGAAATGGTCATTCTAATTTCATGCCTACAGAACCACTGAACTAATTCATGTCTCCCGCATTTAGTTTGATCAAGCAGCTGATGCTGAATTTGCCTGGATTGCAGAAACAGAAAAGAAACTGATGTCTCTGGGTGATATTAGGCTTGAGCAAGACCAGACCATGGCTCAGCTACAAGTTCAAAAGGTAAAAGAAATGCATTTTCAACTGTCATGTTAATTATTGGCCGGCACACTCTCCATCTCGAAAATGTACTGGCATGATTTAATTTTCAGTCCATCATGATGCACTTCAAAAATAGTTTTTGCTCTGTGTAGTCTTTTTTTTTTTTTCTGACCAATTTGTATTGTGTTTCAAGGCTTTTACCATGGAGATTTTGAGGCACAAAGATACTATAGATGAACTTGTTAAGTCTGGGGATAAGATTATGAGCACATGCACCGAGGAAGAGAAACAGACCATGAAGGTAAAGTTCCTTAAATTACAGCTACAGCGGTAGATATGCAGACAATATGTAAGTAGAAGGATTCCTATAGTGTCCTTTTTAAAATACTAATGAAAAAGCATTAATTACATCCACTTCTAGTCTGAGCGTTGTAATATTAGAAGAAACACTGTTGTGTATCACTCTCCTTCCTTCAGGATGTTCAAAGAACAAATGCTGTGTACTTGCTTCATTCCCTGACACTAATTTGGAGCCCCATTTATCATCTTCATCCATGGTAAATAGTGTTTTAGCCAATGGACAATCGAGCAAATAGGTATTAGTCATCCGGGGTGGTGTGTGTGGAATCTGTCTTTTTATCTTCACCAGTTCTCTTGGGTCAGTGACGCTCTGGGCATGTGTATTTCTGTGCCAGATTCAATGGCTGTGCACCTCAGCGTGAATCTTTACTTTTGTTTTTGCTGATTTCAGTGTAGACCTTACTTGCCAAGATTATTCCATCCTGTTGACTAACACAGCCCATGAAAGGCATTCTTGTGCTTTTGTCTATTACACACACACACAGCCTGATATTTGGGCTGTATATATATGTGCAGACAGACTTTTTGTGTTGGCGTTTAAGAATGGATTAGTTGTGGGGTTGGGTTGTTGGTTGGGGTTTTTTTTTCTGAATTATGGTGAGGCTGAATATGTTGTGGAAATTTAGTCCTTCCAATGATCACCCTTCTTGAACAATACTTCACTAATTATGCTCTGCTGCAGGATCTCTGAATAAATTTGATTTTCTCTTAAGTTAATTTAAAATAGATGAGATGTTCTGTCCATGAAAGGGAGATCAGTTTTATGTGAGTCTGTTAAATATTTGTATTTTTCAAAAATACTGTACATCTGTGTGTTAGGCTATGTTTTGTCCTTTGGATAGCATCTCTATACTTAATTTACATGCAAGACATAACAAATGAAAGGATAGCTTGTTCTGCCAAAAAAGATTCTTTACTTCACATTCAACGGCTTGCTTTTATGTCTAGTTTTTCCAAGGCTAGCGTTTATGTGCATTGTCACATATAATATTTCATAAAAATGATAACATGGGCAGTCTTCCATGGGAAAAATGTATAGCTAGTTGATACTTTCTTTTATTATCACGTGCCCAAATACTGTAGATTTGTAATGTTTAAAACTTGTAGTTCTGTCATTTTATTAATGGTAACACATCCTCATTAATTAACATATGCTAACCTTGAAAATAATGTTTTGTGGTTTCTGTTGCAAGTTTGTGAGCTACAAGCACAACAGTATACCCTGTTCTTTTGGCAGATTTTATAAAAAAAACCCCAAAAAACGAAAAACCAACAGATTTTCATGTATTGTTTGTGGTGCTTTGATTCAGAAATGCTGTGGAAGACTTAGTTTCTGCCAAGTATCATTGAAGATAAACCTCTTCAGTAAGGAAGTGGGGCTAAGATCTGCAGTCAAATCATTTGCAGCTTGACTGGAAGCTCTGTGAATAAAGTGTTATTTGTAAATATCAATATCATTAAATATGTTCTAATTACTTTGAAAGTACTCTGCCAAATTTCGATCTCCTGCAATATTGATTCTGTCCACCTTAAACACTGATACTGTAGAAACTTTATCAAAACTAAAAATTGGGTCACTGTGGTTTAGTGCTATAATTATCAAAGATTGTTTAGAAATAGATTATTATATATATAATTAAAATTGTTAGGTAATAGACATGTGGAAAAACATACATTGATATTTTTTGTTAATATTTTTTTTACAGAAAAAAATGAAAAGCCTCTTACAGAAATATGATGCAGTCTGTCAAATGAACTCTGAGAGAAACCTCCAGCTGGAACGAGCTCAGTCCCTGGTTAACCAGTTCTGGGAGACTTATGAAGAGCTTTGGCCGTGGTTAACTGAAACAGAAATGATCATCTCTCAGCTTCCTGCGCCAGCCCTTGAATATGAAACTTTAAAGCAACAACAAGAAGAGCATAGGGTAAGCATTTTGCCAATTTTGCAAAACAAAGTGTCGAAATCCAAGTAGTATTCTGCCTAGAACTGTGGAGTACTCTGTTAAACACTGAAAATCAGACAGTTATACTTCTGTTGAAAAAAGAATTATTTAAAATACTAATACAAAATAAATACATTTTCAATCATGCCTCTGCTGTTTTCTAAACTGCATGCAAACAAGATTCTCTGGGGAAGGCAACAATGTATAAGCATAAAAGCGGGCTAAAGGGGAAAAAAAACCCCACCATTGTAGTGAGAGGACTGAGCACGAAAAGTTAATGGTTAAGAAGTAAATTTAAAAGTACACATTAATGTCAGTATTAGAAGAAACCAAACCCATAAGCAGAAAGAACAGACATGGGATGTTGTAGCAAGGAATAAAAGAAGGTAAAACATGGTTATCTAAAGAACTGGAGTACTTGCTCCTGGCGTGCTGAAAGTGAAACGCTGCCTTTGTGTACAGTCTATATACAAATATGCACAGGCATTGATCTTGTACACGTAAAAAAATTAGCTTTTATTTTGTTGCTGTCATTGGAACTAAACTTAGCTGAGCCAGGAACATGGACAGTTAGAGGGCCAAGAATTGATTGCTTGGGTTCCAGCTGATCTCATAATCTTTTTTCATGTGAAGTATGTTTGTTATGTAATAATTAAAAGAAATAATTGTTTACCATAACATCACAAAATAAAGGCACAGTGTTGTAGGCTGGCCACCGTATGGGCTGTCTTACATGGAGGAATAATCAGCTGGAATAAAAATTAGTACTTTTTATGTATGGCTACTGGTATCGTATGGAGTCAGATGTATCCCACCAAGGTTAAAAGCCTGTATGTTTTGGCACATGCAAAGCCCATATAGCTACTGGACATACCTGTCTCTCCCTGCTCAGCGTAGAGTAACTAGGTTTTTTAATTTTAGCTGACTCAATTAAGTGACTCAAGTTAGATAGGATGAACCCTGGCTTCAAAGTCTTGTTTACTCTGAGACCAGTTAATGAAGATATGCCACTCTTATGTACTGGTAAACACTGGGTTCACCCATTTGTCTTCCTATTATGTCCACAATGAACAAACATGCTCTATTAAGACTAGCTGTATAACATGAGCTTTACAAACTATCTTGATTAGTCACCAACCAAATCATGCTTGCTTCACTTACAGGATTGTTCCCCATCTACTTTAATCATTCTGCTTGCATGAGAGGCCCTTTAGATGAGCTTCTATTTTTGCATTTTCCCTGGGCTATGCCATTAGCTGAGATTTGTTTGTTAAGTAGAAGATTAATGCCAGGCAATTTTAACACGTAATCTGATCTGGAATACTTGTTTACTGGAATTGTTTACCCAATGGTAGATTATGGAGAAGATCAAATCATTTATTGTTCTATTAAGGAAAAAAAAAGGTTCCGAATGTGAATTGGAAACCATTTTCTATATTAACTTACTTTTCTGTTCGGATGTATTTAGTGATGACTGTCTTTGTTCCAAGTCATGGAATTCATAGAGTTGATTCTATGTGAGTAGCATGCAGTCAATTTGGTTTGAATTGAGCTGTGGGGAGAGTACTAGCATAAGGTTTGGACCCAGAAATGTGCACTCTTGTGGCCTTGTCTCAAATCATCTATTTGCACAAAAATAAAACGCAAAAAATTATTTTCTAAAAACTTTCAGACTGTTCTTAGTTTCACCTTTTCCTCTTCTCTGTTAATCAATGTTATTTTTCTTGTTGTAAGAAGAGTTACATTCTCAGTAAGTAGCTTGACTCAGGGGCTTTTGTATTTTCATTGCTGTTTTGTCATCTAGGGGCTGTAGAGATTCAGGGTCACTGTCTTTTCGGTTTTCTCAGCTTCTCCTCTTCTGGGGAGGAGCAAGGAAGCCAGCCAGTATCAAGATTTCTTTTTAAGGGAAGGACCTTAGTTGATGAGAAGAGGATTTATTTACACTGAGACTGATATAGGCCCTTTTCTGTGTCTTCATTAATTTAAACAAACTCTGAGCTGAGAGGAACAGAGCATGTGCCTCTCATGGTCCTGCACAGGGGCCATAGGGTAGAAATGCGTGGGGTTCACAGCACCGGCAGGGACAGTGCCTCACAAGACAGTGGGATTTTTCTGGAAAGGGAGGGATGAGCTGAAAAAACAAATAAAACTGGAGGGAACGATTGGGCTACTTCCACAAAAAAAAAATCCCTTTTGTCAGATCTATGGGTGCAAGTAAATAAAACCAAAATCTTTAGGCAAGTTGGAAGACACCTTGTGACCTTTCACTTCCACAAGCCTCTGCACAGTCTTCTGCACAGTTTTGACTTACTTAGGGAGTAGATGATGAAAGGGAGTAGACAGCTGAGATCAAATTTAATTTACTTATTAATTACTTGTTAAACTTTGTGTCAGTTAAGTAACAGAACTATTGTGAAGACAGAGGGGTCTTGTGGCCAGAGAGGAGACTGCTAAACTAGGTTGATAGGTCTCTACTAATCACTCTTCCTTGTCCTTTTGTCCTTTTCACTGATTTCTTTGACTCTTCCTTGTGCTAGTTCCCTCTTCTTAAGGCAAGGATAATTTGAATTAATATTCTTGCAGTGCCAGTACCTCTTTCTGTGATCTTCAATGGAAGGCTTTGCGGCAAGTGACAAATATCAACATGAAAAGTATATATGTAGTGGTGTTATGTACATGTCTAGAATATTGTTGCCATTTCTGTCATTATAGGTACTATATGTGATGGGGAGTGTCTGTTGCCAGCATCATATGCATAGTTAGCATCTTATATTTTACCTGTAATCATATGTCCTGCAAGAGTATCGCACAGACCTTTCCAGTGTCTCTAATTGTGATGTTTCATGTCTGGATAGCTCTCTGTTGGAATGGGAGCCACCACTGGCAGAGCAGTCACTAACTTTTATTTGATTTTATTTGTGCTTTACATTAGGATGAAGGGTATTTGTTTGGAATTTCTTGCCAGCTGGATGTGTTAGAAGTGTGGACAGCTGTAATGTGGTGGTGCAAGCATAAGAAACTGATAAGTTGTTTCGTTTGTTATAGCAACTGCGTGAGCTGATCGCTGAGCACAAGCCTCATATAGATAAGATGAACAAAACTGGGCCTCAGTTGCTGGAGCTGAGCCCAGGAGAAGGTTTTTCTATCCAAGAGAAATATGTGGCAGCTGACACCCTGTACAGTAAAATTAAGGAAGATGTCAAAAAGCGAGCACTGGCACTGGATGAAGCCATTTCTCAGTGTACCCAGGTATCAATTTAAGTTTAAAGTATAATTGGATTCATTCAAATGGAAAGATATGTAGACATTGTCTTCTTATCAAGAAGACATATATATATATATCTCAAGACTAAACTTCTGTTTTATCTGTATTTTTCAACCTAATGGCCTGTGAATGTTTATATCACTGCTTATGGCATTGATTTTTCTATTTCTCGAGGCGTTATAATTTTATGTATTGGTCAGTATTAAGACTACTGCAGTTGAAAAATGTTATTGCTTCTTAATTTTGAAGTAAAAAAAGGAAAAATAGGTTTAAAAATGTGGGATTTTATTTTCACTTTATTCCTCTCTCTCTTGCTGGTCTGTTACTAGCTGATGCTCCCTTTGTATGCGGATGTCACTGTTGATCAGTTAACTTGAATATAGTTACATCTTGAACTTGACAGCTTTGGTTACAGCTCGTTACCAATGGAACTAGAGGGTAGTTTGGCATTGGTAATAGCATTTGGTCTTCATTGCAGACCCACAAGAACTTAATGTAACCTGTGCTTGAACTGTTATGTGACAGTATTGTGAGCAAAATTAGACGTCACAAAATGTCATCATAACCATAAAACTCAGGTCAAGTCCATAAAAGCTGCACATCTGAGATTCATCAGCCTATCCGATGAACTTCAATAGGGTATTGTTAGGTGTCACATTCTGGAGACTTTTAAATATAGACTTAATTGTCATTTAAACCCAAACTAAAATTGTTTTACTCAAGCCCAAATTCAGAAAAGAACTCAGTAAAACTGTGTACATGAACCCATACAAAAACCTGAATAAAAATATTTTGTTCTATACTGTGTTTTTCATAGGAAATTCTCCTTTTTCTCTGTTTGCTGAAAATTAAGTGCTATACTTTGCTCAAGTCTCAAATACTAAATAAAGAAATAAACCTTAAAGTTCTCATCAATTCTACATTCTAAATAATTTTTGTCATAGGTCATTGTATTTAGTGTCATATTCCTAGCCCCTGCAGACTGAGTTTAAGAAGCTGAGGAAAAAAAGTGACATCAGATATTATCCTGCTTTTGAACTAGTTATAGACATTATATTATACTTTAAGTCATTCTAAACACCTTCCTTATTCACACTGCTGAAAGACGCCTGATGACTTAGATTCAGTGGGGTTTTTTATCTTAATACTCATGGAGCTGCAGATTTGAAACTCAAGATATTTACTTAGCATTTGAGTCCCTGCTTTGTATGTGATAGACATTAACATGTACTGGCTAAGTACAAAAAACAAGAATAAAAATGCATTCTTGGGTAACAGCGAGAATATAATCAGATGTTGAGAAAATACTTAATTATTTGTGCGATACTTTAAGGTTCATTTTCTATAAGTAAATGTATATGCAGATGACAAAGCAAAACATTGTAACGCCCAGAATGCAATTTTATATAATCTACTTTTTTATTAAGATACGTAAATATATATTATCAGGGCTCTGTACTATGATGGCTAGGTCAATGTTTGTCTAGACAGTCCTGGAAGAATAATTATTTAACTCTTCAGGTTTTAAATTATATTAAATTGCATTATGTATCAAAGGCAGCACATAACCTATGGAGCCAGAATAAGAGGTTGTAATGACTTGCATTTAGTTCCTTTTAAGTTCTAAAACACCTTGTCTCATTCATTGAAGTAGGAGTACAAGGAAGCCTACTGAACGTACTGACAATTTAAAAATGTAATGCATATGTCCTAAAATTAGACCTGAATATTGCCAATTTAATTTCCGTTTTTATCACTTTTGTAAGGTTTTGTTGCCACAATCAGCTTTTCAGAAGTCTTGAATGTGGGAAGGCTACTTATCTTTCATAACACATTTTGCTGGCTTGTATGATATTCACACTTCTAACAAAATCACTGAGTCCATAACATTAGTCACAGAGTTTGATTTGAAGTGGGTTGTATGGTGGGAAAAAGTAATTACATTTATATTGCCTATATTCCTTTGAATGAATAGAAAGGATGTAGCTATTTGTTCGCATAAGGTAATCTTGTTTTGCTGTGCTCTCTCTAGCACCTTTCCCAAGTGTAGTCAGGTTTGGTTTTTGTAGATCCTGGAGGATCATTAAATGCACTCACAATTTACTAATTTCTGTAATTTGACAGGGGCATTGTGGTGAGATATTTTTAGGAGTCTCTCTGGATCCAAAAGCATATAGTAAAAGCTAACTTTGGACCTATACCAAAGGATGAACCACGTTAACATAGCTGTAATTGAGTTTCTGGGCACCTACCTGGGCTCAGTCAAATGTGGGTGAGAATAATACATGCTGTTGTGTGCTTTTAGTTGCAGAAAGTAACATTCCTTTACTGCACTAACAAGTATCACCTGGGCACTAACAAATGTCTTTTTGAATGACCTTACTTATCAACTCTTAATCAGTGGTTATATGCCAGTATGTTGGTCCTGATATGAAAATGTATGTATTTAATATTAAGGTAAATAGCTTTCTAAAATGATGAAATCAGAAAGCCATGGCTCTCCAAAATAAGGTACAAACTACTGTATGAATTATGCAGGACTAAATGCAAGTAGATTCTGCCATATGTATAGGATCTTCAGATGGAGTGTCTCAAGACTGAACCCAGACTTCATACTAAAATCCTTAAATCTGAAAGGAAGTGCCATTTTGCAAGATTATTTTTGTAATTTAGATATTAAAAGAGGGGAAGAATCACGAAGGGTTGCACATACATGTGTTGGATAGAGATACTAAATACGTTAATTTTAAAGTACCTTTCTCCAGGAGAATTTCAGACGCCATTTTTCAGTTGTTTTTTTTTCTAATCCCTGCCACTTCTTTCTGTCCTTTACCACCCTGCCAGTTTCATGACAAGATAGATCCAACTCTTGAGAGTCTGAAACGCATAGTTGAACGTCTGAGGCAGCCACCTTCGATCTCAGCAGAGGTTGAGAAGATTAAAGAGCAAATCAGTGAAAATAAGAATGTGTCCATGGATCTGGAAAAGCTTCAGCCGGTGTATGAGACACTTAAACAGAGAGGGGAAGAAATGATTGCTCGCTCAGAAGGAGCTGATAAGGATATATCTGCTAAAGGTAAGACTGAGGAAAGTTTCATGTGGTGGAAATGCAGCAAGCTACAGCATATAAAAATCTTCATTTCTGGTGACCGCTAATCAGGGTATTGTGTTCTCCGGGAGAAGCTGCTAAAGATTTATAAAAGCAAAGCATTCATTTAAAATAATTAATCATGTGTATGACCTTTGTTTTATTTATAAAGTCCATGTTGGTTGTTTCCACTTAACATTATAAGGAGTCCTGTAAAGAAACAATTTTAGAGTCTAAATTTTAAAACGTACACATATGTTTCTGCTGTAGAACTGTAGAGAGATTTATGGCCAAGAATTGTTTGCCAAGGTAGTAATCTAGTTCCTTTGTTGTTTAGCTGTTCAAGATAAACTAGACCAAATGGTCCTCGTTTGGGAAGACATCCAGACCTTGACTGAGGAAAGGGAGGCCAAACTGTTGGATGTAATGGAACTAGCTGAAAAGTTTTGGTGTGATCATATGGCTCTTGTAGCTACTATTAAAGATACTCAGGACTTCATTCGAGAACTGGAGGGACCTGGAGTTGACCCATCTGTAGTCAAGCAACAACAAGAAGCTGCTGAGGTCAGTTGAAAGTATTTTATTTACAGTATGCAGAGAAAACACAAAATTACTATGAAGTACCAAAGGAGAATATTTTTTTAGAGATGAAGAGGGATAATTGTATAGAAATTTACTATAATGATATCTCAAGAGTCTGTGGTAAATAACATGTATCAGTGCATAATTGCAATGAGCATGCAACATGTGCCTGTCATTACATTTACATATCTGCTTATAAACATGTATATAATAAGCATGTCAGTGAGACTTTTAAACGTTACACATACTTTAGATTCCCTGAGTAATACGTAACATCTAAATGAAAGGTGTACAGATGTATCATGCTCTATGTATTGTGCTCTAAGCCTGTAATTATTTATGCTGATAGCTAAAGATTTGAAGGTTGAATGATAACCTCTGAAAAAAGAAAGCACTCTGATTAAAGAAATCTAATTGGAAACTTCCTGTTTATTTTTTTCCATCTCATGCAAAATGACATCATAAGCCATTGTTAGAATTCAGACTGATGTCAGTTGATTTCACTCTGACACTGCAAAGGAATGCTTATATTTTAAGCATCTAATTGTAAGTCCAGGTGACTTTAAAGAAAGCAAAGGTCGAATCCTGCCATGTCTTATCTTGGAAACAAACTATACATAGATTATTAAATTTAGTGTTAGCAGCACTAGATTTTTTTTTTTTTCTCTTCGTAGGCTGTTAAAGAAGAAATTGATGGACTACAAGAGGAACTAGAAACAGTTGTGAGCCTTGGCTCTGAGCTTAGAGCTGCTTGTGGAGAGCCTGACAAACCTATTGTCAACAAGAGTATAGATGAGGTATGGGAAATGCAGATGCTTAAATCTGTTATGTTAGATGCTTGTTCAGCTGAAACTGGTATATCCTCCCTGACCCCAAGAAGTTTTGAAAATAAAAATTTTGTGGCAAAAGTAAGATATCCCTGAAGGCTTTGTGTTAAAGTAAGGTTTGCTTTTCAGGTAAGCGAATCTTGACTCAGATTAGATAAGAATGTACAGACAATTTTATTTTATTCATTTATGGGTTAAAAGTTTTGTAAAAGACAGAAAGGGTTTTTTGGTTGTTTTTTTTTTTTAATACTGATTAATACAACAGACGGCTACTTTTTGCAACAGTAATGCTAGAAAAAATTTCAGATAGATCTGGTTTATGCCAGGTGAGACATCTTAACTGAGACAATCCTGTTTGGATGGCTACAGAGTATTTTTAATGTCTCAGTTGTTCAACAATGTATGTTTCTTTTAAGCTACCTTTTTTATAATGATGGAACACCAAATGATTTAATACTAGTATTTCCCATATTAACTATAATCCCTATGTTAATAAAAATATTCAGTAATCGTTATTGAAGTTTACAGCTTTTTTAATCCAGAACCTCGAGTGTATTCTGAAGGAAAGTAACTACGCAGGTGATAGGGAGAACAAGAGTGTTAATATGGAATGAATAAGAACTATTCATGCTTAGTTTATTGGTGTTATTGATCAGTGAATAAATAGTGAATGCACATTATACAGCAGTAAAATTCTTTTGTCCATTGGAGTAAATTGCACTTACTTGCAGCTGAATTCTGCCTGGGATGCCTTAAACAAAACATGGAAAGAACGGGTAGATAAGCTTGTTGAAGCTATGCAGGCGGCTGTTCAATACCAAGATGGACTACAGGTAAGATGGTGTGATACACCTAACCCGGTCTTGAGTCAATAGGATTTAATGTGGCTGTAGTAAAAAAGGTCTTGTCGTTGGGAAGGTGACATGTATCACTCTGATTATAGCGACTATTTTCTTCAGTAGGCAGATATTTTTTCTCAGGTTTGGTTGGGTTGTGGGTTTTTTTTGCATTAAAGAATAAATCTATTTGGGTAGTTCATGTAGTTGTTCATATATTGCACTATGTTTAGATTTGAAATTAATGTCCCCTTGTTTATTGGTAAGAGCAGAGGGTTTTTGATACCACACACATTCACAGTAATCCTGCTCACGTTTTCTTGTGAGAGTCATTACTTTACGTGATAGGCAAGTTGAAGTTGTGACATGTTTACGTGATCTGAAAGGAACAGAATACAGGTCCATATACTCACTTGATGCTGTTTTCTTTGAGTGGAGGACAGTGAAAGAACTTCAATTTTATTCCAACTTTTTATAAGTCAAATATTGTGTGAATATTTTAGGCAAAAGATATTAACATAATGTTACTATAATTTATCCAGTCACAATACTTAAGAAGATGATACATTTTTAAATTCTGTAGGTAAATTTTCCAGCTGCTCTTTAAAGATATCTTTTCTGTCTATGTGCTGTGTTTTTGGGTTTTTTTTTTTTGCATATTCTTTGCACATTTTGGCTGAGTGGCAGGCCTTATATCTTTTGTCAGTGAATGGCTAGAAGAATGAAACATTTGAAAAGATTTGATGGTCAGATTTTGCAAAACTGTGGTTTCGCTCAGTGGAATTACTGTCTGTCTTGGTTCGTTAAATCTTTAAAAACAGAGTTTCACATGACACTGAGGGCAGCTGCTTGTGTGGTCAGTGCAGATCAAGCAACACTCCTTAATAATAATGCAACAGGCTTGTTTTCCAGAGCACCTTCACTATGTATGAACTCCAAGTTCTCTTTTTTTCATCCTTTGCAGAGGTTGACTTATAGGGTTACATTAGGAACATTGCCATTGGTTTGAGTGCTTTGTATTTCCTGTGGCTGTACACTGTACATCCTACAAGCTTGGTACTTAGTAAAAGAACTGTATTTAAATGCCTTCTTATGCTCATTTCAATAGACAATATGAAAAGTATTGTGGGGAGACTGTTAGCTGCAGCTGCTTCATCCTGTTGAGCGTGTTGGGGGGGTAGTTCTCCTTTTCTCAAGGAGGTGTGTATCAGTGGGCAGCTCTGACAAGCTGTCCTAAGCCTTTCTCCTTAATGAATCACAGATAACAGGCAGGAGGAAAAAGGCCTGGCAGAGGTATTTTTTCCCCTGTATAATTACCCAGATTGACACAGGTGTTCTTAATCTTTAAGTGGAGTATTCTTGAGGTTGTTCTGCATTATATCAGGAGCAAAAGAAGTACCCACAAAGCCTCAGAACTGGGAAGACTTCATTTGTTTTTTAAAGTTATAACTGCATTATCCTACAGAGATGCAGTCAAGCTCAGTTATTGCCCATCACTGTCTAATATGTACTGAATGGGTTGTGTTCCATGTTCCTTACACAGATAACATCCTTCAAAAGAAGTTTGTTTGTAATCATCATTTAAAGTGTGGTATCATTCAGCTACCACCTTCCATCTTTGCTCCAAAGGACTGCAGAACAGAGTTAGTCCTGTGTTTACCTTTCAGGGTATTCATTAAAATTGCTGATTTTACTCAAGAAGTAGAGTACTAGTCAGCATGAATAACAGGGGCAGAATATTACTGCTAATAGAAGTTCAGTCTTACAGCATGTACGTCCTCGTAACCATTACATGGAATACTTCAGTTAAGATTTGATCCCTTGTATTGCAAAGAAACCTAGGTTCGGCTGAAGAAAGCTGTTTTCTTTCAAAGAGCATAGCAATATTGTTCTCTGGACAACAAAAAAAATACGATATTTTACTTAATACAACTTTGAAATACAACACTATTTCTCTGCCCACGCTTCAGTTTCATCCTGTGATTTTCAGGCAATATTTGACTGGGTAGACATTGCTGGCAGCAAGTTGGCATCTATGTCCCCAGTTGGAACAGATCTGGAGACAGTGAAGCAGCAAACCGAGGAACTTAAGGTATGAACTAGGAAGTTATTTCATTTATATTTTCGACTGTCTGCATTTTTCTCTGTTTAGTATTTTTCTGTATCTTTCAAGACTCAAAAGCAGTTTTCGTTTTAAATGTCTAGTAAAAAAGAGTCTGTATGAAAATTTCAGATAACATTTCATTGCAAACTTTTCATTTTAAAATGTGCTTCATTTTAAAGTCTCTTCCAAATTTTGGTGGGACTACATTTTATTTTATGAATATGTTCTGATAGCCGAGAAGTACTTGTAAGAGCATTCCTTCTCTTTCAAAGGCTGTAAGGTTATTATGTACAGGGTTCTTTTCCCATGACTTTTTAAATTTTCTGGTTTCTACCATAAACAGCTTCCTTGAAGCTCTGAGAGAATGCCTCCAAAGCTTCACTTCTGCCATTACAAGCTTTATCTAAATGCTCACACAGATCACAACATTCCCAGTACATTAGCAAGCTGAAAATCAAACTTTCAGGCTAACATAGAAACCTGTCTATATGGATCTGAGACTGAGTATGCTCCTGACATCAGTAGGCTGTTGTGCTATATATAAAAAACAGGGATGTATAATGATCAGGGAATGTCCTTGGTTTTGTTGCTCGCTTGTACTTTTTTTGTCTGTGGGCAGGTTGTTTAATCTATTTTATGATGTAACTTCAAATGAACTATAATCTTACATAGTTCAGAACACACATATGCGAGTTGTATTCAGACTGCTGTCCAAGTTGTGTATACAAGAGAGGGTGTTCTACTGAAGAAAATTTGCTTTCAGATCCTTTGAAAAACAATCCTACTTGAAGTTTAAAGGATCATATTATCACAACCACAAGAGCTAGAAGTTACTCGGGATACATTCTGCCCTTTTACAGACCAGGGAGATCATTGGAGAATACTTTCCTATTGGGCATCTTTATCATCCTCTGGCCACAGTTAGCAATATCTGCTAGAATATTAAGACATTGTTGCATATTTTCAGTTGGCTGGGACTCTCTGGATTGTCAGTGTCTCGCAAGCATTTTGACCCTGGAAGACACCCCCCAAATTTGTGAAAGTTGACAGTGATGTATTAGTATTATTAATGCTGCTGTACTATGCTATATCCAAGAAGGTCATTACTTGTGATAGGTTTATGTGTATTCTTTTTCTATAGCAATTTAAGACAGAAGCTTATCAGCAGCAGATAGAAATGGAAAGACTGAACCATCAGGCAGAACTACTGCTGAAGAAGGTAACAGAGGAAAGTGACAAGCACACTGTTCAAGACCCTCTCTCAGAGCTCAAACTAATGTGGGACAGCCTAGAAGAAAAAATCGTAAATAGACAGGTAAATAAACTTGAAAGTGGGGGCTTTTTCATGACTTAAGTTTTTGAGAAAAGCTTTTTATTATGTATAACGTTTGTATCAATTTATACATTTATTCCTTTTGGTTTGGAAATTACAGAACTATATATAATATAATTTTAATTTTACAATTTATTTAGTTGCTTTTATGGTTTTCAAGCCTTTAGCAGTATTTTTTGTCACTTCTTCTGTCAGCAGGGCCACGTCAAATCATTGTTATTTCATTTTGATTATTTGATGACATCTTAAATAGCAGTTGAAAACATGTTTATATGTGCAAAAGTAATATTAACTGCTGAACTGAGCGCTTTAAAAAAAAAAGCACCACAGCTTAAACTGTTTCGGTGCTCTTTCCTTAAATTATCGAAGTGAAAGAGAGATTTAAAGATGCAGTGCTTTGAAGTGTATTGTTTTTCTAAATTGAATAATTTCATGACAAAGAAAATGTTTTAAAAAGATCGTGCACCAAAATGCACTTATATTGAAATTATGTTTTAAGTCATAAAAAACTACTGCCGTATCTCTGATGAGAGAACCTCCAAACTTAACTCTGCTCTGGTTAAGTGGGGTCTTGGAAGGTTAGGAATTTAAGCCTGGCATGTAAGGCTTTACAGGGGAATTGCCAACTCGGCTCCAACTATAAGGCAGTTGCTTGTGTTGGATAACTGTTTCTCCCTGGGTTTTATGATATCATATGCATGGACTCTGCTCTGGATTATGGTGACTAATGGTAATATAAGCCAATTCAATAGCATTGTGAAACCATTTTATTGTTTATTTTTACTATAGCACAAGCTGGAAGGTGCCTTGTTAGCCTTGGGGCAGTTCCAGCATGCCCTGGATGAGTTACTGACGTGGCTGACGCATACAGAAGACTTGCTGAATGAACAGAAACCTGTGGGTGGAGACCCCAAGGCTATTGAAATTGAACTTGCCAAACATCATGTATGTGATTATAGTGAATATTAACTCATATGTTCTTTTGATGTTTATCTTAGCGACGAGACTTGTAGTAAAACTTAGCACTTGATAAATAATTCTCTAGAGATTTTCAAGATGCAGATTATAGCTGAAATGCAGACTTGGAGTAACTAATATCTTTACTCTTACTCCTCTGTATTCCTTCCTTCCTTGCATATGCCATGCAAGTGGCATAGGTTTTAGCCAAAAAGAGCAGCTCACTCTAGTCTCCACTCTTACTCATCTTAATTTGACCCCGGGAACTCAAAAGTTACTGAACCTGCTACACTCCCTGAAGCAATAAACCACTTGATTAGTTCTGTTTAAGCCAGGTCTCACAAAATGCATGTGACCATTACAGATCTTTTATTCTTGTTTCTTCCTTCTCAGAAAATAGTGATTTGTTGGTTTGAATTCTGCAGAATTGTGTCCCACTTGGGTCCAACTAACACGAAGAATGCTTCTCTGAAAATCTCAGCAAACTTTAGGGGTAACCATGCCCCCATCTTTTTCTTTATTACATACAATGTAGGGTTGGGTTTTTTTTTTTAAGTATTTTTACTGATCATTGTGACTTTGGAGCCCATGAAAGAATGCTTCCGTTGTGCCTTTATTTTGAAGAATATCTCCAATGAGCAAGAGGTCTTCCTACCTCTTTGTGTGGTTCGATGCTATTCATGATGATATGTTCTTTCTAGGCCTGAAGACTTCAAACTCACCTCATAAATCCTCTCCTTCCCTTTAAATCTGCCATTTAATTTTTGGCCTGCATATTATTTGAAAAGTGTTCAGAGTCCATTTTGGATTTAGAGAGAATTGATTGAAATTGACAGTACACAGATAATTAAGGTGTTTTCACTGTGGTAATGCAGCTGTGCAGCTTCTGAAGCCTTTTGTGTGGTCAGTTGGAACTTGAGCAGAATAAAATATCTACATATCCTGTGTGACTACTGTTAGAAACAGGCCCTTAAAAAAAAAAAAATTACAAATCCAGCTTCCGCTTCACAAACCTTTTATAGTCTTAACAAACGGAAGTATTTTACTCTGAAGAAGCATCCAGACATTACTTATGACTTCACTTACCTTCAGTGCTGAGGGAGTTCAGCAAACATATGAATGAATCTGCTTCCTTTTCGTAAAACAGAGTTTATAGGTTAGAAAGTTCACACAGTAGTGCATCCTGTGGTAGCCTGGAAAAACATCCATCTCTTGAATAACTTTGGAAAGAATAGACCTAGGGATAAGATGCATCTGCTTCTTTGAATATCCTTTTTTTTTCGCTCTGTTAGCAAAATAAAATAACGGATACCTTCCAGTGCTTAGCTTAAAGGCATTAAAGCAAATGTGATGCACGTTTTGTATACAAGGGCTACTTGTGACTTGCTATTTTGTCAAATGCTCTGTATAGTTTATTTGAAAGTTCCTTTGTATTTAGCTTATATTTTTTCCATGTGCTAGCATTTTGAGGGAGGTGATTTTGAACCAGACCCTATGGAAGACAGCAGTCATAAACTTGAATTTCTTAGATGGGGTTTACCATTCCCTTGCCAAGTATTTTGCATATTGTCTTTTTCTGTTCTTTATTTCTGGTATTTTAAAGCATTATCTTCTTTTTTGTTTGTTTGTTGCTTTGTTGTTTGTTTTTTTTTTTTTATATTTCTGAAAACAGCATCTGTTTCCCAAATGTACTTTTTTCATTTTATGATTTTACTATGGTTGGTGATAACAGGTTTTCAACCAGATGGAGGAGGTCTTGTGGTGTTAGTATTACAGTCATCCCCCGGCTTTTAGCACAGCTGAAGTGTCCTGGTAGCCTGATACAACGTGAAATGAGTTGTAAACCTGAAATGTATGAAAAGATGTTGTGGCAGTCAGGTTGTTGTTTGCCACAGCGGGCACATAGTATTCTTATTCCTCTCTCTCTTCTCTTCTTAGACTACTGTTCCACAAGCAATTGGCACTGCTATATATAACACTGTTTTCACACTTTATCCTCAATAACAAAGAAAAATCCTATTAAAGAAAATTATGTAGTAAATTAAGGAAGGTGAAGAAATAAGTTTTTACTAGTGGTACCAGAAACTTTTCATAATTTCAGAAAGAAATAATGTATTCAGAAGGAATATATTATTTATTCCAAGATATAAAAATAAAATGCAGCATTTTGGCAGAATGGTCTCTTACTGCTTTTGATTGAAGATACCTTAGTTATTAGCTTTAATTGCTAATACCTGTGCTGATGTTAAACTTGCCTTGTCACTGGATTAGGACTAGCTCAGTCACTGTAGTTACCTTCATTCAAGAACATATCAACATGGCAAATCATACATACTGTGTTGCAATTGTAGGTGCTACAAAATGATGTTTTGGCTCATCAGTCTACGGTGGAAGCAGTTAAGAAAGCAGGAAGTGACCTGATTGAATCAAGTGCTGTTGAAGAAGCAAGTAATTTACGGAGCAAGTTGGAACTTCTGAATCAGCGCTGGCAAAACGTGTTGGAAAAAACAGAACAAAGGAAACAGCAGCTGGACAGTGCCTTGATCCAGGTGAACAGGAAATGATCAAATAAAGAGATAACTAAGAAAAAGTGTCTTTTTACGTGAAATACATAGATACATGTATTATAAGTTGGCCTAAATCAAAACCATAACGCAGACACTCCTGAATATGGAGAAAGTTTGAATCCAGCTGTATCTTCCACAGCTGGCCACTGTCTTTTACAGTGCTGAATGAAAACTCCAGCTTTTGGCCTACATACTTTAAAAGGGTGAAATTTCTGTATGGGTGTATTATTCAGGGAAAACATTGATCTCATAGTTGCTCATTTAGCATGCTTTCAAGATTTCCATGGGTTTTGGTTTTGTTTTTATCATTTAGATTGGATTGAGCTAGTTTAAATTTTGGGTTGTTTTTTTCCTTTAATTTCCTTTGATTATTGTAAATATCTGATTAAATCTGTTGCCAGTATACTTCTGCATCTGAGCTAGTATTAGAATGGAGAACATTTAAGTAAGCTCTATGGTATAATTTAGGCCCAAGGTTTCCATGGTGAAGTTGAAGATATGCAGCAATGGCTGACAGACACTGAACGTCAGCTGTTGGCATCAAAACCTGTTGGAGGCTTACCAGAAACAGCAAGAGAGCAGCTTAATACCCATATGGTAAGTATCAGTATTAGAATGCTTTGCAAATTGCATTTCAGGGCTAACTATCTTTCAAGAGTGTTTATGGTAAATATAGAGCATGTTCTATATATCACAATGTCTGTACAGTATCTTAAAAAATTTTAATAGCCTTCAAAACAACACTGTTATTTTCAATGTAGGAAAAGTAGTCATTTGGGAGATGCCCAAAACTGAACCATTGATAGTGTTGAGACAGAAATAAAAGAACTTTTGCATCCTTGTTGTCATAAAGACAAACAGAAAGTATTTACAGATTTTTTCAGTGATTCCTATTCTTTTCCCTTCTGTTCCCATAACTACATTTATGCTTTTTCTAAGATCTGAAGATGAATCTAAAAGTGGTCCACATTAATTGGACCTTGAATTAAGAGACTCGATCCTTTATTCTTTATCTAACCAAAGCTGACATTAAAATCATCATTAGCACAGATGTAATAAGGACTACTGGCTCATATAGAGACTCTGCTTTAATTGGAAGTGGCAAGCTGATCAGGATACCTGAATTATTCCCTTCCTTCCCTTCCTTTCTTTTTAAGAAATGTTCAATGGATTTCTCCACCCTGTAGCACCATAGAGCTCAAAAAAAAAAAAAAAAAGACACTTAAACTTGATCTCTTACCTCAAAGGAAGGTGGTTCATAGTGCTCCATTTATACAAAATCAGGCTGTGCTGTTAAGCCAGGATATAACCCCAAACCCAGTGATCTGAACTCTTGTCCTCCTGGCTCAGATATAAATGTGATATTTACTGAACTGCCCTTGAACTTGAATATGCCTGACACATTTTCCATCAGAACACTGTGTTGTCAGAGCTTTAAAAAAATCAGGTTTTATTTTGAAATGATGCTAAAGGTCATTGTCCACCAATGGGGGGCACTTCTTTTTTCTTCTTTTTTTTCCTCCAAAATTTACCAGTAACTATTTTTGAGACAGAAAATAATTTACAGCTTTAAAATCAGTTATGACAGGAAACTAGGACAAAATGTAGAAATAAACTTGCAGTTTTGAACCCCCCAATCCTTTTCTTCTTGTCTTAGAAAAAAAGAAAGAAAAAAAAGGGGGGGACACAATGCCTTTTTTTTTTTTTTTTATTTCCTGTGAGAGGAGGGAATAATCAAAATTCCATGGGAGTGAGTGGAGCTTTTTCCATTTTTCAACCTGGACTTAAAGTCAGATCAAACCCAAAACATTTTTCCTAGATTGATTAGTTAAAGAATCTTTAAACTGAATGTAGTATTATAGTTGGAACAAATGTGAATATGTCACCAGTAATATGTACTCTATATGTACAATCATTTCCTAACTGTATGTGTACGTTTTAACAGATTGTTACTACGCTGTGGGCCATCATACAACTGCAGGCATTGACTGGTTAGCCTTTAATGTTACCCTTAAAAAATAGGAGTTGATTTCAGTTTAGTTAAACCTCAGAGTCTCTGCAGATATGTGTAAATTCTCTGAAATGTTGAGGCCACTTGTCATGTTGAGTACTATTTATCATAAGTTCCAAATTCAAACTTGCCCCTAAGTGATACAAACCATGTTAATTTGTGATGTGAAACTGGATAAGAAAGTTTTGCACTATATTTTGATTTGTTTCTCATTGGAAATAATGTTACGACCCATTTTCTTGAGTGCAAGGTCTGTTTCTACAGATATGAATAAAAGAGCCCTCAACCATAATCAGTTCACAAATGGAGTTGAGATTGGGCAGCGTTTCCAGCTAAGGCAGCTCCAGGAAAACAAAAGATATGAAGAGACATTACAGGACACCAGCAGGGAAGGGGCTTAAGAAGAGGCCTCTTTGACTATGCCAGTGCTGCTCAGAACATTCCTCTCCTTTTCTTAAAACAATCATCTTTCTCAGTTCCTCCTTTAAAATAACTTTAATTGCTCCTGCCGTCTTAAGTGTGTGATTACTGCAGAATTAACCACTGTGATGAGCCCCTGTCTTAGACTGAGCCCAGCCCCAGTGTTTGGGGACACTCCTGCTGTGTGTGTCTCGCCTGTGCTGTGTTCCCTATGTTTACTGCTCAGGGCTTCTTGTGCTGCAGTAAAATAAGACACTCTGGGGAGTTATGGAAACCAGAAATATTGTGGGGAGGTTGGGAGCGTCAGAGGAGGCAGTCTAGGAGACACCACTTTTCGTAGTCCTCAGAAAGAAAGCAGGGAAGCTTTCTGTCCTGTTAAAATCTTAGCTCGTGGTTGAACCTGCTTCCTGCTTTGCTCTCCTCTGGGATCAGGTACAACCTTGTACAACAGTATCTCTTATCCCAAAGAAAATGTTGGGTTTGGGCTCTCGTCCTGGGAATTGGAGGAAAAAGTTCTTTTCCTCCTATTTGCAAACCACTTAAGTGCTCATCTCCTGGAAGACATTCCTTGTTTGAGAGTTTGCAGCAACTTCGTTGGTACATCTTGGATGGTCTGTTACAAATACTGAACGTGCCCTTTTGAGTCAGAGGGATGCATGGGAGCTCTTGCCACCTCATCTTTAACATGGTTAAAAGAAAATAATTAGTAGAATAGTTAGCAGGTAAAACAGTTCTTACAGTTATTCTTCCAGCTTTCTCTGTATGTGTAAAATGTCTTCAGTGCTCTTGCCTGGTGAGTAAAGGAAGATACAGACAAAACAAAAGAGAGAGTGTACAATAAAGCCGCACTCCCAAGTTGTCCCACCCACTTTTGAAGGTGCATAGGATAGGTCTGGGCTTCCAGCGCGCTGTGTAACGCTGACACTTTTTGTGTTTCAGCTACAGATGGACTTGAAACCAACCAAATTGTAGCAAATCTTGAGCAATAAATGCATAGTACTTTCTTTGCCAAGCTTTGGATCTCAGAGAAAACATCTGACAGACAATACAAGTTCTCATTTCCTGAAGAATTGGGCCCTTTCTTTGCTTGTTTGGCTTTTTATTAATTACATATGTTTCCTTCATTAGTCTTAATCATACCTGCTAAATGTTGGGGGAGGAATAAATATTATACTAGCATTTGTTAAAGAGTATTGAATTTCTACCTGACTTATTTTTTTTGTGCTTTCTTTATGTAGGAACTTTGTGCTGCCTTTGAAGCCAAAGAAGAGACATATAAGTGTCTAATGCAGAAAGGCCAGCAGATGCTTGCAAGATGCCCAGAGTCTGCTGAAACAAATGTGGAGCAGGACATAAATAACTTAAAAGAAAAATGGGAATCAGTACAAACAAAGCTCAGTGAAAGAAAAGTATGTGTTTTTTACATAAAAATAGAAGTGTAAATCATGTATTTAAGGATGTTAATGTTCAGTGCTTTTATGCATGCATACTTGCTTGATCTTTTAGATTTAAAATCAATTGTAGACACAGTTATGCAGAATTCATTGGTATGTTTAGAAAGTAAATGGGATTCAAGAAGTTGACTATCCATAATTGGGGGGGAAGACGGGTGAGAATTGCACAAGCCTGTTCCATAGAAATATGTTAACTGACACTGATAATGCTCGTTTGGTAGGACAAGGGCTTTTCAGGTTTTTATTACAGTAATCATAGACGTGAAAGAGTGAATAAAATTACTTGATCATTCAAGTTTATATCCTTCTCAGTACAGAATTGTTGCATTAATATTCCTAGCTTTTATCCATTTTTTTCTTAAAACTCCTAAACACTTGGCCTTCTGCCACTTACTTCAAGTGACTACCTTCTGTTCTAACGCAGATCAATGATTTCACTGATATGCAACATACGTTTTCTTCTTACTAATTTCATTTTGCTTTCATTCCTTCACGAAGTATAGTCCATTTGTTCTACCTCAGTCAAACAATGAAAAATATCAATAATTACAAACAGAGGAACTCTCTGTGCAGCCCTGATATGTATAAAGCACAAATATTTAACTAACAACTTATATTTTTAAGTAAGAATGCTGCTGTCTCTTAAGGTGACTGTATAATGTGAGAATGTCCAGCTAACTAATACCCAACATGAGCACCTTCTTGCAGGAAGCTGTAAGGTTGGAGTTGTCAGCTAGACCAGCAGTGCGATTGTTTGAAGATATCTGACCGCTGTCTCATGATCAACAAAAATTCTGTACCCAAAGTTAGTCCTGCTTCAGGCAACCAAGATGACAATTGGGCTTTATTAAAAAGAAGTGGTTTAGGCATATTTGTTCTTTGTTTAGTGTAAGAGAATAAATTAGATGACCTCTTTGAGGTTCTTCCAACTGCACTGCCACCTTAGATTTCTGCGACTTTTCTGGTTTTGTATTGAAATTGATAAATTCATATGTCCCGTTAGGATTAAGTAGTAGAAGATGTAATGTTCTAATGTGGAAAATTTTATCGTGATACTATGTGCTGTATTTTCTACTCATCTGTCTTTTACTGTTACTCTTCTATCCATTTCCTTTAATATGCTCAAATGTAGGCTGTCATTTTAAAACTCAGAAACTTTGAGTTGGAAATATGTTTTAAAATGCTAAACTAAAATGGTTTACTCCGAAATGCTGAACTAAAATGGTTTACTTGGCTGAAGCCCCTGCACAATATCAACTGCTATTAAAGTATGACCTATCTTTACAGACCAAACTGGAAGAAGCCCTCAATTTAGCAATGGAGTTCCACAACTCACTTCAAGATTTCATCAATTGGCTTACTCAGGCTGAGCAAACTCTAACTGCAGCTTCTCGGCCAAGTCTTATCTTGGACACTGTCTTGTTTCAAATTGATGAACACAAGGTATGTAAAGAAACAGATGTGTAATGTTTTTCTCCCACTCTGTGGAGATACTTTAACAATGTCCAAATGAACCCTGTAACGCTGGCACTTGGAGAAACATTTAATTTGTTTTAAAATTGCATTTTATAGTCTTTCTCACTACATCATTCTTTATCAGACTGTTTTTTTTAGTGTTTACCCAGTGCTTGAGCAATGTAGTATTCAGAGTAATTTTCTCCCTTTTTTCCAAGGTTTTTGCCACGGAAGTGAATTCTCATCGAGATCAGATCATAGAGCTGGACAAAACTGGAACCCATTTGAAATATTTCAGCCAGAAACAGGATGTTGTCCTTATTAAGAATCTGCTGATTAGTGTACAGAGTCGATGGGAAAAAGTAGTTCAACGCTTAGTTGAAAGGGGAAGAGCTTTGGATGATGCAAGGAAAAGAGCCAAACAGGTAATCGGACAACAGCTGTTGTACAACTCTTTGAACTTAGCTGTAATTACATCCAGGCTCTTGAAGAATATGGTGCTTTAAAGCACTTTCAAGTAAGTCTGGGTTTAGTGTAACAGACACTGTTGAGTTAGTGGAGCAATTTCTGTGATTCAATCATAAAGCACTTCATTTGGGAGGTGAAAGCATCATTTTCAACCGAAGCAGTGACTTCTGTCTGCAATACAGGATAGTCTGAAAGACGAAAGTTACAGTATGGCTTCCAGATGTATATTAGTGCCATCTGTCCTCAAAAAGAAGTTTCACAATCAACCCCTTATATTTCAAAGAATGTGATGAACGCCTTTCACTAATCTGTGGGGAGTATTCCTTAGTATTTTCTTCTTGGGTTTACATTGTGCCCTGGTTAAGACCCATCACTTCCTCAGTCCTGTATGTTAGTTACTAGACCAGTGTCTGCTGTGTGGTAAGATGTCTCCATTTAGTTCCTTAAAAACCTGGAGAGTTTTTTTTTACACAGCTTTCCTCACCAGGGAGCATTCATTTTTTTCTTTCTTAGATTCATGTTCCCCTCACTGAGAAACGTAAATGACAAGATGCAAAATTTGTGAGAGGACTGTAATCTGCTTAAATGTCCATAGGAAGTTCTAGCTTCTTGTTATGCAAGTGAACATGACCATTGGAGATTTGGTCCTGTTCACAGCCAAACCACATTCCTATGTTCACTGCTACTGCTACTCAGCTCATAGAGTAAGATATTCTGTGAGCAATAAATTAACCAATAAGCCAATCAAATGTTATTTATTTCCAGCAGTTTCTCTTGTGCATTCACACATACAGCAGAGCTGAATACACTAAGTTGTTAATTTAGGACAACAACTATCTATCTATGCAGAGCAGGGAAGAGCTACTGAAGGGTACTGGTGTCAAGGCCTGATCCGAAGCCCTGAACAACAGGGTTCAGGAGCCTGGAGAAGTTTCCAAACTGGTTCCTTGTGCTTTCATGTGTAAGCAGCCCAGGCAAAAAGAATTTTCAAAACAGATGCAGAAAGAGAATCAACCAGTTTAGAAAAAATGAATCCCGAAGGGAAGCTGCTTTGTGAAAGCTGGTTGAATCGTTGGTCTTTCCCTGCTTCCTTCCCTGAAGCACTCTTTTAGTTGAGACAGGAAGGAAGATCAGGATCTGTTCCTTGCCCATTAAGATAGCATTTGATCTAATGAGAGCATTTATGAATGTCCCAGGGAAAATCTTGAGCAGTCATCCAGACAGGAGTGCTCCCCAGTGATTTACTGATGTTGTCCCATATAGGCAATAGCTAAGCCCCATTCTTGCTGTATTTTCTATTCATTACTAAAAATGTAGGAATCTAAATGACCAACACATCAGCGGAAGTTACCAATATGTCTTTGAAAGATGCATACCATGTGTGCAGATCATGTACATAAGAGGTTGCTAATTCATGTGGGAGAAAGGGGGCTAAGTCCAGGGGGCATGTGATTGGGCTAGTCCCTGTTTGAGACACCAGGCAGAAAAAGCACATCAAATCTTTTCAAAGTCTGTAGAGTTCTTGTTTGGCCTGTAGAGAATTGGTTGGGATTTAATCTTTTCAGACTATTTTATGAATCAGTGAATTTTTAAATCCATGCAAATCTGACTTTCTTGCAGTTCCATGAAGCCTGGCACAAACTTATGGAATGGCTAGAAGAGTCAGAGAAATCTTTGGACTCAGATCTTGAAATTGCAAATGACCCTGACAAAATAAAGATGCAGCTTGCACAGCATAAGGTGAGTCATGAGTGATGAAATGCAGAGTGCCCAGTGAGATGTAGGTAAGTCCTTTCAGCCTTGCACGGTTAGTCAGCAAAGGAAGCAGATTTGTGGCCTCACTACAACAGAGTGCTTATTAGCATTAAATTAAATGGTGTTGTGTTACAGGTGAGGAGTGAAAAAAAACTTCACAGTACCTGGTCTGCGGGGGAATGGCTAACTGTGAAGAGGGAAGACATAATACAGCACCGTGGAAACTTTAAAAACCAAAGTAATACTATCTCAGAATAGGGATCTCTGAAGAGGTTTTATTCATAGAATCATAGGATGGTTTAGGTTGGAAGGGATCTTAAAGATCATCGAGTTCCAATCTCCCTGCCATGGGCAGGAATACATCCCACTATACCAGGTTGCTCAAAGCCCCATCCAGCCTGGCCTTAAACACCTCCAGGGATGGGGTCTCCACAACTTCCCTGGACAACCTGTTCCAGTCTCTTACCACCCTCACAGTAAAGAATTTCTTCCTAATACCTATTCTAAATCTCCCCTCTTCCATTTTGAAGCTGTTACCGCTCGTCCTATCACTACACACCCTGATAAAGAGGTCCTCCTCGTCTTTCCTGTAGGCCCCCTTCAAATACTGGAAGGCTGCTATGAGGTCTCCCTGGAGCCTTCTCTTTTCCAGGCTGAACAACCCCAGTTCTCTTGGTGCGTGTCTTCATAGGAGAGGTGCTCCAGCCCTCTGATCATCTTCAAGGCCCTCGTCTGGACCTGCTCCAAGAGGTTCATGGCCTTCTTATGTTCCAGGCCCGAGAGGTGGATGCAGTACTCCAGGTGGAGTCTCACCAGAGTGGAGTAGAGGGGAACACTCACCTCCTTCGACCTGCTACCCATGCTTCTTTTGATGCCGCCCAGGATATGGTTGGCTTTCTGAGCTATGAGCGCACTTTGCTGGCTCATGTTGAGCTTCTCATCCACCAACACTCCCAAGTCCTTCTCCTCAGAGCTGCTCTCGATCCGTTCTCTGCCCAGTTTGTATATGTGCTTGGGATTGCCCCAACCCAGGTGCAGGACCTTGGACTTGGCCTTGTTGAACTAGATGAGTTTTGCACGGCCCTGCCTCTCAAGCTGGTCCAGGTCCCTCTGGATGGCATCCCTTCCCTCCAGTGTGTCAACAGCTCCACACAGCTTGGTATCATCTTCAAACTTGCTGAGGGTGCACTTGATCCCACTGTCCATGTCGCCGACAAAGATGTTGAACAGCACCAGTCCCAGTACCAATGACCCCTGAGGAATGCCACGCCACTCATTACTGGTCTCCACTTGGACATTGAGCCATTGAATACAACTCTTTTGAGTGCAACCATCCAGCAGGTCACTTTATGTTTCAGGCTTTTTTTCAGTCCTTAAACTGCAATTTTACCATCCAGTTATTTGGGTTGGGATTTTCCTTTTAATACTACAGGACCACCTCAAACCTGAAGAATAATCTTGTATTTTGATTGGCAGGTCCTTTTTATGTGAAGTGGAAATATTAATTAAATCCTTTAGAAAGTACAGTGACACAATTAGTAGCAAAGGTTGTTTCTCTTCATGGGATTCAAAATTCCAGGACTAGCTTTCCTCAAACCCAGCTACTGTAGGTGAAAATGTAAAAAAACTCCCCGATTGACCTGGCTTTTCAAACAAATGATGTTAATGTAAAAGCTCTGTAGTTCCATCAGACGCAGAGCAAAAGGATGAATGGAAGAAATCTTTACTTCATTTTTACTTTTGCAAACAGCCTAGAATAACATATTACTGAGGATCAAGTCGGTGAGTGGTAGAATCTTCAGAGACAGACTGTGTCTCAAGATTTATCTTGGAGCAGTTTCATCAGAGACAGAGTATTGAAAGATCATTCATTTTTCTACATTTTGGCATACATGTACTTCTACTTTTCATTTCAGTCTTATTGTTCTCCATTTACTCCTATTTCTTCTTTCTGCACAATATCCCCAAGGGTTTGTGTATCTAATTTTTCCCTCTCCATGTAGCTTCTGATGATTGCTTTCACCTCTAACAAGTTTCGCCGTGTATATTAATGATTGGTTACTGCATCAGTCTGCTTTATATTTTTATAATCTCTCAGTTTACATGATGTTTTAAGTATTGTTTATCAACCAGGAAAATATTCTCCTTTAATATGGGAAAGTTGGCTGTTGGTCAAGCAAAAAGTTTTACCTATGTTTGCTGTTTAAAACTTTTAGATAAAACCTACATTACCATTCTGTTACACTAACTCTGCAAATTCAGTTTGTTCTGCGATTGCTGCTGTTGCCAGAATTTTGAAATCAGTGATGGGAACTTAGGAGAAAAAAAAATAAATTCTGTTAAGATAGTCTTTCTTGTCTGCTGTAACTCTGTCAATCTTTTAATCCTTCCACTCCCCTCTTTTCTTTATATGAAGTTCAAACTTCTCACGAATATGGTCAACATGTTGTGACTTTGCTTTGAAGTCCTTTCAGGTCCTGAGGTTTGACTCTCTACTTTTACCCTCCTCTCCTCTTCTGAAATATTAAACTTAGTAATCCCATTTGTTCTTTATACCTACAGCAGTTCGTTTTATGAGCCCAAGCTTCCTCAAGTGGATTGGCAGACTCATCACTTCTCTCAAACGTATCTTTTCTCCAGCTTCTTTTCATATAAAATGCCTGCAGAGACTAGCTACTTGAGTTGCTTGAATCTTATTTCTCATTAAGGAATGGGATGGAATGTGGTACAGGGACATTAGGATTGAAACTGGTGATTTGGAAGAAAAAGATGAATGTGTGTGAGTGAGGGAGTTCTGTGAACTTTGTGACTTTAAACTTCAAACAACCCCCCCAAGAAATCAACTCAATTGTTTTTTAATGAGCTGTCAAACCTCCCAACGCTGCAATGTCCTTCCTTGTATTTTGAGTCTTTTCCTTCCACTCCCACATGTACCCCCTGTGTCTGTCTTTGTCTTTTCTGTCCAACCTTGAAGGTTTCCTTGCTCCATTTAGTTAACGATTTTGCTATCTGAACTGAATGTGTGCTCTCTGTGTGCTGTAAGCAATAATTTGGACTTGCTCTTTGCCAGTTGTTACTGCCAAAAAAAAAGTCCCTGAAACAGAAAAGCCAAGATAATATGTTTTTCTCTCACTCATATCTAGTGTGTTGCCAGGGACTTTTGGGGGTTATTCATGGTCTGTTTATCAGCAATTTTTTCTCATTTTCAGAAGTCAGGAATGGAAAAACCCTTACTAGGTCACCCAATCCATTACTGTGCTAATGCTGAATGCTCCTTAGAGTACATTTATATGAACCTGGCTAATTTTATCTGTATGTTTCCATCTTCCTTAGAAGGAAGGTAGATAGTTAATTACTGAGATTCCGTTCATCTTACCTGTCTGCTCCTGGCAGCTTAAACCAAAATCTACTCTCAGTTACACCTCTGTGAAATCAAATGGAAGCAGATACAGTGTAGTGTGTGTAGGCTCTCAAAGAATGAATTGACTGCAACCGTTTGTTCACCTTTTTGTCTGTTTTTCCTGTATGATTCTTCTCTGGCAGTAATTTCATTGTGTTTTCTTGTGCAAATCAAGTAACACTTGTGCATGTAGTGTTAAGTAGTTAAAAAACACCATCAAATGAAAGGACTACAGACATATTGTTTGTATGGAAGGAACTTTTGGAAGAAAACTGGTTATTTTCATTTGGAAAACTATTTTTATTGTAGTTCTAGCTTGACAACGTTGTTTGTATACTTTCTTAAAGTGTGTTTCCTTGTTGTTTTATATGAGGAAAATGAAAGGACAGTAAGGAAATACTGAATTACAAAACAAAGTCCCGATAAATTTTAATCCTCAGTTCCCTCTGGATTCTGAAGTAACCCTAAAGTAAGGACAGTACAGTGCAAAATACCACGCAAGTTTTAAAAGAGCAGCCTTGAATCACCCCAGGTAAAGTTGTCAAACTGTCTGCATGGCATAGCCCAATGCCTACCTCCTGTGCAAGACACCTCCATCCCACTTGAGCGTTCCCTTACACACATTCACATCTAAAAAGAGCAGATGACTATGTGGACACATGGGAAAGTCAGTGGAAGAGTTGTGAGCTACCATGGCACACGTTGGTGCAGGCCAGCTGGGAACAGCTTGCCAGGTGGAGGTGAGCAGGAGCAGGCACGCACGTGTGGGCAGTGGCCACGAGGAGTCTTTGCAATCTTTACACGCCCTGCGGAATTACTATAAGTTGTAAATGGTAATCATTTCCTTGCTGGATGTGATGATACTGAACGCTGCTCTGAGAACCAGATGAAAATCTATTTTGGCAAACACTGAGCAAAAGCTCTTTTGGCCTAGTGGGTTTTTTGTGACAAAAAAACCTAAATAACTATTTATTTGATTCTGTATATGTGAGTTTCCTAAAGCAAACTTGTGATTTTTATTTTTTTTTTAAACTGATTTCCTGCTAGCAGTTCATGAAGGTGTGAAATAAAACACTTGAATCATTCCTGCCTTTAAAAAGCTGCTGTGTAGTGCTGGTTTTGTCTTTTGGCAGTGTTCCTTTATTTAATTATTTACCCTGTCAGTCGGTTAACTCCTCTGCAGTATCAGATGAGCTGTGTTTCTGTGTGCTCCTCTGTGCCTGTGTAAAGCTTCCAGAGGCTCTGGGCAGAAGGAGCTGTCAGAGCTGGCAAGCAGATGCAACTGCTGTGTCGCTGTCATCTTCCGCAGTCCATGGATCACAGAAACCTGCTTGTGATCGTGGCTTCCAGCCCAAATTGAGTTATTGGGATGTCACCTGGCTTCTTCTTGTGCCTGGATCTGTGTACTTTAGGCACGCAATTCTTCCCAAATATAGCATGCTTCAATGTTAGGAGGGTTAAATTCTTGTGGTTGGAGGTTTCCCAGCTTGACCATGCTGAGGTAAAACAGAATGACCTTTGTAGCCCTTGAGGTGCCCTACACTGGCTTGAAATCTTCGTATGTAAAAATGTAGTGTGAAGACCGCTCAGTTCATGGCTCCCAAACTAGCAGTTCTTTCACATTCTTCTGACTACCAGGCAGCCCCTTGCTGAAATTTAGGAATGTTATGGTAGGACAGGAATCGTTGCTCTCACTGAAGGAGGGATTTTCCAGAAGTGGTTCCAGTAGGCATGGAGCTGCATTCCCAGGGAGGACTGAAAGGCAGGAACTCTGCTAGTGTCAATTTCAGGTGCACAGTGGCACTAGCAGACTAGAAATTTTGCAGTAAGTTTAAAATTTTCTTGCAACAACATTTACAATTTCCATTGCAAATGATATGTCAAAGATTAATTAACTGTGGCCTGTAAGCGGTTAATGCTATATGGGTGTTTTCTTTTTATTCCATATATATAGGAATTCCAGAAATCTCTCGGTGCCAAGCATTCCGTGTATGATACCACAAATAGGACTGGACGCTCCTTGAAAGAGAAAACCACCTTGGCTGATGACAATTTGAAACTTGATGATATGCTGAGTGAACTAAGGGATAAGTGGGATACAATTTGTGGAAAATCAGTGGAAAGGTAAATGAAAATCAATCTAATTATTCAGCAGATAAGAAAAAGACTTAGGAGAATTGTTTTGCTGTCTGTTGTGTAAAAGTGAAACCAGAGTGGCTAGCTTGTTTGATAATTAAGAGTGTCAGAACAGTAAAGTACTAGGAATGTGTACTTTCCTGATGGTATGAGAGAGGACTGGTGGGGGGGCAGGGCACATGAATAGTCCCACAATTTAAAAAGAGAAACACTGGTTTGAAGCCCTTAGTTGTTATGATTTTATGCTGAAAATGTTTTCCTGAAGTGTATGAATGATTTAGTGTGTGTGTGTTTTTTTTTTTTTTCCCTAGACAAAATAAACTGGAGGAAGCCCTGTTATTTTCGGGTCAATTTACTGATGCTCTGCAAGCTCTCATTGACTGGTTATACAAAATTGAACCTCAGCTAGCAGAAGATCAGCCAGTGCATGGAGACATTGATTTAGTGATGAACCTGATTGACAATCACAAGGTAATTCCAAAAATACTGTTTTTCAATTGCTAGATTGCTCATAAGTCTAGCATTTTAATGCTATATTTACTTGGCTATTCTGTAATTTTTAGAAACATGGAGTAGTTTTATAACACAAACATGTCATCAACAATGGAAAATGCTATAAAACATACGTGGAGGAAGACAACTGTTAGTGACTCATTGACACCAGTTAGCATTGAGAGATTCTGTTTAATGCTGCTATCCTATGTGTTTATGAATATTATCAAAAATCACAAGCGTGCATTTATGAACACGTGTGTGGGCAAGAGGTGGCAAACATTCTTTTACTGGAAATCTTTGGGGGAGACAGGGCTTTTTATTTAGTACATCTGCTAACCAAATGTCCAGTGCACTCATCATGACTACAGCAGCATTTCAAACCTGCAGGGCTGCTCTATATTCATGGAGAACAGTAATTGAAATGCTTAAGTTGTACACGGGAGTATACAAGTAGATTACGGCCTAGGAAGCTTACATTGGCCAGCTCCGGTATTTTGTTACTGAAGTGTTTTTGGAGATGGGGGAGAGTAGGAGATGTAGGACTGTGCCTCTGAATCCCAGTTTTGCAGCTCAGTGTGTAGGAAGAAACAGCTGTTGAAGTTACTGGTATTGCAAAGGCTACACACAGTCAGAGCTCTGGAGCCTGAGACGATTACAAGGTGAAAGTCCCTCTGTTCATCTGCCAGTGACTTCCAGTACCCAAAGACTGTTCAATGAGGAGGAGACTTTATCTCTCATTAACAATAAGTATTTGGAAACATGTGTTGTCTGTAAAAATTAGCCTGAAATATACTGGAATTACTTCTGAAATCCCATTGTATGTCACAACTAGGTCATAGTCAGTGGCACAGTATACTGTAATTGTCGTATCTTCTTTTAAGACCGACTTTTATGTAACTGGAGCTTGTTCCGTCTGCAAATGTGAATATACTCTCATATATATATATGAGAATATGTGGCAAGATCTACAGCCTTATAATCAGACCCCCAGATGGGGTTTTAGTTCCATTTTTATGATTTTAAACCTTCTTATTTGTTAGCATTTTATTGCTGCAGCGGGAAAAGATCAGATCTTGCACATTAATCAAGTGTGTCAGATCAATTGCTTTGATAAAGAGTGTAAAGCCAGCATGGTAAGGAGGCTAGATTTCCCATGCATTGCATCGGGATGGGTTCTCAGGATCTGCCTGACATTTTCCTGCTATGTTCCAGTTTTATTAGGACAGGATAGAGTGTAAATATATCTTCATGTGGAATCTAAGGAGCAGAACTTGTGCGTTTTGAGTCACTTTGGAGTTATTATTGATTTAACTAAATCCGTATTTTGTTTTCTTCTTATAACTAGTAGGTTCTTTCTCTTTACATAATTATGCCTTAATGAATTAAACATACCAAATCTATTTGGTGGTGCCTAGGTCTTCCAGAAGGAGCTGGGAAAAAGAACAAGCAGTGTCCAGGCTCTGAAGCGCTCTGCCAGAGAGCTAATAGAAGGCAGTCGTGATGACTCTTCCTGGGTGAAAGTCCAAATGCAGGAGCTAAGCACTCGCTGGGAGACAGTTTGTGCCCTGTCAGTATCCAAGCAAACACGACTGGAACAGGCTCTTCGGCAGGTAGAGGAGTACTAATGGTGCTATATGTACTTTATGAGAAGCAGAGAAAATATCTTACAGTCTAGTTGCCAAAAAATTAATTTCATTTTTCGTGTCGTTCAATTTAATTTAATTTCATTTTTAAATCCTAATTTTCTTGCTCATGCATTTCTTACCTTGTCTCCATCCCCAGCACATAAATAATGCCCCTTAGCATTTATTATTGCTGTTACTATTAGTCTATATCACAAATGCAAAGCAAATGTTTCAAAGACTTTACCATCTAAGGAAATCACTGAATTTACAGTCAAGCGTGAAGGGTGATTAAGAACTATGCTCCCTTCACAGGAAGCTGGAGATTGCGATCATATTTATGCCCTTCGTACCTTATTGGAAAGAAGTAAATTTGTGTACTGAAAACTTGTTTACATTGGCACAATCACAGTGCACATTGCAGAAAAAACAAGAGTTGTGCTGAGTGCACTCAGGAGCTCGAACAGTGTATGTATGTCAGTATTGGCTGGTACCGATCCCAAACAAACGGGATGTACAGCTGTGTGAAGATATGCTAGCTTGGGTTGATACTAGGATGAGGCTCCTGTGGTAGCAGTGTATCCACTGTGTACAAAATTCCTGCCCTGCTGTTCCCAGGGTACTGTGTTTGTCCAGCTCTCCAGTCTCTCAGCAGGCACAATCCTGAGCTACCCCAAACGCTAATTGTGTCTGAATATGGCTGTACCCAAAGGTGGAGCTTTCTTCTTTTCTCCAGGCATAAAAGGGTCGGTAACCAACAGGCTGTCAATTAATTTTGCTTAACCAGTGATTTAGGCTATGCAGAAAATATAGTTCTCATCTCTCCAGCTGGCCTGTGAAAGCACCTCCTGTGTAATTTGTCAGCATAAAGGCATGACATTCTCAACTGAGCTGCAAATACACTATAAATCAGTTGGCTAAAAGCCTGTTCATGCTTTTAGGCTTCCTATAATTTTTTGGGAAGCATGGGATATTTTTACAGTTATGAAAATGTAGTACTGTATATCATTGACTTTTTAATGGAAAGTTAATGTGCCACTACTGCTGCGTGATTAATGACTCCAAATGGGGGCTCAGTCTCCTTGTGTAAGCTGCAGTGTGTCTGTGAGATCCACTCATAAGTGACTGTGACCTCTTGTATTTTAACAGGCAGAAGAATTCCACTCGGTTGTCCATGTCCTTTTGGAGTGGCTGGCAGAGGCGGAGCAGGCTCTTCGTTTCCATGGGGTCCTCCCAGATGATGAAGAGGCGTTGCGTACACTGATAGAACAGCACAGGGTAAGCCAGAAAATGAAGACAATCCTCTTCTTCTGATGGGCCTGTTAGAGGATAGAATAAAGGAAAGGAGGCAAAGTCTATCCCATATAGTCCTATCCAGCATCCAGTGTTTGTTTTTGCAGCTGTTTCTGTAGAGAAGCTAGAAATTTAATGGAGTTGACAGTTTGGTGCCCATACTGGGCTGTTGTTTAAATCCTCTCGGCTTACTAAAAAAATACTGAGCCTTTAGAAAGTTGCTGTAAACGTTTAGAGACAGATGCAAACCCCTCTGTGGAATATATGCTGCCTGACAATTATAACACAGACTGCTACGGTAGCAAAAGTATGTGTCGTCTTAGCACCACTGAGCAAAACAGCATATACTTTTCTTTCAAGGTCATTTGTAATTGTCAGCAGAATTATGTTATCATCCATTAACCTTCTGTCATGGTGAAACTGTGCTGTCATACTTCACAGTGAAATACTGCAGTGCCATAGGTACTGCAGATAGTAGATTCTAGGCCTTCAGACTAACTTTGCAGTAATGAAATGGGAAGATGGCTAAGTGAGGACCATGGAGGTCATATTTTCACTCTTCAAACAGGAGGCTACAAATGTGCTCATTTAAGACCATGCAAAACTCTTCTTGTAAGTGCAGGAGTAATAGTACCAAGAATGTAGTACCCACACTGTTACAGAACAAATCATAAGAGTAATGAAATTGTTCATCATTGCTCTGAAGAAAGTTATAACAAAACTTATAAAATGGAGAGTGGAAAAGCATCCTGTTTAAATTGAGCTTGGGAATATTATTACGCAGAGGAGTGCGTGCAGGCTGTGACTAGGTAATGGTTCTTAGCTAAGGAGTTTTCAAGGTAATCAGACTGCAATGTTTTGAAGATCAGATTTAATTTAGAGCCCTGGAAACTGGGTGCTATTCTTTAGCTGGCAAATGTATGTATGCATCAGCATATGCTGACTAATGTTGGCAGTAGCAACCTGCTGTCTCCAATGCAATTAAATTTGGCTTTAGCTGCCTTTCCATGTGCTTCATCAGTTCCCTTATATTTAATTTTTTGCTTTTCTAAATAGAGGGAACTGTCTGAATGAAATCTTAGGTCCACTGAAATAATTAGAAAAAAAAATCTTAAATTTCTACCTCTGCAATGTAGATTGATTAACAAAATATTTTTGTACAAAAGCTCAAAATTGTGCTGCCAAAACTGAAGCATAACTTGGAACCTCAAACCAAAGCAAAGTTTGTCTCTGAGAAACCGTCTCCAGCTGGGAAGAATAACTGTTAGCACAATACAACTGGCCTCCATGTTAGATGTGACCATACTATACTTAAGTTTTTCTAGGAGGCTTTAGAAGATGTTCTCCCAACCACATTTTCTTTTTAAAAGCCAAATAATAGAAATACAGAACTTGTCAAGCTAAGAAAGGTTGTGGCACTGCTGCTTTACCACTCAAGAAGCACCTACAGCAAATTCTTCCTTGAAAGAGTGATCTCTCCTCTTAAGCTTGTAACATTAGCTTTCAAGAAGAAAAAAAAGAAAAAATGGGAAAATTTAATATATGATATTAGTTTTAAACACCATGGCTGTATTATAATGCAGCACTATTAATATAAAAAAAATGTATGACTGACATTATTTACATAATCATGGAATCATAGAATGGTTTAGGTTGGAAGGGACCTTAAAGATCACCCAGTTCCAACCCCCCTGCCATGGGCAGGGACACCTCCCGCTAGACCAGGTTGCTCAAAGCCCCATCCAGCCTGGCCTTGAACACTTCCAAGGATGGGGCATCCACAACTTCTCTGGGCAGCCTGTTCCAGTGCCTCATCACCCTCATAGTGAAAAATTTCTTCCTGATATTCTACATCTCCCCTCTCCCAATTTGAAGCCATTACCTCTCATCCTATCACTACCCGCCCTTGTAAAATATAAATATCACTACATGCCCTTGTAAAATATAAGAATGAAATGTGTCTTCCTTTTATCACTGTGATTCTTCTAAAATAGTTTTAATGCATTTGTATCCAGCTGCATGTTAAAAGGTTTCTTCAGGACGATATTTTATCCAAACGGTCCATCTTTATGCCCATTACCAATTTTCTTTTCTTGAATACTGTGCATGATTTAATCAATTCTGCTATCTTAGGCAGAGAGGTTTCTGTCACTTGCTATCCTCTGTAGGGACTGAGAGGTGTAGTAGGTTAATGCACTGCATTAGTTAATGATAAGCATCCCATCTCGTCTCTTGTAAATGTGTCTATATCACCACACTGCCCCAGAGTTCAATAAAATTAGTACCCTTAGTTGAGGAAAAGCTTACTACACTATATGTACTGTGTCATAGATTTAGGTTTTGAGATATTCTAGTACAGTTGTGCAATGTTGTTGTTGTCGTCTGTTTTCCTTCTGGCCGTGGCTTATTTTGGTAATCTCTCACTACAACCCTCCTCAACTTTTCCAAAACCCTTTTGAACTGAAATATGGTAAGAAGTTGTGTGTTTTTTTGAGAGAGTGACTGCTATTATGATTGGGTCTTAAACTCTGACATTAATTTAAGCTTAAGTCAAAATCAGTTAATAATGAATCTCTTTAAATGTACAGCCTACCTGTCCCAGGCTTTTAGAACTTTGTAGAAGAGATTGTTTCTTTTACACTTTTATGAAATAATAGCTTCATATTTACTTTGTAAAGACATAGGATAATGTCATGAGGAGTTGTAGAATCTGTTTTTACAAAGTTTAGGTGATTTTGAATTTTTTAGGATCTAGCTTGGCTGATCTTTAATTTCTGTAATCCAAAATAGCCCTTTGTTGATGGAGAGAGGAAGAGTTAAACTGTCAGAGACATGGTTCCATTTTGTAGCCCAATTAAAGATGTTAAAATATAACAAAAAATTCCACTAGGCACTGAGAGATGTTGGCAGTTCCAGTTAAGGATGCTCACAAAGACACACAGACTTGCACAGCATTTATACATAATAAAAAAGGCAGAATAGTAAAACCGTTGTGGTAATAATAATTAAAAAAAAATAAAAATGCAAACTGTAGAAAGGATGGGAAAAGTCCTTCAGGTTTTTGGTTTTTTTTGTTTTCTCCCTGGACCCAGTTCTTGTCCTGCCACCCTTTCCTCTGCCGGGCTCCCTGGAAACATCAATGGCTATGAGCTTGGATGTCTAAAGCTGTAAATATCCTTTTGCTTTTACAAGATTTTTCCCACATGGCAGCTCCTCTGAAAACAGCTGGTTAATTAGCAGTCTCTGTCCCTGTTCTTGATGTGTCTCTCCCTCAGCTGCTGAGTTTTCACATTTGTGTTAGTTTAGTATAGCTGCTCCTGAAGTCCTCTATCATCCTGTCTGAGTGTGTAATTATAGTTGGACATTTCCAGCCTCTGCTAGGAGCTTGATAGTTCATTATGAAGAATTACTGTAACTGACAGACAAACCAAGTCATCTGAAATGTTGCCAATAATGATTCTAACCGTCATATAGTTGATTTACAGCACTTCTAAAATGCTGTGATTTTCCTTCTTTTTTAATAAGGACATGTGTCTTTCAAGTATTTACGGTATGGTGGCCTTTTAAGGACTGGCAAGCTGGGGTAAAGATTTGAGTGCTTCATTTAATACTTTATGTGGAATAGGCTCTTTAAGCTTTTTTAACTTTTCTCAGACAAATTAAACTTGCTTCTTGGAAGTTGAATCTCTGAGCGATTGAGAGGCTTCTGACCATCCCAGACTATGCACTCAGATTTCTCTTGCAAATTTTGTCAACATCTAATTGAAATTGTTACCTCTGGTTTAGGAATTTATGAAGAAACTGGAAGAGAAAAAGGCAGAACTGAATAAAGCAACAGGTATGGGAGAAGCTATCCTAGCTATCTGCCACCCAGACTCCATCACCACCATTAAGCACTGGATAACAATCATCAGAGCCCGGTTTGAAGAGGTCAGTATACGTCAAGCCATCTTCATTGCAACAGTCCATCTTTGATTGGAACATAGCTGACAACTAACATGGTAGTTACAGTGGGAGGAAAGGATCCAGCTGTTGAGAACTAAACATTTCAAATACCCACAGTGATGGATGTGAATACCAGCCGTGCTTCCCTAGGTTTTATTTTAAAACTTATAGGGCTTTAAGAACTAAAGCAGATGGTCAAGCTTCTTTGTTTGTATGTGTTAAAGAAAATACTGCCTGACGCTTCCCATGTGAAAAAAGCTAGTAGTTTCTAGGGAGAAACTTAAAAGTTACAAAGGAAAGAAAATACAGGGCAAACGTGAAGCATTTTCTAATTACATTAGGGAGGATTTCAGTCCAACATATTTCTAATCTAGAAGATTTCCAAATGGTTAAAGTGGCTACAAGTAGGTCTCAGAGGGTGTGCCACACTCTCACCTGCTAGGGTGGTATTTTCTGTGAATATTAAGTTTAAAGAAAAACACAATACTGGTGTTAGCAAAGTATGGTTTCAGGAATGTCCAGGAGGAAGACATACACCAAATCCTCCATGATTCACTGACTTAAGCCTATTGTTTGATAAAGTTCTTTATATGTTGCCTGAATGTGCTACTTACTGCATTTAACAGCATCTAATTTTGAACATCTGTGGAAAAAAAAAAAGTGATGTTGAACTGGGAATTATAGTTACCTAGCACCTTTAGTGATCAGGCACTGCATCTAGCACCTTTGATAATCAAACATCCATAGGCATGGGAGGAAGCTCTGAGTTTACAGTTAGCAGAGCAATTTTAAATACATTTTAAAGAATTTCAGACGTGCACATGCTCATGCATTGGTTCTTTTATCAAGGTCTTAGCATGGGCTAAACAACATCAGCAGAGACTGGCAGGAGCTCTGGCTGGACTTATTGCTAACCAGGAATTGCTGGAAGCCTTGCTGTCCTGGTTGCAGTGGGCAGAGACTACGCTTACTGAAAAGGATAAAGAGTTTATCCCCCAGGAGATTGAGGAGGTCAAAGCACTTATAGCTGAACATCAGGTAAGGCATGTTAAGTGACGTGTGTCCTACACATTCTACAAATAGTGCTTGTGTTTTAGCTGGGCTTCGTAATCAAGTGTGAATCTCCTTAGCTATTTTCTCTCTTAATAATCAAATCCCTTTTCAGAATCTCAGTTGTATGTTTTGTATGTGTACAGTGTGCTTGTAGTTTATTCAATACAGAGGTAAAAAAACAACCAAACAAAAATTCGGTGCCACATTGTTCTAAAAGCAAACCTACAACTCCCCATAGGAACAAGGATAATAATAATAATAAACCCCCCCACATTAAATATATGATAGTGCTGCTGCCTTAGAACTAGTGTTACAGTGTGGCTTTACTGATTTGATTTCAAATATATGTTTATGAAGTGCCAGAGGGAGCTGCTGATGCAGTGAATGCTCATAGGATTACCCCAGCTTACACACCAGAGCTGTCTCACTTCTGTGAACTGCAGTCTGGACAGCAGGGAACACCTGAGTACTCAGAGTCAAAATTCTGTTGTACATCACCTCACCATACACAGTTAATAAAGGAGTTTCACAGACTGTTTTCTAGATTTAGCCTTCCTTTAATGGCCAGGCCATAGTGGTCTTAAAAGCTTATACTCCCGATTTTTCTTACCTACAAAACCTTTATCTGTGTCTTTTTTGTGAGGCTGGCATTATAAAGGTCTTTCTGTGCCATTCTTTTAACTTCGGTGTTTTGCTGTTGTGTATGTTTTTCGTTCCTGTGGTCACTTTTGTGTATTGTTAAATAAAACAACCTCTATCTGATTGCAGTCATTCATGGAGGAAATGACCAGAAAACAACCTGATGTGGATAAAGTTACAAAGACCTATAAAAGAAAGGCACTTGAACCCACTCCAGTACAATCTCATATTCCTGTCCTTGATAAGGGGAGAGCAGGAAGTAAGTAATGAAGTATTTTGGGACGGGTCACACACACCATTGCTCTATCTATAAAGATAACAGGTTACTAATAATCTAATAGGTTTGATTAGCTTCTAGTGAAAGAGAGTGAAATTCTCTTTGATTTTTCTAATTATCTCTCATTTTTCATTGTGAGGACATTTCTCGTAGCAGACTTGTATTTTTAAATTTTGTCCTATACTTCTTGAATACCTATTTTTAAAACATGCAGCCTTCATGTGCTATTAATCTTCCAAGAATGTGCAGGTGCTGAGTCTTTGCAAATTTACCATTGTCTGTAGGAACAACTTTTGCATAAAGATGTAGAGACAAAATTTTGCTCTTATGGGCTATGAAATTATATGGATCCAATTAGGAAGTGTGTTCAGTGAAGGTGAATGGAAGGTGGATCATCAAGTGAGGAAATTGCTTTTTGTATTTTTAGATATACTTACCCATTGTACTTTCTACTTACCCATACGTGGAACCTGCTTCTAAAGTCACATTGTTTACATTACAACTCAGAGATTTGCAAAGTTTTTATTTAACTTGTGCAGCTTCACTAGTGCAGGCACTACTAGCTGCTTCTGGTTAGACAAAAGTTACTTTAACCACCACGTGGTCCTTCCCCAGTAATGGTTAAAAAAAACCAACACACCATTAGATGGGATCGTATCAGGGTATGGGCCCATTATTTGGGATAGGAAGGCGTAGTTTTAGGAAGGTCAAATACCCTTCATGTGGATGTTTGTTTTGTTTGAACTGGGTGAGACTTAAACATTTTATCATGTTTTAACAGGAAAGCGTTCCCCAACACCAGGCATATATCCATCAGCAGCCCAGGCACAAATCGAAACCAAGAATCCACGGGTAAACCTTTTAGTCAGCAAATGGCAGCAAGTCTGGCTTCTGGCCTTGGAAAGAAGAAGAAAACTTAATGATGCTTTGGACAGACTTGAAGAGGTCAGAAAATGAATATAAATATTTTTGCATAATTTTGTTTACCCTGGATTAAATTGTAAATACTCTAAACAACTTCCATATTTGTTGCATGTATTGTATGACATAGCTAATTGAAAACACTGTGATACGCATGTCAACGTGCTTTAAAAGCTGTCATTCTAATTTTAAATGTGAGAAGAGTTAAGATGTTTAAAATGTTTATATAGGAACTCAAAGAACCAAGTATTCAAAAGAACGGAGATGGTATCTCTCTCATTGATTTTTCTAGATTGATTAATTTCAACTGAAAAAATTCTTTCTCTTTTTATTAAGCTGAGAGAATTTGCCAACTTTGATTTTGATATTTGGAGGAAAAAATATATGCGATGGATGAACCATAAGAAGTCTCGTGTGATGGACTTCTTTAGGAGGATTGATAAAGATCAGGATGGAAAGATTACAAGGCAGGAATTTATCGATGGAATTCTTTCTTCAAGTAAGTTTTAAAATTACCTTAATGTTGAACTTGGAACAAACATCTTATGAAGTCTTGCTGTCTATATAGTGTACTCTTTGTGGTTTGTGGTGTTAGAAAGTCACAGATTTCCCTTTTGAAGTCAGTAATTCTGATTAATTTAAACAATAATTATTTTACTTGAAAATATTTCTAGATTCTGGAAACTTTTTCTAGTTCTTTTAGATTGTGAATCAAATTACAAATGTTACATTTATATTATTGGCTCATTAATAGTTTATTGGTTTACTGGACTGGGATTGTCATTTCTACAGTACACTAGCCACTTCAACAATTACATTTCATTGATTAGTCAGAATGGTAAAATGTACCTCTTAAAACCTACAGATAAATTTCAAAATGAGTTCATATGATCGTATGATTTTTATTAAAGAACTTATATGGAATAGTTTCAATTATAGAAGGAAACCATGTAATTTCTGAAACCAGTGTTTCCATGAACCGTGACCATGTTCCTATACCTGTATAATGAGGATCAAAACGTCAAGCAATCAGACTAGGAAGGGACTTTTCCTAGCTTTCCTGATGGATTGGTTTTCCTTTGGTATACACAGTTGGTGGTAACGTAAGTCTTCGACATCATGTCTGTGTGTGATAACGTTTCCCTTTAGCAACTGACTGATAACAGACAAGGGCCTACTACTTAAAATAATCCTTTATCATCAGATTGTAGAGGCTTTTCCTTTGAGCAGCGAAGATTCAGAATTGGGCTGCTTTTAGCATCTCATGTTCAAGTTATTCAGTAGGAGAGTATTGTAGTGTATATATTGTCCACCTGCTTTAGGAAATGCAGTAATAGAATCCCTGTATGTGCGCATGGCTGTTTTTCATGAATTGACAGAAGCTGATGAAAAAACCCTGATTAGCACCAAGAGGTTAAACAGCTTACTCATTTAACTCAGTTGGTATCAACTTGTTATAACTGCTAAATACACGATTCTGTGTTCTGTGTGACCTGTTCACCGTCTTGAAATTTTCTTTGTGTGGGTTAATACTCTGCTGCTGTGAACTTGATCTAAAGAAGCACTTCACAAAACGCTGTGCATATTTCTGCAGTGGGAAGGCCTTGCATTCCATATTTAATTAGCAGTGAAATTCTCGCTTGACCTTTCCTCACTAACAATGTATCTTGTTAATCTGTGGCATTTTATGCATTTTGAAGGTCAAAATGTTTTTTAAAAAAATACATATATCTTACAGTTTAATCTGCGCCCTTGCTTCTGTGTCTCTCTTGAAGCCACACTATGATACTCATTTTAATCCAATATCTAGGTAACACTGGCGATCCAGATTGTTTTTTTCAGAAAGATTCCTTCACTCTTTTGAATGTCCTTGGGTTTTTTTGATAAGCACTCTGTCACCTAGTGCCCAAAAACCTTTTAATATTTGTGATAAAGCCTTTCATTGTAATGGGATTGAAAAGCCAAAAAACTTAGCTTTTGTTGTTGTCTTTGTCTTACAGAATTCCCAACAAGCCGACTTGAAATGAGTGCTGTTGCAGACATTTTTGATAGAGATGGTGATGGATACATTGACTATTACGAATTTGTAGCAGCTCTTCATCCAAACAAGGATGCATACAAGCCTCTCACAGATGCTGACAAAATCGAAGATGAGGTACATTCTCTGCTTTATTAGATTGCACTCTGTTCTACTGGGGTCATGTACTTTAATAATTGATTTTATTTTCACTCCTGTATAATTTGAAGTTTACCAGTTACATAAATATTTAGAAATGTGATATTAGCAGTAAAGTAATCATCCAGTTGTGGTTTTTTGCAGGTTACAAGGCAGGTAGCTAAATGTAAATGTGCAAAACGATTTCAAGTGGAACAGATTGGGGATAACAAGTACAGGGTAAGTCTTCTAAGGACCTTCTTAGTTCTTTCAGACTCGAGATTCTTCGTATGACATGGTTATGTAAGGAATTAGGCTACGTTCGTTTACAGGAATTTTGTATGACAACTGTATGTTCTCTTTAAGCTTGTCTAAATTTTATGTTTTTTTTCTTGTTAGAACATATAGGCTAAAAATATGGGAAAATCCTGCTGCTTGTATTTATTTTTGCTGAAACTACTGAAACTATTTTCAATATATGGGAATTTTTAAAAGTTAACTGCATGCATACATACCTACGCACATGCATACATACATACAACAGCTCCTTAAAAGCTAATATTTTTGCCTGGATACCCGTGTTTAAACTGTAGCTGATTTTTCTATTACTTTCATAAAAATAGTGATATTTTCCAATGGTATTATGTTGTACTTCAAAAATCTTTCACCAAAGTGCACTCAGTTGCTTTTATCTTCCCTTGTCATTTTATTGGAGCACGCTGTTCCTTCTGAAGAAGTGTAAGAAATGGGTAATTTATCTGCAGAACGATTTTAGATCACAGAAAAATAAATATCACATTGTAGAGAAAGATCTGCTACCCCTAGATTCAATAACCAGAACAATTTCAGATGAAATATGCAATATTTGGCGAAGAGACTTTACTAAATACTTGTAGGTGATTTTAAAAGACCACAAAAACAGCAATGGGAAGGAAACAAAGGCCTTGAATATTTTCCAATATTCAGTCTCCGGATGGCTAGCTACCCTGCTCGTCTCTGAAGTAGATACTTTATTTAGAGTGTCTAATGTGTTAGTTTGCATGTGTTCTAGAGTCATATAGAGAATTTCCTGTAAACTAATCGTGTCTTTCTTCCATTTTTCATTTCTTATCAGTTCTTCCTGGGAAATCAGGTATAAACCAGTGGAATGTGTTATGAAGTTTCTTTTTTTTTTTTTGTTTGTTTCCTTTTTTTCTAACACATAGTGATTTAAGCTTGCAATGGTCAGTCTTCTTGCCATCCTTTCATCTTCAGCTAATTCATTGCTGGTCAGCTGTGGTATTTCTTTAAATGCTATGGAGCGTTCATTGTCTCAGGATCCCTTCTCTTCAGTCCTTCACTTGCTTTCTTTGGCCATTTTCCTCATTAAGGAGATTACTTTTAAAGGAACCGGATAATGGTCAGCAGCAATTACCATAGTATAAAAGTCTTGAGCATTTAAACTGCAATTTTAGAATTACTATTATTTTATCAGTTTTCAGTTTTATAGTGGAATGCTTCAAAATTCAAAATTCTATGTTGCATTTTTATCAGATTAAAGGCTAACCACAGCAAACAGATCCTAGTCTCATATCACTTATTTATTGCAACCTAGGCAAAAAATAGTTTCATTTTCAGAAAAAAATAATACCTCTGCAGTCAGACTGATTAAGAACCTAGCTGATTGTTGGTATTTTATATACTAATGCAGTGAATCATTGAATATGTATATTAGAAATAGGCAAATTAAATTTGTTGTTTCAGTTTAGACTGTTCCCTCTCCCAAAGTGTTTTGAAAGAGCTGTGGCAGATCTATAATGTATTGGAGCTGTGTTTAAGAATACTTTTTGTCAGTTGAGTCATACCGCGATGGCACTGTACAGTGGTACAGGGAGGAGACGCTAACCAGTGCTCGCTTACTCCTGTGGTACGTACTGACACACAGCTTCTTAAGTTGTTAAATCATGCTTGCCTGGTAAGAATGGAAATATCTTACACAAACTGGATACTGGATACTGTTAGTATCTTATTCATGTTCTTATAAAGGCAATAATATCTATAATCCATTCTGGAAATGCTAGTGTTAACAGCATTAGCTATTTTAAATTTAGAAATATTGAAAATGTAGATGCATTCTTATTTATTGGCAAAGACTGTTGAAGTATAGAAGAAAGCACAAAGATGAGTGGATAATCTTACCACATGCCTGAAGCAATATATCTAAGTAATAATTTAAAATGCTTTCCACGTATATAGAACAAGCCTCTATTTGAAAAGACTATTTGAAATTATGTTAAGGCTCTTATCTGCCATCTGTACTTTCAGATCTGGGAAAAATACAGCATTTTTTGACAGCATCTAACTCTTACTGGTGCAGAACAGCATCATAGTAAAAATCACCTACAGCGAGTTGGCTAAGGCTTCTCTAGTGACTGTGGTGTTATATGGCTATTGTCAAGAACAGGCCTTTTTGTAGCTTAAACTAGACTTCCTTTCTGGTTTTATTCCACTGTTTTTTACCTCTGATTATTTGAAACATTAAATACTGTTTAAGGAAAGTTGGTATACAGACTATTTTAAGAAGGAAACGGACTGAGTTACCATTTGGAAAAATGCCTTGATAGGTACCCTGTGTTATTTTCCAGGAGCCCCACTGTCTGAATTAACCACAGCCTAGACAGGCAGTTTCCAAAGGGTACTGTATCTGACCCTTGGTATAGTTGCCTGATGGTGTCTAACTGAAGAATTAAGCTGTGATGGGGAAAAAATAAAGAAAAGAAAAAAGATAGTATCTTTAGAACCTCTAAAAAAGTTATCTATACAAACCAGCCAATGAAAATAAACAGCATCAATTTGGATGCCATTTCTTTTATTAACTTTGATCTACATATGTAAAATGGTTCCTTTTTCAGCACATATTGAATACATTACTAAAAAGCCCTTACAATAATGCTCATGTGAATGTTATTTATAACAAAAAAAGATATTATTGAATTAAGCAGCAAGCTTTGCTTTTGTTTGGTTCCTAAAAGTAATATTCCTTTAAACTTACTCTCTCTTCTCGGCTTAAGTAGTACCAAACAACTAAAGTCATTTAACAAGTAGGGAGCACGTTTGTGTGGTTTGCATTTAAAGCATTTCAGTCCCCTCTCTGGAGCAAGTAGGTACAGTTGAACTATGGCCAGCCTTCTCCAAGGGTCAAAGATTGGCCCAAAGAGGTGTATTTGATTCCCGTTGGTTTCAGTGAGTGCTCTGCATGTTTGTGTGTGAGAGCACTACACTTGACCTGATGATCTGCTATCAAAATAAATATTTTAGTGGCATTGGCAAAAAAGTACTGAATTCTTCTGGTTAGCTTTCATGAGATCGTGGGGTCAACATTTTGGTCATGTTTTCTTTGATCCAGATTTGAATGGAGATACAGATTTTGTTACACAGGTTTCAGGAGCAAAACATACGTTAGGCCTGGCCGTCAGCCCAAAGGAAGAATGGGCTCGTACAAGAGTTGTATGAAACAGGTTTTTGTGCATATCTGAATTGTGAAGAACCTTGATGTGTAGACAGAGGAGTGACAGTTTATAGCAAATGAAAATAATTATAGCTATCAATCATTCATTACTTTGTTAATGTTCCCTTCCCCATGTGAGCTTCGCTATAGGTGAGCGGTGTCAACACCATACCTGAAAATATTCCTATAAATGAATCAATTGATAGAGCTGTGCAACACTCTTAATGCATTGATTTTCCAGCCCACATACCGATCATTTAAAGCAATGCTGCCTTCCTTTCAGCTGCCATCATTAAATTATAGACTGTTGCAGAAGAGAGTTTGCTTAAGATTTTAACAGTGAAATAATGCAAATAGGTCTTCATTAATTTGCACAAACACAGACTGTAACCAATTAAATAATGTGTTACTAATTTTGCTTCCTTTATGAGCTCAGACATTTCAGAATCAAGCATAAAATTAAACCTGAGATTCTTTCTTACCGTCCTGCCATCTCCTTTGGATTAATGCAACAGCATCTGATTTGACAAATCTTAACAGCTTTAATAATCTGCATAAATAAATCTGATTTTTTAGCATATACTAATAATTAAATATCAAAATAAACTTTTTGAAGTGTCTGATTTTTAACCTATCAGAGTTGAACTGCATCTGAATGAATGAAAACCTGAGACTGTTGTTTGATTTTTCTTACAGTTTGGTGACTCTCAGCAACTGCGCCTTGTTCGTATCCTAAGAAGTACAGTCATGGTTCGTGTTGGAGGTGGCTGGATGGCACTTGATGAGTTCTTGGTGAAAAATGATCCTTGCAGGGGTATGTAACACCACTGTTAAAATGGACATGCAGATAATTATTTGGATATAGTCACCATTCGTTGTCTGAAGATGGAGATTGAATTGTACAAAATGCCAGTCCTGTAAACATCATCTCACTAAATGTCACGTAATGATCTGTTTTTGTAAACTTTAAATCCCGTGGTTAAGATCCTCTTCACTTGCACTGATGTCTAGAATAATTGTGGTGTCTTCTGTGCAGTTCCTCCAGCATTAGAGTGGTGTAATTAAGAAGTTAACTTAGCCCAGCTAGAGTTTATGGCATGTAAGCTGTTTGTATGACTTGGCAGAAATAGCACACAGAAATGTCCAATAAAACCTTCTCGGCAAGAGAGAAGTTTTAAGGCAATAAATCAAAATAAGGCAATTGAATCGAAGAGTAACAACAACAACACAAAAGAACCCCCAACTTCTCTAGCCAGTGGCTGTGCCCGGGCTTTCAGGCTCTGTCTGTGTAGCCCTGTCTTTTCATTGGCGTACTCCCCAGAACCACTTTGCGGAGCCCTGAGCCTTGTACAAAGCAAGCGGAAAATGCTCTGGTCAGAAGGGCTTTGTGCTCTGGGGAAGCAGGGAGTGCTCTATCACCATGCTTTCCAGGGCTTTCTATCAAGTGCATTGTTTTATCAGTACACAGCAACGTAACGACATCTTAAGTTTGTCGGAAAGCCTACTTCTGCAGTGGGAAAGTAGGGTCTCTCTGGCACCATTCTTGGAGGAGCAGTTGGAGATAGGAAAGAAGCCATTTGTGAAGGGAACGGGAGAGATACAAGTCAAATAATAGCGAGACTAGTAAAATTGCAGAAAGTATAATAATGACTATAATGTGTTCAGAGTGAGCTGACATTCTGTAACTAGGTAATTCTGTCCTATTAACTAGCAGCATTAAGTCTACTGCATTTTTACCTTCCAGGAGTTCTGTAGAATCATAATCAATATTGTAATAGCACGAGAACAGCACAGAGGAGTTCAGGAGAAGCAAGTGAACTAGTGAAGACGCAGCCATGGGCTGTCCTGTAGACCTTAGTCCAGTGTCAGCTATCTCACACAGCTTTTACTTTGGGACCAAGGTTTCTTACGTTTTGGTACAAACCTTGAGAGGGTGGAGAGCTTGTATTTGTAGCAATTGTCATGCTAAGTCAAGGATGTTAAATCCAAAAAGAAGCTACTGCAAAACCCCATAAGGGCTGACAGTGTGCCACTAAGGCTTAGAAACCTTTGTCTACAGGCTTAAAAGGTACCTATAAAAGTTCTTATCATGGTATCATAAAAGAGCTGTCATAACTTTGCAAGGACATCTGTGAGTTTTTCAGCAGTATTAAAACCAGTCCTTTTGCTTACCAACATATTGTGTGTATAGTTTACTAAAGAAACGTAACAGTACTGTTACATTCATTCGTGTTGGACCACAGGTCTAACTGAAATTTAGCACCTGATTCTGCACCTGCTACTAAATGAGCATCATTTATGCCTGCAGAGAGCCATCCTTACTTTATAGTTTTCTACTCCCGTTCCTCAAAAGTGCATGGTAGTGGAAAATGAAACATGCCTTCATTGGAGGGTTAACTTGGTTAGTTTTGATGTATCCTGAACATTTTTCTGAGGCCTGCTGACAGGTAGACTATTGCAATTCCTACTTGGGTTGACACCGAGATACAATACTTAGTAACTATTTAATTAATTTATTGGAATTCCTTATTACTGTCCTTGAATTAAGAGTCCTTTGGAACTTAATGCCCTCTTTAATAATCCTTGTATTCTCTATATTTCTATAGTATTTTCTGTAGTATGTTATCCCTTTTACATGGGAAATACACGAGCAGATGAGTAAGTCAATGCAGTGGGTCTAAAGGAATACCGATCTCTGTGAAATCATCTAGAGACCGGAACTTGCGCATTGGTACCTAGTCCTAGCCTTGGTGAAGTCAGTGGTCCAAAGCAGTCGTTGCTGTCAGTGGTGCAGGATCAGACTTTTTCTTAGGCACTTCACCTAGCAAATCTGCATTTCCACCAAGGGCTTCTTGTGTATTCAGATAAATCACATTTCAAATAATTGTTGTCATAAACAGCTTTAAAAGTATTGGACCTAGTTATATAAAATAAGTTTAGCTTATATTCTTTATGTCAGCAGATAAATACCGTTACACACGTATACTTGGAACTGCAGCTGAGTTTATCCAAGCACTATCTCCTTTTTGCCTAGGAGACCTTTGAGAACTCACCTCAGAGCACTTAGAGACAGCTTTTGCTCTGAGTCCTGTCTTTTGGCCTGGTGCTCTGAGCCTCTTGCATATGCAGCTGCTGTACTTAATTTCTTCTCCTGCTAACAATTTTCTTTAATGTGACCCATGTCCTGTGTCATTTTTTCTAGTTCATCATCACGGGAGTAAAATGTTACGTTCGGAATCAAACTCTTCAATTACCACTCAGCCTACTATAGGTTGGCAAACCCCTCTCTTTGTCTCCTTCTCCTCCTCTTCTCCTCTCTCTTCATTTCCTTCCCACTTTATTAAAATATATACTTTTAACAATATGCTACACCCATCACGTTTAGCTTAATTTGTTCCTACATGGGCTGGTGCTTTGCGAGCTAATTTTTTTTGACACGCTTTAAGAGTGTTTCAAAAACAATTGTCATTCACACTGACACAGTTAAACGCTAACATGTCTTGCATCTATTCTTGCAGAACATTCTCTCATGTGTGTGTTTGTATGTGTGTATGAGTGCTTAACCACCAATTACCTCATCATACTTTGGATTTTATGTTCATCATTGCATGTTGCCAAACTACATAACTTCATAGTTTTGAATAAATATATTTGCTGCTTTCCTGTAATTTGTCCTTAGCAATTTTTTCTGGAACATCTAAGCAAGTATTATTTATTATGAATAGCTGTAGAGTTAGCAAAACTGCTCATCAGGTTGTGTCTATGTATTAATAGTTGATTGATTAACAATGATTTAGCACGTTGAGCATTCCATTATCACGCTGACTTCCTTTGACAGTGGTTCATTCCTTCTGGCATAAAGTATTAGAATAAGCGAGTCCTGCACATAACTCTTCTGTGTCCAAAATAAATGCATTACACTGTAATGCATTTCATTTATTGTTAAAATATGTTGGAGTTGGCATGGCAAAAATGACAATAAACAGCCTTGTGATGACAATTTTCATATTTGACTAAATGAACACCTTTCTTTGCTGCAGCTAAAGGGAGGACAAATGTGGAGCTGCGTGAAAAGTTCATTTTGGCAGATGGTGCCAGTCAAAGCATGGCAGCTTTCCGACCACGGGGCCGGAGATCACGCCCCTCTTCGAGGGGTGCTTCTCCCAACAGATCTACTTCGCTGTCAAGTCAGGCTGGCCAAGCAGCTGCCCCACAAGCAGTTGCTACAAGTACGCCGAAGGTAAGGAGAAATGTACAAAACTGCACTGGTTAACAAATGGGGTATAGATTGGGTTTGGTTTTTTTTTTCCTTGCTCCAGCAATATCGGTGCTTTCCCTAGCTGATAGGGAAGAAGTGTCTCAATTTTATTTCATAGTCTAGGGAGGATCTGAGAAGTCTTTTCAGTGTATTTCCTCTACTGTTTGTTTGCAACATGAGAATAGAAGAATTCTTTACATTTAAGGTGCCTCATGAGCTAACTGGCAATTTGGGAAATGCTCTGAAAGAGCAATGAACCTGTCCATTTCATTTAAAAAATAAGCTCTGCCGTCTCTTCGTTCCAGAACATTTGTCATCAACTCTTTCCGCTTAGTTTTTATTTCTGCTATGAGATTTGATCTCCTTGTGAAAGCCTGGGTATCCTTCTCCATGACGTTGTTTTCCATCTGCTGTCCTTCACATTTTGATTTACCATTGTTTCATACAGACACCCCATCATTTAACACGCAACTATGGTAAACCATGGTTGACAAACAGCAAAACGTCAACTCCTTCTAAGCCACCAGAATCCTCAGACTATCAAGGGTCATCTGCAGAGGTACAGTAAGGACAGAGATTCTAGTCTAATGACCTTCCTTCACTAAAACTGTCACTTCACTAACAGCCACTAGAGTTACAGTGCTTCACAGCTGCAACATACTTTGCATATTAATGCATTGTCTTTATTTTAGATCTTTGTCAAATTATTTCTTTCCTTTTTTTTTTTTTTTCCCCCCCAAGTCTTTTCATTGTTGTTGTTCTGTTTGTTATGGTTTTTGATATTTAGGAAAACTCAACCTCCATGAACTTATGTTTAAAGGGCAGATGGTTAATAAATCATAACAGTATGCAATGAACTGGATGAGCAAATGTGGAAAAGTACTTTTTTCTTTTTAATAAAGCAGTTTATATACTTTGCAGGTTTCTTTCCTAAAATTGTTTACTTTGAGTTCATAATGTACTGTGATATTAATGAACTGTGGGAAGGAGTTTAATAAATTATGGTCTCCAGCGCAATAACACTAAAGAAAGAAGTACCCAGTCACTGTGAAGAAGATGGCACAAAAGACTGACTGTGATATAGAAATATTTCCAACAACTGAAAGTTTCATTTAGGGGGGTAGTGACCAATTGTTGCTCTAATAAGATAGCTATTTGATGACTTAACAGGAAACGAGCTTTGGCCTTATTTCCAGCCCATGACTTACATAGAAACTGCTAGTGTAGCAGTTAGGATTTTGCTGGCAATCAAGCTGTATGAGCAAAATTTGAATGGGCTTGGACCCAAAGTGTCTCCTCTAACGTCGTTACAGTCAGTGAAAAGATCACAGCTGGATCAGGCTGCAAAGTGACTCGTCACTTGTAGAAGTTGCTCTTGCCCTGGGTTAGATGGAGGTGCTCGGTGAGGGGAAGCTTGTCCACCTCTGTTATATCTGCTTTTCACATATCTGTGCTTTGATGGCTATTGCTATTCGTGTGACACCTTTCAGTGCTAAGTTTACATGACCTCGGCGTGGCTTTGCTCAAAGATGCATAACGAACTTTTCACTCCCTCCTGCTATGCAAGCGGGAGTGCTACTTGTGCATACTGCAGGCATGTGCGTACAGCACTTCAAGCACACAGGGCTGTTGCTTAGAATGATTAACAATAGCACAAAGTTGAGTCAGTTGTCAGTTTCTAATATATTCCTGTATTTTCTTTCATCTCTTAGCTGGTAACTGAATTGTAAGATTAATTGATGGTACTTTAAAGGTTTTATAAGGCATGGAAAGGCAGTGTTTTCATTGAATTACAGTGAGGTGGAAGCAGTTGGCATTGATTTCAAATGGGGGCACCGTATTTCTCACCTGCTCTTACAACTGCCAGTAGTTTCAGTGAGTTTCTTTTATGTAAGCCACCATGTAAGTGGAACAACTGGGGTGGGGTAGGTTGCAGTGAATTTCTGAGACATTCTGCTGCATTTTCTGCAATTATGTATTTTATATGTAGACTGCATTTGGGTTTAGGGCCAAACTGAAGAACAAGCTTCATCTCTTTTTCTTCTTGCACCAGTGATTCTATCCCAGTGCTTTGCCCAAAGTGCAGCCGCTCAGGGGGGGGTAATGGAGAGCGGTCTCTTTCTCCTCATCCTCCCAAGCAGTCTCTGTATAGCAGAGATTTCTAAGGTGTGGCTGACTGGTTGTTGAGCACTTGCACTTGGCTTTAAAGAGAGTTTAACATTGTGACCATCCCTCTCAGAGCCAGCAGATTGTCTGCTCTGTGGCATCTCAATGCTCTTTTGTTCAGATGTACCAGAAACGGTCCAAGCTGGCAGCTGCCAGGCCGGCTTCTGCCAGGCCTCTGTCCGGTGCTTAGCTCTGGGTAGCTCCCAACACACTCCTGCGTCTTGGTTTTCGGTACCTAATTCTACCCCACCACTGTATGGGGATCAAAGGCACAGAACACAGGATCCTGGGATGCAGGCCACTCAACATGCCGCATTCGTCACTGCAGTGTTTGTTCTTCTTTTTGGATATATACTTAGTATTTTTGTGTTGAGCAAATGAATATGAAAACTGTAGTTTTTTCTCTTATTTGCATACAGTATGTTACATGCACTTTGAGATTTGAGAATTTAATTCTTGTGGCTTTGAAAGAAATCTTCGCATTTGGGGCAGACTATAAATCAAGACTCATTTTATTTTAGAAATGAGAAAGCAGGCAGGGTAAGACTATGGAGTAGAGACATTTCAGGCAATGTATTGACAAGAAGAACTTTTTTAGTTAGTCCTATGTCTTTTTTCTGCTTTTTTTCTAGCGAAATGTTTTGAAATATAGTAGGTTTGTTTTACCATCAAAATATTCATAACATTCAAACAAATGTATTCACCACCTGTAACCACAGTCGGAATGGTAGAAAGTCAAGCTCTGCAGACATAAAACCTCAACTACTTGTCTCTATTTAAGTCATGTACCATCAACTAATCTTATGACATAAAACCTCAACTACTTGTCTCTAAGTCATGTACCATCAACTAATCTTACGTGCTTGACTAATTATAAGAAGGTAGAATTTTTCTTTCCTTACATGCATTGAAATACACACAAAGAATACTAAAATGTTAATGTCAAGCAGACTGTTAAAGTGATTTTTTTTTGTTGTTGTTGTTGTCTTACATTTGGACCACTTCAAATACTAGCTGCTAAAGAAACGTTCAAAACTTTACATCATGAAAGATGTCGATAGTGACTCAGACCAGTATTTCAGATTCACAGTGAATGTTGTTATGATGATCATAGTCTAAGCTATGTGCTACCTAATGACGGACCTTATCTTCAGTAGTGATAACTGAAAAAAACTTTTTTTTTTTTTGTGTGTGGGTGTGAAGGGAACACCGATTCAGGGAAGTAAACTCAGACTGCCAGGATATCTATCAGGGAAGGGTTTCCACTCTGGAGATGACAGTGGCATCCTGTCAACAGCAGCTACCAGAGTTAGAGCTCAGTTTGCAGGTGAGTGTCTTGACTTTACAGCTTGATCCACCACTTGTGTGGACAGAATACTTAGGGTCACGACGGGGTGTGAGGGAGAGATCAGAAGAGTGGGAAAGGGTGAAAGTCCTACTGACTCCACATTAGTATTGCCAAGGGTGCACATAATCAGGGTAATGGTCCTCCGATCACATGGTTGCACAGCCGGTACGTTCAGCTCTGGATGTGCAAATTCATGACTGCAACCTTCTTGACAATGGTACCTCCGATGTATCTGTCTAAAGAACTAGGGAAGAACCATGTACTTAGAAAGGGTTCAGTTCTTCACAATGTTCAAGTTATGCTCAACTGCGATGCAGCAAAGGGGTCACTTAATCATGACTTGTCCATTTCTTTGGAAAGAAGAACTGCAGGGAGCAGCTGTACATGGCTTTATTAATGGAACATCCCATAGAGATATTTTTTAAATAGTATATGAAAATAGAAAGCAGTGAAGCTGTGCTCTTCCAGGATCCTCAGAGCAGCTCTGTGTAAGGGAGAGGGCTAGATGGTTAGAACAGAAGATAGCTCTACTGGCTTTCCCCCACATCTTAAGCTCTGCAGATCATACTGAGCAGTACTGGAAAATCCTGTTCAAAGAGTAGATGTCTCTTAAGTTATAGGTGATTTGCAAACTGAGCCACCGGAGATTTCAGTTTCAACTTGGTGTTCTTCACACATTCAGGGAACCAGGTTTGTCAAGATCAAAAAGATTCAATAAGTAATTGGTAAATTATGAAAAACCACATTAATGGTTTTCTATTTAAGATTCTTTGTTGTGGTTTTTTCTTCATGGCTCACTGTCTGGGCAGGCTTTCACTTTCGCAGGCTTGCTGAAAGCTCATTGACTCAGCCCTTCATTTGGGAGAATGTATACTCTGCCCTTGTTCGCTTGCAGCTTTCAACTGTATGGTTTTGACTTTTTTAAAAAAGAAGGGTACACATTTAAAAGTTGGGATATTCATCTGCATCTCCAGGGTACATATATTGGGAATCCCTGAATGCATGGAGAGGTCAGATCCTGAAATCTTTCGATTCATAGCTGAGAAAATGGCAGGGGAAAGAAAGGATCTGGCTGCTAAGTGAATAAACAATGCATGTGTAGCAAGTCCAGAAAAGTTGCCAGGATAATACATTTTTAATGAGGTGTGCTAGTGACAGGTTAACTATGTCCCAGCATTTGATCTCGCATTTCCTTTTCTTTAGTGGGAGATACGGTGTTGTTTTATGCTCTTGTTTTTAATATCAAGATGAACTTTGTTCATCATCTAGCTCACCTGCCAGAGGTCTAAATTTTAGTTTGTGCAATGAGGAATTTTTGGGGTTGCCAAAAACCTGCACCCCTTTTCCATTCTTAGCTCTAATACTGACGGATGCCTTTTCTCTCTCTAGAAACCAGAAGAACTCCAAGCAGACCTGGAAGCCGAGCAGGAAGCAAGGCTGGCAGCAGGTCAAGTAGCCGCCGAGGCAGTGACGCGTCTGACTTTGACATTTCAGAAATCCAGTCTGTATGTTCAGATATGTCAGAGACTGTTCCTGCTACAAGCAGACCGACACCCCGAGCAGGTTCTCGGCCAGGATCAGCCAAGCCTTCTAAAATTCCAACTCCCCAGAGAAGGCCACTAGCCAGCAAATTGGACAAGTCCTTGAAGAGATAATACGATTGGCTCCGTAAAGGTCTTTTCCTTTTGCGTTAAGTATTTAAGTTCGTAAGATGTAAAATATTATGTAGAAATTATTGTGAAATATCGCAAGAGGTGGATTTTTAATTCTGCAGATGGCCTTATTTGTGTATTTGTCTTCTTATTTTATGTGTATAATTTTTGTCAGATTTGTTTTTGTTTATGCCATATCCTGTGAGAAGGGGGAAGAGTTTTAATGTAAACTAACAGTTGTACACAGTAATGTGTAGAAAGTACACTAAAAAGAATTGCCGAATGTACAGTGTACTGAATGTACAGTAAGTCTCTGCAACCTGAATAAAATAGGCCTGTCACTATGACATTAGCTAACAGTAAAGGATACCTCATGATTTTTCTTTAAAAAAGAAAAAGAGAATACTAAAAAGCCAAAAGACACAGTTACACATTTTGAGCTAACTAAACAAACACTAAAGGATGTATGTCAAAACTACTAAGGAATACAAACCCACATTCACAGTACCCTTATTTATACCGCATCTCTCAGAGAACTCACAGAGTTAATTAAGCACTCGCCAGTAATATGATACTCCGATACCTTGCAGCATTTCTGTGCCATTGCTTTCAATGAGGCCAGACACATTCTGGATATCTGAACTATTATTCTGTAAGAATATCAATATAAGGTGCATTCATGTAAATGTGAGGTTTTCTTTTGCTTGAGTGGATGGTAGCACTGTATCATTGAACTCATTTTGTATCAAAGCAATTTTGCTTGCAGAAAGCTCCGAAATAAACATGTCCCTTAACTTTATTTCTATTGTATTTCTTATTTCACAGGAAGATAATTTTCAGCGTTATGTTTTAGGGTGTATATCATTTCAGATGACCAGTAATTACCATAGTAACATAAGCTTTAATGTAATTTCCCATTGTCAGCAGTCATATTTTGGTTAGCTACTGTATTTGTTTAATAAAACACTAAATTGCACATATTGAAATTACATGTAATTATTGTTGACATTATTTTCTCCATATTAAACTGGGACTTTTACATACCATGTATGAAAGGCATAAGGAGTAATTTGGTTGCTCTTTTTCTCCGTGAAATATTTTTGCCATTCGTGGATTCTTTGAAAGGATTAATAATGGTTCATTGTTTGTGGAAAAAGGATGCAGCTTCAAATGAGAATGCTGTGGAACGCCTTGGTAGATGCTGTAGTAAGTAGTGACAGAATCCTTTGAAATTCAAAATGCTCTTCGATAATATCAGAAAGACTCCATTCGAATTACGCCAACATGGCAGACAAAGTAAGCTGAACCTGACTGTTCATGTACCAGAAAATACCATATCTTTAGCAGAGGAATTTTGGGGAAAGCCTGGTTTATGGTTGGTCCCTCAGCATGCTGAAAATGAAGCAGAAGCTCAGTCAATTACACGCAGTTAATGGTGATATCTGCGTTCTCTGCTGGCACTTACTGGCAGTATTACTAAGACGATGTTTTCTGAGTTGTCACAAGAGCTTCCTGCAGACTCACAAGTTGACTCACGCAGTCAGTTTATAAGAAACAGAAGAACACAATAATGCTCAAAAGATAATTCAATCAGTCAAAATCCACTTGTGTCAGGATTTCCTCCAGCACAGAGTTGCGTGACTGTGGAAAGCAAACAGTAACCAGTCCCACTGCCACTGGTTTGGGAATCGGCACACACGTTTACTGAATACTAAAGCATCTGTCTGTGCTGCAGTGCTTTATCGTTCTGTTTCACCTCTCCTGTTGCTGCTATTCATCCAGTGCTTGCTTTCCTAGAACATTAAAATACATCAGGATGACTTCATGGAATTTTCAGAGTTGGAAGGGACCTCCAGAGATCATCTAGTCCAACTCCCCTGCTAAAGCAGGATTGCCCAGAGCACATTACTCAGGACTGCATCCAGGCGGGTCTTGAAAATCTCCAGAGAATGGGACTCCACAACCTCCCTGGGCAGCCTGTGCCAGTGCTCTGTCACCTGAACTGTAAAGAAGTTTTTCTGTGTGTTGGAACGGAACTTCCTGTGTTCCAGCTTGTGCCCATTGCCCCTCCTCCTGTCACTGGGAACCACTGAAAAGAGTCTGGCTCCATCCTCCTTCAACCCACCATTTAGATATTTGTTAAGCAATAATAAGGTCTCCCCTCAGCCTTCTTTTCTCCAGGCTAGAGTCCCAGCTCTCTCAGCCTTTCCTCATAAGGGAGATGCTCCAATCCCTCAATCATCTTGGTTGCCCTTCACTGGACTCTCTCCAGCAGTTCCCTGTCCCTCCTTGAACTGGGGAGCCCAAAACTGGACACAGTATTCCAGTTGTGGTCTCACCAGTGCCGAGCAGAGGGGGAGAATGACCTCCCTCGACCTACTGGTCACACTCTTTCCTATGCAGCCCAGGATTCTGTTGGCCTTCCTGGTGACAAGGGCACATTGCTGGCTCATGGATAATTTACTGTCTACCAGGACCCCCAAATCCTACTCCTCAGAACTGCTTCCCAGCAGGTCCACCCCTAACCTATACTGCTGCCTAGCATTCTTCCTCCCCAGGTGCAGGACCCTGCACTTGCTCTTGTTGAACCTCATTAGGTTCCTCTCTGCCCAGCTCTCCAGCCTGTCCAGGTCATGCTGGATTCCAGCACTTTTTGGAACCCTACAACACCCTTGGATAAAGAGAAGTCGTCTCCATTTACAAATGGTCACTGAAGCCTCTCTACTTGTGAGCAGGAGGAAGGGAAAGGGTAGAATTTAGGCACTTGCAGAGATAACTTGGCTATAGGAGGAGATGGTGCCCCATGTAACATTCTTGGTGCATTTCATAACCACAGAGCTGATGGAGAAGGGGTAGGGATGGCAAACCTGGATCGCTCCCGTGCAGTAACAGGTGTGTAGTTCAGTTCCTCGTATCCCAAAGGGACAGAGCAGCTCATTCTGCGTGAGGTAGTGTTGGCACGTACCTGAAGCCCCTTGTGTGTATATGGTGGTTTTAGCTTTAAATGTGTTCATAATACTTCATTAATGATGCAGCTTTATGGAATTTTCCTGTTGCTACATTGTAACTTTACAGAAATATTAAAGCTACGACCAGCTTCTGAGAAACCCAGTGTTGGCTAAAAGAACCCAAGGACTAAGTGGATTTCTGTGGCCTTTTGGCTGCTGCCAAACAGGGGAGGTTGGGACTGGCGTAGTGGGGTGGTTCATTGATGGGCTTGAGAGAATCATCCAGTATTGGAAACCCACATAAGAGCAAACTAAGTGGGACGAGGAGTTCTGTTAAAAAAAGCCCAAATCTTTCTCAGGATGCTATACCTTACTTAATCACCTTCTTCCAAAAAATGATTTGACTGCTTTAGATATACTAAGAACTCGCAAAGCTAAGAGAATTTGCAAAATTCTGTTCTCTGTATTACAAAAATCACACTGACAAAAGTCTGAAAATAAACATCAGATCTTCTGCACTTCTTGGACCCAAGGACGAATCTGCAGAATTTGAAGAAGAAGGAGTATTTAGGACTTAAAGTAAGCGATGGGTAGCTCAGTTTTAGCGAACTGTTTTTATAAAGAAGTGGTATTCAGTTTCTATCCTCCTGTAATTCAAAAATATTCCTTCTTCGGTACCAGCATAAATGAGAGAGAGAGGATCAGCCCTATAACCAGTTCCCCACCTTTTTCAGTCGCGTGAGTTTTCACACAACCTCATCAGAGGAGATGCAGTTTCTCCCTTTTATTATTCCCCTTCTACCAACAGGAGTTGATCCTAAATTGACCCAGCCTGCTGGGGGACCGTAAGTAGAGTAGACCTTTTAGTGTGGCCTTGGCTCTTACACCTGTATGTTCTGGGATTCTCCTCTGCAGTGAAGGAGCAGAGGTGATGGGGAGGGAAGAAGGGTTGGAAAGCCTATGACTGCGAGAACCATACTGTTTAGCAAATAATTTCTCTTTAGCACTTAGAAAAGCTGCCTCAGTTTTAGACTCCTTCACTTTCTCAGTCATTTTTCAGCTTTTTGCCTTTCTGTTTTGCTGCCTTCAAAACGGGAAAGCATCCGCAGAATTTTCTGAAATCTGCAGGTGAAACCTGTAAGTAAAAAATGCACCATTAGAAAAGCTAGAGACGCCTTGTGGCCTAGGCGTCCTCAGCCTGGTCGCTTTAGCCATTTTGTGAGCCTCTTACTCACGTGCCAATATAATGGGTGACAGCAATTCAGGCTTTGCCTGCGGCACATCTCTTCACAAAAATGTAGGGATGAGGTTATATGCAATCTTAATTGAAAAATTAACGCATTTCATAAAAATAATCTTTGATGCAAGCAGCTATGCCATACCATTGTCAGCAGCAACGTTTGAACCTGTAGCTGCCTCTGCTGATGTCTGCTGTGGGACTAAGACTTTCTATGCCCCACAGCTTGCACAAGAGAGATGTGCCATAGTCCTTACATACGTTGGTCACGATATGGGGCAAGAGGATGCAGTGCTGAGCACTCGCTCTAAACAACATTTAAACTGTTCTGTAAACAACCATAGGGATGGAAAATAAGCGTTACCTGGTTTGCTGCCTCTCGGTACAGCTGACCTAACAGCTTCCAGGTGTTTCCAGTTCTTAGGCTGAATGGGAGCACCTGAGCTCATCATAGCTCCTGGTGGTTCACGAGGTGTTTGCTCTAACTGTGGGAGGGAGCGGTGGTGTGAGGAGGTTTCTGTCTTCACGAGGTGTTTGCTCTAACTGTGGGCCATAGGAGGGAGCAGTGGTGTGAGGAGGTTTCTGTTTTCGTGCAAGGTGAGTGGAATTTCGTAGAACAAAAAGTGCTTTCCTCATCAAAATTGTTCTCTCTGCTGAATTTGAATAACCTGTTTGCAGACATGGAGGTGGGAGAGATGGTTGGCTCGGGTGCTTGCTTGGCCTTGTCGGGTTAAATGCAGGTAAGCTGCTCATCTCTGAAAAAAAGAAGTTGTGTTTGTTAAAAAGGGGAACATTGCAGAGGAAAAGGGAGCTCTGCAGAAATAATGGATGAGGCAGCAGCTTAAATTTCACGTAACTCACATGAAAATGTGTGGTGGCTGATGTTTTTAGGTGGTTTTTTTTTTAATGCAGATTGAAGTCCTTCTGTTAAGACTTGTTCAGAGTTTGGCTGTTACAAATGAAGTGGTATCTGACCCGAAGCTAAAAGAGTCTCAGGGGTTGTTGTTTCATAATTAAGTAGTTCTTCTGCACGGAAATTGTTCAAATAGTCTGAATTGCAGCTCGGGGTGCTCAAGCTGTGTTTCTGTATTTGAAAGTTGAAGGAAAGATTGATGAAGGTGAATTGCGCAACACATCCTGGATGAGTACGTACGAGAAAGTTAATAGATGTGTTCTTAGCACTCGGATGATTGACTATGAGTAAGAACCCCAAACTATAAATCAGACCCTGTCAACAACTACAATGTTATTTTATTCCTCTGGGATAAGGCAGCCAGAGTGATGATAGCTCTGTCCTGACAGGAAAAGCTGACTTGAAGCTTTTTGCAGGGGTCACGATGGTCTTTCCAGCACTTAGAAAAATATCCAACACCATCAATTTTTTTTCCCCTCTTTTTGGGGCTTGATCATAGCTCTTCCAAGTCCTCTTTTATTGGCAGAATAACGGGCACCTAGGGACCTATGGAAGCATTTGCACAGTCTGGGCTATTTTTAAAGGCAATGAGTTCATACGATAAAGAAACATCTCTATATTTAACAGCCTGTGATCAAAGTGTAAGACGGGGAACAAGTCAGTTCAAAATAAGGATGAAAAAAATAGGTGTGTAAATACTGCAAATATCGAACGATTCCACGTTTGCTGATCAGAAGAGGGGGTGTAAGTTCGCTTCTAGCAACACTGAGTTGAAGCTTTGTAGATCGAATCATCAAAACAAGGTAACTGGGAGTAGGGGATGTTCGCCAAAGGCCACTACAGCAACTGAAGGGTGAAGGAGCTGAGCTGCTACCTGGAGTCCTCTCCTCCCATGTCAATGTGAGAGGATTGAAAAGTGTCTAATGTATAGGCAAGCTTTTTCTTAAAAGGTACTGGTAAGCTCTGGGAAACTGCTGATCATTTTGGACTTGAAAAAAATGATAGCAGCAATAATAGACGGTATATTAGTGGAAACCTGAATAAATATAGTAGGGAAGAGTTGGCTTGGCTTCTGGAGGGAAGTCACGCCTTACAAGCTGCCTGGAAACCCTTGAAAGGATCAGTTAGTGTGGACAAAGGTTGAGAAAGACCACATGGCTTTCCAAAAAAATTCAGCAAGGTCTCTCACCACAAATTCTTAAAGAAGTAAGCACTTATGGGATCAAAAGGGTGGTCTTCGTGAGGTTAAATAGCATGTTAAAGGCTAGGAAGGACAATGTAGGAGAAGGTGGTCACTTTTAACAGGAGAAAGAGGTCTGCAGCAGAGCCCTTGACAGGTTTTAACTCAAAGCTGTGAACGCTGGCTCAGAGGTTCCCCAAGTGCACGTTGTTGGAAGGGTGCTCTGGAAAAAAGCATTGCTGAGTCTCTGTGATTCATTGCGCCTCTTGGGAGGTGTGCATTGCTTTCCACTGATGCTGAGGATCCCGCAGTGACTAGCTCAGCCCTTGCCAGCTAACCTTTACGTGGCTAATTCAAGTAGGATGAATCCCACCCCAAATTAATGAGTTTATTTCTAGCTAAGGGTGACATGGGATGGGATTTTTCATTAATGATTTGGAAGTTCTGCTGGCTTTTATCACTCACACACCCTTTTGGTGCACTAAATGTATTTTGGGGATATGCAAAGCATGGACCAACGTATAATTTAGCACCATTTCTAGTCATGTTCAGGAAAGGTAAACCATGTAAGTTGGGTGGAGAATCCAGTCACATTATTGCTCTAAAAGACATTAGGAACTTTTCAGCGTTCCTGGGATCCTTCAGCAGCAAACCCAGGTGTGAGCAAGTGTGTTTCACACAGTGTTGCTCTCGGGCACATCCACCTCTGCATGGCACCTCCAAATCCTGTTTCCTTGGGGTTCTCCAATTATTCATCCTACTGGGATCCACTGGCATCAGCGTAAATGAGCAGATCTTTCATGGGATGCCCTGGCAGGCCATGCACCTCCTCAAGACCCAAACCATTTAAAAACTTAGGTCATTGAAAAGGATACCACATTTATGTGTTTCTTTTCAAGTGTCCTATGGATCGGAGGAAGATAACAGAAAGGGGTTTTCCCAAAAGATGTGAGCTATTCATTACTTTGGTGTGGTTGCTTTGGGTTTTTTCTCTATTTGCATTCTAAATAAGCACAATTGAGTGTGGCCATGCACAAACAGCTCCTTCTGGAATGAAGAGAAATAAAAATAATTAAGTGTTAAGTTCTGGGTGTGATGAATATTTATTGAAAACTATTTCTTTGGACAGCCCTCTGTTCAGTCAGAAATTAATCCGAAGCACAGTTTATTATATTGGAACTCAAGGGCAAAACATAGACATTCATTTTACAGCAAATTTAAGTTGTTCTGTAAAAATACAATGAGATGCAGTAAACAAACCGCAAGTAAATTAGGCAAGCCTAACGCCTTTTTCAAAAGGAAGGCAAAACGCCAGCAGCGAATGCTGTTTCCACACGTTGTTATTGTTTTTTTCCTCACAGAGTACATTTGCACATACTCGGTGCGGTTGTTCTGAGCTGTACGGCAGCTCTGCTGCGTTTCGTATTAAAACGAGCGAACCGAATTCTCCAGCCCGTGTGCATGGCTCCGTAACAAAAGCCGAAGCGATGCTTCCTGCGGGCAGATGGAGAGGAGGGGTGTTTGTGTGTGTGTGAGCCACGCGCAGCTCCTGAACCCGGGCTGAACCTCCCGGCAGAGAATGACAGGGTGATGGGGGTGACGGTCCCCGCGCAGGCACAGCTGCCTCCTCGCCCGGGGGGCCTGGCAGCGGCTGGAGGGAAACGGCCTGCTGGGAGGGGATGGCTCGTTATTTCTGCCGATGTTCGGGAAGCTCGTTAGCCTGACCGCAGCATTTTCAGGCGCTGGAAAGTCTTCATAAGTCTGCTGATGTGGTCGCTTAGCCAACACAGTCTTCTCCATGGGATTTCTTTTTTTATACACACACTCTCTGTTTACCTGGGAGACGGAATAGTGAAGAAATAGTCATTAGTCTGTTACCCACACACACTTCAGGGGGTGTGTCGCCCCCCCCAATCTTTTTTTCCCGGCTTACGAGAACTAATTAAATCTTTCCAGATTTTTGAGGAGGATTTTGTTATTAATGATGCAAAGGAATTTTACTGTAGCTCTCACTAATGGAAAAGCTCCTCTTAATTACCGATGGAAACTTCAGCCTGGGAATGAGAGCTTACTATTTGGTAGCTTTAAAGCTTTCCACACGAGAGAGCTCCTCCTTCCCTCCGAGCTCCCACTCTGTTGCCAGTGCTGTGTGTATGATTCCGAAAATCACAGAATGGTCAGGGTTGGAAGGGACATCTGGAGATCACCTAGTCCAACCCCCCTGCCAAAGCAGGTTCTCCTGCAGCAGGTTGGCATGATCTCAGCCAGTGTGATAACCCTGGTCAGTACTAGCCCAAGTCCTCCATTAGGCTGTAGTGCCTACAGGGCCATTAGGCTACCACCACCACCCTCTCTCACCATTGCAGGAGCGATGTCTTGAGGTCAGCGCAGGGGGAAAGCTCCTTGGTGGCCCAGGTTCACAAAAACAAGACTTCAAGGATAGCTGGGCACGCTCACCACCAGCTGCGAGTGGCCTTATTTCCCTTGGCCAGACCCATGTCCATGCCGGGAAGGTTCTGCACGTGTTGGACCTGTCCTCTGTGGCTTTGTCAGGCTCAGGGCTGGCTGCTTCTTTCAGTCAGTTGCTGTACCACAAAGTGATGGCGATGTACAGAGCAAGAATTGCCCCAGTAATGTCCAAAGTCTGTAGCCGAATAGCTCTTTACTTACCCAGCAGTAGTTACCAATACCAACACCGCCTGTCAGCTGCTCTGGCGTTTCCTTTTTGGCAGGAATCTGAGCGTCCTCTCTTCATGTTCTTCACAGGGGCTTTCTGGAAAAGTGGGTGGGAATTTGGGAAACCTGATCCCCTTTTCTGAAGGCACACATGTGTAACTGTGTATTGAATCTGTAGCTCCAAGTACTTGCACAGGAGGTGAATGTTGGGACCATACCATCACCTTGTGTCCTGCTGGTCCATGGAGGTGGACCAGGACTTATGCTACTTACTGCAGCAGGCAAGTACCTTGTGTGAGTAACTGAGTCATGGGATTCGGTGCCGTAAGATACGCGTTCTTCTTTTCTAACCTTCCCTCAAGGACAGGACTTTGCATGTGGTGGCGATTTCCAGTTTGGTCATATCTCTTTATTCACAAAGTCCCATTATTTTTGTGTTGGAAGGATTGTTGAAGATACTCATTTCTCCTCTTAAAGGAAGGTAGTCAGTTTTTCATTTTTTCTTAGAATACGGCTAAAATTTAGAGTTAATGCCTCTAAAAACTGTCTTTGAACAAGATAAACATTTCTTTTTTGGTAGAAAATGCCATTATGTTGGAAAGGGCAGAACAGTCTCCTCTAGTTTTTATAAACCATGATTTGCGTTAAACTAGTTTTGGCAGAAAAGACAGATAGACAATGCAGACCCATTCCTTTGTTTTATTAACTTTTTCCCCAGTTTATGTTATTCGTTTCTAGTGAAACACTAGTCAAAGTAGACAATTAGTCAGGAATTTCCTAAATAGCAATTCAAACTAAAAAAGGGGGATTATCAGCTGGAGTTGAGTTTTTCAATCAAAATGGCAGAGATTAAGGAATCTTTTCCCTGTCTTAGATGTATGGCCTGCATTATACAGGAATGTCTTTTCATATTATGTCTTTATATATTAGTAGTCAGACTCTGGCCCTGAATGCTATGTTATTAAACTCTAGGGTATAAGATGTGGTCTCCAACTCTACATAAATAAAAGCAATTATTTTCAACTGAGTACTCCAATGTTGTTGAGGGAGTTTGAGTTCAGGCACAGTGATGTCATTTGACCATTAAAAAAAAACCTCTGAAAAAATACATAATTGTGCAATAATTATGTAGGGTATATTTGTACAGTACTGAAAATGTTTAGAAGCACTTGTTGGATGGGCAGTGTTTTAGGCAGCTGCGTTAACACCAAGTGATGATTTGGAGAGTCCTGTTTTGGGGGTCGGCGGTGGCTTTTTGCAATTAAATGCTTGTGTGTGAGTTTACCAGACTGAGGTCATTTGCAGAGCAACACAAAGATGTATACGTGGTTTGGAAGGTAGAGTCGGAGATAAAATCAGTTGGATTAAAGTTGAAGAGAAGACATCATTTTGTTGTTGTGATATTAACTAGCAAGGAAACACTTTTGCTGTACACTGTACTGTGTAAACTCATGTGTAGACACAGCTGGTGCTCCAGTCTGAGACTATCGCCGGAGAGATCTAGTTAACAATGCATGTCAGAGAAAATTATAGCTTAATTTATTCATACTTCTTAGAACAGCAGAAACAAAGCTGAAATCCATGTGCCTGTAGACAAAAGGCTTTGTCCTAGTTCCTGTCCTGTCCAAGGATGGTACATCATGGTGATTAAATGCCGTTGCAATGGACAAGAAAGAAAAAAATGTATTAAAGCATAGTTCCTAACTGAAGTCTGAAATAAGTGTGCAACTGAAATAGAAATATCTGACGGAACTTGACAGTTAAAGCATACGCAGCAAATCCTGTAGCCCAAAGATGTTCTCTTGGCTCTGAGCATTTGGGTGGGTGGGTGGAGGTTGAGTGTGGGATTGAGTTGATCAGGCCTGGAGAAAGATGGCCAAAAATCAAGTTAAATTTATAGGTTTGTTTTTTGTTTTTTGTTTTTTGTTTTAAATTAGTGCTTAGTTGTGTTTTCTGTCAAGGTTTTTCCTCAGTCTTTCAGGAGGGAAGACGGGCCAAAAAAAACCAGGGAGGCTCAGATTTAACCTCATATCTTACAATAGCTGTTATTTGTCAGGCCTCTTGTTCTGGCAGTAAAGCAGAAGATGAACTGTGCTTCTTCAAGCTGATACAACATTGGGAGAATCTTTACACAGAAGGATGTTGCAAAATAGACTAAAGAGGCAAGCTCGCTTGTCAGGCTGGATGATATCGGGGCATTTCTCGAACTGGTGCTTCTTGGCACAGTTCTGTAAGGCACTGGTATACAGTACTTGTGTTGGTGATCATTCTATAGTTAGGAAAAAAAAAGTCAAATTACTGGAAATATGAAAAATACCATATGTTTTAGTTTCCTGGCTAGTCTTGGTTTGCCTCAGAAATGCTTTGGTGATGCTGTGCTTCCAATAAACATCAGCATAACAAAACACATTCTGTTTTCAGCACTTCTGACGGTGACTGTCCTCTCAAATCTAACTCTTTGTTGTCTGGACTGGTCTGGTCTGGTGAAGTGGTTACGGCACTCTGCCAGCTCTTTTCCTCTCTTGCTAAACTGAAGGCTGTATTGACAGTGATGACTAGCAGAGTTGGAAAACCAGAGATGGCATTTCTTGCTCACAGGAGGTTGGTTTTCTTGTTCTTGGATTTCACGGTTCTGAGTGGAAAAATTGTAATGACTATTTGGTACTTCTGTCCCCTACGTTGAACAAAACCAAGAAATGAAGTGCAATGTGAGAATGTAAAAGTCAATATATGCAAGTACTTTGAAAAATCCCAAATACATGCAAGTCTAACTTTAATCTTCAACGGTTTGCCTTGGGGTATTTTTTTTCCTGCTCATACATATCTCTTCCTAGCGTATCACAAAGTTCACCTGGAGAACGGAATTCAAAATGTACTGAAACACTTTTTCGTTTTCTTTTCTCTCTTTTTTTTTTCTGAGGCCAATAGGTAGTTTAGAAAGGGATAAGTAATCTGTGTACTTCCAGACTTTCTCTTATGTTAGAGATAACGTTATCTAAGCTTTGCTCCACAGAGAGGTTTAAAATTAAAGAGCAGATGAGACAGGAGAGCAGAAAAACACCTCCTGGTGAAGTTAAATTACTCTGAACAATGTGGCCCGAAAGAGAAACAAGATGTGTTTGCCAAAGTTAGCATGTACCATCATTGTATACACCGTACAAGTATTCAGGCCTTGGAGGAAGTGTCCTAAATACAAACCTGAGATCACTGTGGCGCTGCTGGTCCCTTGTTCTAGTGTCTGTAACCTCTGCAGAGTACTGCTCTGCTCTTACCATTTTGCAACCAAGATAGCTAAAGAGCAGAGAGAAGGGAAGTGGGAATATGCCGCCTTCACAGATAGGAAACAGAGAAGCAGATTAAGCAATTTGGCTGGGAATATTGAGGAAATTTGCTGGCAAATCAGGAAACCGGTTTGGCGCACGCTAAACCTCATCAAGTCCTCAACCTGAAAAGAACATCCCTCTCTTTCAAGCACATCGTTATTTAATTACATCTATTTAGGAACCTAAATTTAATCCTCCTTGTCTGCAAAGACATCCTGAGTTATCTGGAAATTTAAATTATGATTAATTTTAAAAATAGTTAAATGTCAGTGTTTACTCATAGGGGATTATCTGGTGGAGAAGGCATTGGATGTGCTAGGTACAAATGTACAAGTCAAGCCATTACACTGCACTGTGCCCATCAAGTGTTTCTTCTGGGGAACACGGGCTAGAGGGAAACACAAATATGAATATGAATTTATCTTTCAGTTTGGGGCTCTGGAATGTTTCTGTTTTAATAGTGTTCTAATAAAATCAAAACACTGAATCTTTCCCAGCAAAGATATAAATAGAAAGTAGGCACCCTCCTTCTTATGCCGAAAGATAAACTGCAAAAGGAGATTGTTCACAAAATGGAAAAAATCCAATAAAAACCGCTGACATTTTACTTGTATCTCAGAGCTGCTGCACTTCTGTAATAAGCAGCTGTTACTTCTCCTTCATTTTCCCGTGTAATTGATTTATTCTCATGACTGAGAATGGCATGATGTAGCACGAGCAAGACAAATGGCCTTTCTGCACAGTGGCCCCACCGTGTCTCTGACCAGTGCGCTGATGGTGATCTTCGAGTCTAGGCAGCCTCAGCAGCTTTGGGGCTGTGCAAACCGTACAACCAGAATCCACTAGGAAGACAGATCAAAACACACTTCTGCTGCTGCGTTACAATCCACACCATGTCTATTTGGGTCTGGGACTCGCTCTGAAGATGATGCAAAAATAGGAGGAATGGCTGATAGACCAGGGCTGTACTGCCATTTAGAGGGATCACAGCAGGCTGGAGAAACAGCAGGTGGGAATGTCATGATGTTCAACAAAGGGAAGTACAAAGTCCTGTACCTGGGGAGGAATAGCCCCCAGCACCTGGACAGGCTGGGGGCCAACCAGCTGGGAAGCAGCTTTGCGGAAAAGGCCCTGGGGCTCCTGGCGGACACAAAGTTGACCATGAGCCAGCGGTGTACCCTTGTGGCAAAGGCGACCAACAGCATTCTGGCCTGCATCAGGGAAACCATTGCCAAGCAGGTCGAGGGAGGGGATCTTTCCACTCTGCTCAGCACTGGTAAGGCTACACCTGGAGTCCTGTGTGCAGTTCTGGGCTGTCCAGTTCAAGACATGGGCATACTGGAGGAATCCCAGCAAAAAGCCACAATGATGAAGGGACTGGAGAATTTTACATGAAAAGAGTGGCTGAGAGAGAGGGAGCTCTCTCTGACTGGGAAATACATGGAAGCAGACTCTTCTCGGTGGTGTTATGTGAAAGGACAAAAGGCAATGGGCACAAGTTGAAATACAGGAAGAGTACTTAGAAGAAACTTTTTGCTCTGAAGTTGATGTGATGCTGGAACAGGTGGCCTAGACAAGCTGTGGAGTTTCCATCCTTGGAGACATGAAAAACCTAACTGGACATAGTCCTGAGTGGCATGCTGTAGCTGACCATCCCCTGAACACGGCATGCTGTAGCTGACCATCCCCTGAGCAAGGGGGTTGGACTAAATGATCTCCGGAGGTCACTTCCAACCTCAACAATTGATCTCCAGAGGTCACTTCCAACCTCAACAATCTTCTGATTCTGTGACTTATACTCTCATCTTTAGAACATACTAAATTGTATTCTTAATGATATTTGATATTTATAGTGCTACTGAAGCTAGGAGTATTGGCCACAGCTATGGCTCCAAAGGAGCTGTCAATACAGGTAGGCAAGACTTAGGACCATGAAAGAAAAGGGCAAAGAAACAAAGTGATTTGCTGAAGGCAAGCTGCAAGTCATATCTTCCTTATTCCCTGCACAGTGCTCTATTCACAAGTCCCCCCTTTTTTCTTTCCCCCCAAAAACACTCTGGATTTTGTTTCAAGGTCTGCATGGGTAACAAATGAGATATGAATGCACAGATCTCGCTTGTTATAAATATACTAATATAGATTATATTTCTGAACCACGTTTGCCCTCTATTCAGCACTTTGGGGAAACAGAGGTACATTCATTCTGTGAGAACCTCTTCAAAGGTCTATTCACAGCCACTCCTGGGAAGTGCTACATCTCTGGGCATGTGTGAGAGAAAAAGCACTTTAATTGAATGCATGAGTAACTAACTGACTGCCAGATTGTGACTGGCCTCTGTACAAGCCCAAGGCTGCACATGTTCTGCTGGGAGCAAGAAAACACTGTTGGGCCACCCTGTCCTCTTACTCTCTGTGAGCTGCCCAGTAGATCATGCGCTGCAGAATGAAGACAAATCCCTGCCTGCTTTTTTTCAGGGTACCTATGGGATCTGAAAACTGGGCTCCATGCAATATAGGGCATTCATTCTGCTACAGGACCTCCTAAATAGGGCTTCTTTCTATGTACAGAGCTGTGAGCTGTAGGTACTCAAAGAGAGTTGCATGTTTTTAGATTTGTGTGGGAAAGGAAAGTTTCTTAAACACTGGGAATTAAGACTAGGCTGGTGAAGGGTCTAGAGAACAAGTCTTATGAGGAGTGGCTGAGGGAAGTGGGGTTGTTAAGTCTGGAAAGAAGGAGGCTGTGGGGACACCTTATCACTTTCTACAAATACCTGAAAGCAGGTTATAGAGAGGTGAGGGTTGGTCTCTTCTCCCAGATAACAAGTGAGGATGAGAGGAAATGGCCTCAAGTTGCTCCAGGGGAGGTTTAGATTGGATATTATGAAAAATTTCTTCACTGAAAGGGTTATCAAGCATTGGAACAGGCTGCCCAGGGAAGTGGTTGAGTCACCATCCCTGGAGGTATTTAAAAGACAGGTAGATGTGGTGCTGAAGGACATGGTCTAGTGGTGGACTTGGCAGCCTTAGGTTTAAAGTTGGACTCAATGATCTTAAGGGTGTTTTCCAACATAAATGGTGCTATGATTGTATAAGAATTCACAAGTCATCATGTAGTTTTAAATGTGGACTTCAGTTTCACACAGCACCTTTGCCTGCTTGCTGTATAATATGTTTCATTTTCTGACGTTCCATCACTAAAAGCTGATCTGCTTGTGCTTTCCTAGAAAAAACTCTGCTGGATCATGACTAATAACACAAAACATCCATAAAGAAGGTGAAACAGGATAAACAAAGGCATCAGGGTACCCAGGGATGCTCTTACCCTGTTCATTAAAAACACACTAATCTGCTTCAGGAGATTTGATAAACATTGATTTTGCTCATAGAGAGCAAAAGATAAAAAAGCAGCCCCCCTGCTCTTTTTCTGCAAAATGAAAGGAACTGATGTAATTGTTCTAAATTCAGCACAATGAAGTGCTATCGGACCAGTGCCAGCAGTGTATTTCCTGCCAGTGTCTGCTCCTCCAATCAGTTTAATTATGAGCAATTGTTTGGGTTGTGCTGCGAAGAAATATTAGAGAATGGAAAAAAGAACATACTTCAGGTCATTATTTTGCAACTGATTCATGGTTTGGCAGCAACCATTAACTAGATTTTATGCTCCACAACACTGTAATAGTATCAGCGTGGATCAACCCTGCCATATAAGCACATACAGCACAAATCCACCGTTTATTTTGACAAGGTTCTAGTTGAAGCATTTGAAAAATGCTGAAATAACATCAGCTATTGGCTAGAATTTTTGGTTAATCGTGTGCCTGCTCTTATCCAAGGGATCTAAGCAGGCTATGAAAAAACTGGCTATTGTTAATGCCTCCTATGTTTATCTGTCATGTCAAATTTTGATGATGGTTTTTCTTGTGCTCGACACACATCTCCTGTCTTGCTGCTACATGCAGAGGCATTTTGTAAGCCCGGATGGGTTCTTTTGGAGGGGCAGACGGGGGAAGATGATTTTTTCATGAACATGCAGGATTGCTCTGCTTCTGACAGTTTATTTTCCTTGGGATGCTGAAGACTTAACTGAGCTAACCGAATTGCTCAGGAAGTGATTAAAGTGCCCCTCAGCTTGCGTCAAATGGTTTCAATGCAGACTGGATGGGGTGGTTACTGGGGCAGTGCTTCTGTGCTGAATGGTCTTAGCGCGGAGTTTTTGCAGGACAAAACCCAAAATACCAATTAGTGCTGCTCGGCAGCCTGGTCAGTCGCCAGGACAGGAGCCAGCCAGGCACAGCACTTGGTTCTAGAGGGGAGAAGGTCTTCACGATGCTGAGGCTCACGTAGCCACCCTTGGTGTCATTTCTCTGCAAGCAGAGGATTTTATATTTCAGGCATTGTCAGATAATATTTATCAGCAAACTAGAAAAAAAAATCCCTTGGAACACAGAAAACGAAGAATTTCTAACACCTGTGGCAAGTGTTAGTTTTCAGTGGTTCAAGCCTAAATCTGATATATGACATGCTGCAAGGGCGTGCTCCCTCCAGGAATGTAACATAAACTAGCCTGATCTGGATCCCGTTCCAACAGAAAACAAAAGATGCACTTGTTTTCAGATTTGCTGATGGAAAATGTTCTCTTTTTTTTTTCTTTTTTTTTTTCCCCCCCCACTCTAGTGTGACTTGTGTACACTCCTATGTTTTCTGATACCAGAATGAATCTTGGATAACTGATGCATCTCTCCTTGCACCGAGTAATATGGGATTAAAGCAAATAAATTGGGTAAATGCTGCAGGTGGCGTTTTACATCTCTGCCAGGTTCTGCAGTCTTTATGTTAGGCGTGTTTCTTAGACGTAGTTAAAGCCTGCAAAGTTCAAGGGGTACAAGGATCCAGCTGTTTGTAAAAACAAGGGGATCCAGCTGCAAATCATCCAAGACTTGGGCTGCTCTGATTCTGCCTTTAAAATGTGAGCAATGGTAATTTCTGGCAATGAAGTTCTGAATTTCAACAGAGTTTAGAAATAATAGTTAGAGGAACTGAAGTGAAGTGTTTGGACCCTACATTTAGTACTTTTGTGTATCTGCTTAGCCTGGAGATCATTTAAAATGGAAGAGAACATATTTTGCCTGATGGGGTGCTGTACTTCGGTTACCTAAGCGTGGCTGGGGAAAACATTTTCCGTTAGGAAGCCGTGTTTCCTGTGAATACAAAATCCTTCGCTTCTTGTAGAGACGCTACAGAAGGAACGGTCAAGTTGGTTGCTGCAGGAAACAGAGACTGGGAAAACGAAACTCATGTTTGGAAAAGTAGGATCAAAGGCGTAATGGGAGATGAGGAGATAAGACCATGTGATTTGATGTGTCATAGACGTTGCCAGGGAAGAGCAGAGATTAAAATCGCACTATCCTCGATCAGTTTAATAGAATAAACCCCTGAAAATTTGTTTTATTCTAGCCACTGACATAGCTAATGAATAAGGGCAGAGGTGGGTCTCATAAAGAAATTTCCATTACCACTGATGTTTTTAAGCATTGTATTTTGACAACAGTCTAAAAATAAAATTAGTTATGTTGCCAGGTTTATAACTGTTTTCTTTTTTCCAGCTGTATTCTTAGAGTTACCCAGAAAAGTGTTGTTGATTTGAGAGCATGGCTATGATCTGCTCTGCCGCTGTTGCCTTCTTCTGCTGTACCTCCAGGAACAGTAGAAATCAGAAGAGGACTGATCTGGGCCTTTTACCAACCTCGTTACACTGTTTAACGTTACTTGCTGGTTGTAAGCTTTTTGCCTCATAGGAAACTGTCCCCCTGACACCCTCTGGCTGTTCAGCATTTAACCTAATTTTTCATTGTACTGCTGCATCACTGAGTTATGTGATGTCCTCACGGCTCTTTGCTTTCATTTGTGGTAAGCTGCCTCTTTTCCTATACCGCTTTTTGTAAATCCAAGAAAATTACTTCAGGTGTACCATCCTTCCAATAACTCCAGTAGTTTGCTCAGACATGACTTCCCTCTTTTCTAGGAGCACGCTTCCGCAGGCTACTGTTGGGCAGTGTCTGCTGCTTCTATTTCTTGCTATAGTTTCTACCAATTTCTAAAGTCTAGAGGTCAAATTTATTGGTAAGTAACTCTTCAAGTCACACAGACCTCATTAAAACAAAACCAGAGTTGGGTGTTACTACCTAGGAACAGTTTCAGTCTCCCAATAGCATCTCCCAATAAAGATTTATGTTGTCTTTGCATATAGCTTAGTATGTAGACTGTAGCATACATAGTGCATGGCAGGAATTAGACTTCTGCTGGGAGTCACTAGCTGTGTTTATGGCAGTGAATTACACTGCCTGAGCGCTGGTACCCAGTCCATCTGTAGTGTGAGGCTGTTGGAAAGCTCTCTGGCACGGTTTTGGCCTGAACCAACTTTTGCTCTCATAAGCAATTCCTGGGTGCAGTTTGGGAGTGGGGAGCAGCCCTCATCCCGTGCTAATGGCTGTTTTGGATGCAGCCCCCTCTATTTTGGAGAGTGGATTTAGTGATAGGGCTGCAAGTCGCTCTGTGGCATCTGGCTCGAGTGCTGGGGAATGGTCCCAGTTCTGGTCAGTGTACAGCTGTAACCATGATGCTTAGCATGCCGTGCCGGGGTCTCTGCTACATACCAGCCTACAACTGCTCTCGGGTGAAGGGTTTTAGCTTTTTGTTAATTTTCCCTCAGAAGAACACCTCAGAAGATCCCAGACCATCTCTGGTGAACAGCCGAGCGAGCTACAGTTTATCTGCACAGCCTTATTTATGTTCCATTTGGAGACCCACGGTGGTTTTCTTCCACCTCCATATGCTGATTTCTTCTGAAAACATGCCACAAGGCAGTGCCCGTCTGCATGTGTAACGGCTCCCATGGCTCATCGGCACAGATTCTCTTGTCCCATATAAGGTGCCCCACGCTCCTCTGGCAGCGCTGGCTGCGTGCATGCCCTCCTCAGCTGGAGGCCACATGTGTTTTGGATTTGTGAGTTGGTCTCTTCAGCCTGAGTTTTTTTTTTTTTTTTTTTTTTTTTTTAATTGCCCCCCCTCCCCCCTTCCCCCCCTTTGTTCAGTCTCATCACAGAGCCTTGCTGTGCTGGGGTGAGGGCTCCCATCGGTGCTTCTGCACAGCAGTCACAGATAGGGTCCTTCAGGAGTGCTTCCAGCTTTTGGAAGTTGTTCATTTTTCTGACAGTAAGTGCCACTCACATTCACAGTGTTATTATTTTATGGCACCGACACTTTATTTCATGGTGAAAACCATTAGTTTCACCTGATTTTCACGTATTTAAAGTAGACAAAAGTCTTTGGAGGCACTCTGATATTTTCTCTTGCTCCTCCCCCTGTCATTTTCCCTGCAGTGCCCTTGGCACACTCACTCAGTGAGTGACTCGCCGTCACTTGCTGACTGTGGCCTTCCTACAATGGGGTGTCTAACAACATTCATACAACAGAAGGCAGCTGGCACCTTCACAGGCCTCTGCAGGCTGGTCGTTTCCACCCAGCTTACTTGCCTAAAGTTAGTGAGATTTAAACTCTGGGGAGATATCCCAGCAGAGCAGCACTGTGGCTCTGGCTGTGCCCGGCCAGCTTGTACAGCCCAAAAGAACGATTAATTGAGTCAAGCTGGCAGCATTAAGCTGCCACTGAGACCCAAACTGATATCTCTGTGCAGCCCGTTGGCCTTACAATATAAAATCAAAAGCTTCTCTGTTTTCAGATCCTGTCTCTGACACCAGCCAACAACAGATGCTTTGGCTAATGATGTTTATACCCAGACCATCTCGCTGAGTGTCACCCTTGATATTGCTAAGAAGACAATCTACTGTGCGGTACATATATGACCTTAAACTTACACTATGTAGTATATTACACAAAAGACGGTTTAGGACACTCTCTGGGTACTGTTATAATACAAATAACTTCAAGCTGACATTCATTGCAAATTATGTTTTCATTTTTTTCACCCTCAAGAATGGTTTGGATCGTACCTTTAGAGTTGTCTTCTTGGATCTCTCAATTCATCTCTCACCTCAAGCTGTCAGCTGGCGTGTAAACTCTGCAAGAAGGACTGGCTTTGCAGCTTTGTGTATATTTTTAGTGTTTTAAATCCCCTAGCTTTATAATACTTTTTTGTTGGTCAGGCTACTTCACTCTGCAAATCTATAAATAAAGATAAAAACTTTTTAGGTCTCTCAAATGTTCTTATCAGAAAAAAATATGTATTACTACATAAATAGTAAAAAACCAGTTCATTCTTTTTCTAATTATAGAGCCATTTTCCAACAGCTAAGCAATGGAAATACTTGTCTGAAGGAAACTTATGTTTTTGCTTTTGGGAGTTATTGGCTTTTGAACCAAGTTCAACTTCTACCATTTGGTTCATTTTTCTGGTTTGCCTCATGAGAGGAATTCTCCCTTTGTTTGCAACCTGCTGTCTAGCTGAATATGTGAAGAATGTGAAGATGGAGAGTTTTAAGGGATCACTAACACATTATGTTTCTGATTGGGAATATTCTTCACAAATGCAGATTGAATTCCTTTATCTTTTTCCCTATATCTATTTTTTAAGTTCATGCCTTCACCCTGTATCAACTTGCCTTGTTCTGGTGTGGTTCCTGCCTAAGCTGAAAATGCTCCAGCATTAAAAAAATTAATTGCTATAGCTTTCAGATGCTAAGTGCAGATGCAAGTCCTCTAGCTACTCCTCAAGCAGTCCAAAATTGTTGTGGTTATCTTCTGCTATATTATATTTCTGCTTCACAGAATCACAGAATGGTTAGGGTTGGAAGGGACCTCTGGAGATCATCTAGTCCAACCCCCCTGCCAGAGCAGGGTCACCTACAACAGGTTGCACAGGACAGCGTCCAGGCGGGTTTTGAATGTCTCCAGAGTGGGAGACTCCACCACCTCTCTGGGCAGCCTGTGCTAGTGCTCCACTACCCTCAAGGTAAAGAAGTTCCTCATGTTAAGATGGAACTTCCTATGTTCAAGCTTGTGCCCATTACCCCTCGTCCTATCACTGGGCACCACTGAAAAAAGACTGCTCCCATCCCCCTGGCACCCTCCCTTTAAGTATTTGTAAGTGTTAATAAGATCCCCCCTCAATCTTCTTTTCTCTAGACTAAACAGACCCAAGTCCCTCAGCCTTTCCTCATAAGAAAGGTGCTCCAGTCCCCTAATCATCTTTGTTGCCCTTTGCTGGACCCTCTCCAGCAGTTCCCTGTCTTTCTTGAACTGGGGAGCCCAGAACTGGACACAGTACTCCAGATGCGGTCTCACCAGGGCAGAGTAGAGGGGGAGGATGACCTCCCTCGACCTGCTGGCCACACTCTTCTTGATGCACCCCAGGATGCCATTCGCCTTCTTGGCCGCCCGGGCACATTGCTGGCTCATGGTCATCCTGTTGTCCACCAGGACTCCCAGGTCCCTTTCCACAGAGCTGCTCTCCAGGAGGTCAGCCCCCAACCTGTACTGGTGCATGGGGTTACTCCTCCCCAGATGCAGTACCCTACACTTACCCTTGTTGAATTTCATAAGGTTTCTCTCTGCCCAACTCTCCAGCCTGTCCAGGTCTCGCTGTAAAGCAGCACAGCCTTCTGGCATGTCAGCCACTCCTCCCAGTTTTGTGTCATCAGCAAGCTTGCTGATGGTACGCTCTATCCCTTCATCCAGATCATCAATGAATATATTGAACAGGACTGGACCCAGTACTGACCCCTGAGGGACACCACTTGTTACTAACCTCCAACTAGACTCTGCATCACTAACCACAACCCTCTGAGCTCTATCTGTAAGCCAGTTTTCAATCCACCCCACTGTCCGTTCATCTAACCCACACTTCCTAAGCTTGCCTGTGAGGATGATGCTTCTTTTCAAAGATGTTAAAGGGAATCCTCTCCTGCCTTGGTACGCTGTAGTTGTTGCATACAGTTTCTAACCAAGCATTGTCCACATGGATGTCACAGCTGGCAGACAATCCAACCTTCCTGTCAGAAGCATCTTCTAAGCACAAATTCACAAGTCATGCAGACAAACCTGAGAAATCTGCATCTTTGACAGACTGCCACTTTTCTCTTGGCATCCAAAGGACTGAGGTAAAATTGGAAAGACTGAGGGGATGCTGCACCAAGGAAAGGGTCTTGTGATGCTGAAGGGTCACCACCACTGGCTGATGGGACTCCTGTATCTCCTCTGCTGGAATCAGACCGTGGCATTGTTGCATTGAGGATCTGAAACAAGTCTACTTTTGGGGTTAAAAAAGAAAAATGGAGCTCAAGGGAAATAAAATTTGTGCTATACAAATTTCAATGGCTGATTATTAATTATTGGCCACTACAAAGTCTAGAAAAAGAGTAGCTGTTTTACTCTGCTGTGTGTTCATTAAATGACCTAATGCTGTACTATTTCTGCAGTAATTCTGCTGATGTTTCTCATGATACTGTATGAGGAGTGATTTTCCTACCACAGGTGTCACAGATATTCTGCTAAACATTATTTAGATACTGGTTACTGGTAAAAACAATGTAGAGTACTGGGAATGAGGAATGAAGTGGGATCCTCATAGGAGTATGGAGATTTCTCTGCCATAGCTTCCTCCCACCAAAGAAGAATTCTTCCCTGTAGGAATTTAAAAGTAAGTAATTTGAAACTAGGCTGTCAAGCAAAAAAAACCAAACAACAAAACAACAAAACCAAACCTGGAAAGCTTAAAAAAAAAAAAAAATTAAAAAATTCTGGCCATTATCCTGTTTGAAGCACAAAATGCCCTGTCCATACTGTTCTTCAGAAAAACTGCAATTTAAGCTGTGCAGCAGGGTGAGTTGTGGAAAAGACTAACTGCTATGAATGACCATGAAGCGCAGAAAATGGTTAAAAAATAGGCTATGGGGGAAGTGGACAATGTAGCTGGTGTCTCAAACCCTCTCACGAGGCTGAAGGTCAAGAGCTGTAAAGAAGCCCAGTCAGTAAAGGAGGCTAGCTTGACAGAAGCATCCATAGATGGTAATGAAAGGAAGCAATTAGACCAGCTGCTCCCATGGTATGCTGGTGTGTTTTCCAAGAACAACGAAGAATTTAGATGACAGGATTGAGTGCAATGCTGCTCTGTGCTACCACAGGGTTGAGAGCAGTACTGCTCTGTGCTAAACGGCTGAGTGCTCCTGGGAAGCAGCGCTTATGCTGGCTGCCCTACCATCTAGGAGCTGGGTAGAAATGTTAAATTGCAGGTTGGGGAATGGCTTGACTGTGTATCCTATAGTGCTGTTGGCATCCTTGGTTATCTAGGCAGTTCTGTGTTCATGGGTGGTTTCATTTTTTTACTATTGATACACTTACTGCCTTTGAAGGAGCTTGTTAGCACAGGTATGGTGGCAGCTATCAGGTTCTCTTTTTGGCCTAGAAGTGGATCAGCTATCTGTGTGTTGTGCCCGTACAAGACAGCAACCTCTAAATGGGCTGAGGGCCAGAGCTTCCCATGCGCTGCTTCCCACCCCTGGGGAGAATGGCTGGAAGCCCGCTGAGGCGTGCACCAAACTCTCTCCTCCGCAGGCATTGCTGATCACCCAGTCTGTACCTCAGCTTCTGCCTGCAGAGCCAGGGCTTGTTCCATGAACACACTTCTAGTGCTCTGGGGGCACTGCCAGACTGGAGTGGGCCACACACACCTACGAGCTGTTGGAGGAGTCGGCTCCAGCTCAGGGCTGGCGGTGCTGAGCCCTGCCAGCTCCACAAGCCCCATCAGTGTCCATGCAACACATTCCTTTTCCCTCTTCCTTCTATGCATTTTCATTCTTCTGAGCACTCCCTCATTTCCTTGGAAGAAATTTATTTTAATTATATAAAATCTCAGAGGAGACTTGATGCTACATGCTACAGGAAGTTTAATCTCCAGCCTGGTCAACGTAGGTACTTGCCTCTCTGTGTGGTAAGAACCCCAAATTAAATTTGAAGGAAAAAGATTTTCTTTTTTTCCCCCTTTGTTTGCTCTGTTTTGTTTTCTTTTGTTGATTTTGTTGCTTACTAGGTTCTGTTAGGTTCAGTTGAGAATTTAAAACACTAGCCTTTGTGTCAGCCTCTGGATGATTGCAAGTCTCCTGAGTTAGGTGCAAGACCTGGGTGGGTTCCCCACTGCAGTGCTCCCCACAGGCTAACCTCTGTTCTGATTTTGGAAGATCTTTGTATACTTTGCATGAACTTCACATAATTGCTCTAAAACATGGAAGAAACAGCTAATGTTAGGAGAAAAGATTGTAAAGCTTGTAACTGAGCCAATTTCTAAATCTGGAGTGCAAAGGTATGCAATCATTTAAAAGCAGAAATCTAACCCGCTCCTGGAGTACGCTGGTACAAACCAGTTGTTAAAGAGTGTTGATGCTAATGGTGTGACTAATGCAGGTACATGATTCTCCCTTCCACAAGGACCTTTCCTCAGTGCTCATTAACCCACCTGTTTGCTAATTCTAAACATTGACTCAGGCTCCTCATTAATCTTCACTTAGAAATGTGACCAATACCAGAAAGACCGTAAATGGGGACAATACGAGAAAGAACGTAGAACAGATATTGAAGAAACCAAGAAGAAAAGAGACACATAGTTAATGAGAAAACAGAGAAGCTTACAGTTTTGGTGCAGTCTCAAAAAAATTGAAGCTGTTCAAGTGAGAGAGCTGCCTTTTCATAAAAGGAAATGAACATTCTTTAGGAAGTCAAATATAGGTAATTTTCTGAGTGTTGCATAATTAGTAGCAGGAGATATGTTTGATGGCCTACATATTGTGAGGAAGAGCAGGTTGGTTATTAGGTATTGCTATGCAGATTCTGTCCTCTCTTACATCCCCACCAAGAGGGAAATTTTAGAGATGGGTCAAGAGAAGAAAAACCACCAAGGAAGGGAGAAACCTTAAAAGCTTTTATCATAGAGCTTGGCTGGTTGAGACAAACATGCAGTCCTGGGGGGATGATGATGCCAGATTGTATGAGTCAGACACTGCCCTGAGAAAAAATTTGGTAGGCAATCGTAAGTGAAGCTTAAAAAGTGCAATTGGATGCTAAATTTCATGCCAAACTGGAAGAAATAGAAGAACTGCAAGCTCTGGAGGAATTTTTGCAGATCTCGATACTGAGGAAAGGTAACTGAGATGTTAGTGAAGACTTTCCGTGGATGCTGCCACAGAGTCCACTACATAATTAGGCAGAGCAAATAATTAAACTTCAGTCCTAAATCAAGCATTATACTATTTTCTTCCCTGTTATGGTTATAGCGGCAGTTGTTTCATAATCTTAAGTTTTTCCTCACAAAGTTAGGAAATTTATGACATCTGTCCCAGCATACACTTGTGTGTGTATAAGTAATTTTATTTGTAGTTCTTCCTTAGTTTTTCCATTGGCATAATTTTTAACAATGGGTGAAGAAGTAGTTTAGTGGTCAAGAAGTAATTTTAGGTTTTTTTTTAAAAAAAGCACAACAACAACCAAATCCCCCAAAAGTGCTGTAATGGCAACAGAAATACCCTCATTTGCCCCTCATGATGTATTGAAAAAGTTGTGCTAGAGCATTGTGTCTATCGCCCCGAGTCAAATCAAATTTGCTGTCAAGTCTGTGTCACCTAGTGAGAGGTAACATCTCTTCTCCCAAGTCTACCCTGGCATCTGGCTTCATTTGTTACACAGAGCCATCAGACTCCTGCCTTAGGAGTCCATGCTATACTCCTCAACAGCCTTGGTAACATCCCAAATTGTATTTTACCCTGGTCAAAGCGTGAAAAAAAAAAAAAAAAAAGAAAAGTTAAAAATGAGTCCAGCACTGAGATGTAATGTCAGGAGTACTGTATAATGAGATCTTTTGAAATAACTATTTAATTTATCAAGTAACTAATTTAACATATTGGTGAAGCTTCAGATGTGATTCTGTGGACAACGCACTTTCAAGAAAGATGTGGACTGGTTGGATGGAGTCCAGAAGCAAGCAAAAAGAATGCCAGAGGTTTAGAAAACCATGCCCTATGAGTTGAAGGCACTAGGGTTGTTTAGTCTAGAGAAAAGAAGACTGAGGGGAGGCGTGATAACAGTGTTTGTTAAAATATTTTAAAGGATGCTCCAAGGAGGAAGGGAATAAATTATTTGTTCCAGTGGGGAAAGCGCGAGAAGCAATGGTCTTGAGTAGAAGTAAGGGAGGTTTCTGTTACACTTTGAAGAAAATAAATTGTTCTAATAGTGTGGATAGCAACGTACTGGAGGTTCTTGAAAGGAGAAGTGGGATGTGGCAGGAGCTCATTATTAAAATTCTGTAAAATAAATGTCTATACATACATATGATGTATATAAATATATATATCAAAAGTTTGACTGGGACATTTAGTTCAGTGATTAGCTGTGGTGAGCTGCATAGTCTCTTATGGACACTTGAGGATGACTGTTCTTCCACCATGACGTGAACACAGCTAATGAGGAAAAGGCAGAAGTTGTTGCTTGTCCCTCGTAGGTGGCTTCAGTCACTCAGGGAGCGATACCTGGATTTTGGTAACACAGAAGAGGAGCTCTAGGGCTTTGCAAAAGGAGGCACCTGAAGGCAGGTCTTGGTTGCAGGTAGGTGTCAACTCTGTGGGTGCTGCTGGTGAAGTGCTGCTGTTCAAGATAGAAATGACCGCACCTTAAAGCTTTCAAGGTGGTTTCTGGAGTCCAGCTTCCTTCTCTTTTCTTCTGTTCTCCAAATGCTCCTGTGTGCTCACACCAGGGCATCTGACTCCCATGAACTGGAGCACCCTGTCCTACTTATGTGTATTTGCCTGCTTTTCGGCTTTCGTGGACACTCCTTGGGCAGCAAAAACCATTTGGGCCATCGCCACCCCTTTCCAGGCTCCACGTCCTCTAATTGACATTTCATGCCTTCAATGGACGTTTCTCCTGAAGCTACACACTTTTGGCGCTTGATGTAGTTTTGCTACTTAAGGTCTGTTTACAGTCTGGGCAGTCCTGATGTCCTATAGTCCCCGGGATAACTCTTCGTAAACTGCCATTTTCTGCCTTCCTTAAGAATTATCCTGAAATCCATATGCATGGGATAGCAGCCAGAGGTTAGTGGAACCGCATTAAGGTGTGAGCTTATCTGCCTCATTAAATAACCAGGAGAAGCTGGCTACAACTTTCCTTCAAAAAGCTCAGTCATACCAACTGCAGAAGATTAGGATATAAATAATCCATTTGGCAGGGTTAATACAAAAATACCTCTCTGTTGCTCAGCACTTGTTTTTCATCCATTTTCTTAGTTACGCTGCCTCACTGCCTCTGGCACCCACTACGTGGTTTCTATTTTGGGAAGCTCCCTGAGTGACTGCTCTCAGGGGACCACAAGGTTATGGGGCGTTCTTTTAAAACTAGATTTGTTCCTGTGCCCGTGGCACGGTAAGCAAACGGAGATCCCATTCACCAGCTGCACTTTGAAGTCACACACGTCTCATAAAGCAGGTCTATGCAGCTAAGACTATATGTCACATCAGGTAGGCACATCCACAGCTCCTCTCCTTCCTCGCAAGTGCCTTCTAGCTGTCTGAGAACCTCAGTCTCCAAATCTTCCCCCTGAGGTTATGTGTGCTCCCTGGAGTTTTGTTCTCTAAGCCTCAGGGATCAGTACAAATTTAAGGAATGAAGCTTTCCTTCTTTTCCTCCCTCTGGGTCCCGGGAGCCCGCCCTGGCCATCTGGCCGCATGCCTCATGGCTTTTAGCCCCAGCAAGGGGCCGAGACAAAAGAGCCATTCTGCAGTTCAGACTGAGAGCCCACACAAAAGCCGTTAGATAGACATCTCTATCTCCCTCCCTCCTGGAGACCCCGGCCATCCTTTAGCACACGAACCCCCGCGGAGCTGGCATTGTGTCCTGCTTCTCTCCGCCATTCTGCGGGGCCTCTTGGCTTCTTGGTTTCCTGCCCGTACCCAGTTATTTGTCCCAGCTGCAAGGTGCCTCCCTCCCAGCCATCATTCACTCCCTTGCTTGGCAAGCTGCTCTTCTGTTCCCCAGCTGCAGCTTTTGCCACTGCTGTGTATAACTCAGGAAACGGAGCCCGGGGCAGGAAGGTGCTGCTCTACCAGGGCAGGAGCCCTGGCTGCCTCCCAGACCTCGGTGTCCTTGGGCTTAATCGCTCACTGCAGGAAAAGAGTATAAACCACCCTTGTGCTACCTTTGATAATATTTTTTGTTGTGTTTTCTACAACCAGATTTGCAGGGGTAGTTACGTCTGAGAGACTCTTAGCAGATATTCTGTGTTTGTGCTGGGAAATCCCAGGCAGAAATATGGGTAAGTCAAGCGATCATATACAATAGCTAATGCGGTTAGACTTTATGTTTTCTAGGCCTACCAGACTTGCTGTGTGCTCCCAGGTGAACTTTAAATCACTTACACAGTCAATGTGCTACATCCCAGGTCAGAGCTGTTGCTCCAAGTGAGCTGGCTGCTGCCCTGGCACAAACACTGGACTGAAAATGAGGCATATAAGAGGACAGCAATGAGTTGGCCGCAGAGGTGAGGACAACGAGCTGGGAGCAGAGTAAAAGGCATTACCTTATTTGCCCATATTTTTGCATAAAATGGAGGGGTCTAAGGTAGGGAAGATATTAGGGAACCAGGCCAGGCAAGAGCCAAGACAAGGGACACCTCAAGATGCAATAACCAGGCTTCCAGCGGCGAAGAAATTTTGTGTTGAGTCTTATCGTGGTGGTATAAATGATTTGTGTTTTGTCAAGGGTGAGAGACAGCTACTGACCCTTCAGCGGCGCTTGGTGCTATAAAAGGGCCAGAGTTAAGCGGGCAGAGATGGGCTGGTGGAAGGTAAGAGGAGCCTCTCAGCAAAAGCCAGAGGGAACATGCTGTGAGCAGGACAGGGCGTTTCTCGCAGGTCCTACGGGAAGCCAGCAAACCTGGGAAGGAAAGACCAGCTCAAGTGTTTGCATGGGTGTCTCTCAGACAACCTTGGCAAGACAGTTCAGTTCCAGGGAGCCGGGTCCATGTGATGTTTTTTAGCAGCTGTGAACCTGGTTATTGTGTGCACTGGGCCACTCCTCCTCTTTGCTATTGTTTCACTTTTCCGGCTTTGTTCCTTTCAACATCTCCATCTGATCAGGCTCCATAGCAATTAATACCACTGTAAACAACCACTTAAGAGGGCTCCATATGCTTTAGAAATAATATAGATGTTTTTCAGTTGAAAACAATTACCTTGGATGAAACTTGCACGAATAGTCCTCTTGCTCTTCAGCAGGCCCTCATGACCTCCTAAACATTGCATGATCCGGGACAGGTACTGAGTCAATCCTCACATATGGCAAAGCAGAGCGGTTTTCTTTTGCAAGATTTCCATTCTGGTGCCGGCGCTTGCTCTGTGAGCACTGTGTTTTCAGTAATTACATTTACTACAGCATGTGTCAATGAAAAGAATTTGCCAGAGCCAAGTGCCAACATAAAACAGAATTTATATGTATGTACAGGTACTTTGTGCGTTGCCAAGACGTATTACATACCATTACATCCTATCGAGGTAAGCATTACTTATAGGTAGTTCATACAGCTCCAAGAGGAAGATTGTAATTTGTTTTATGTTGAAATAGCCTACTTTAGGAGTTTATTAACTTAGGAATTAAAATCATCTGGTCTAGTGGGAGGTGTCCCTGCCCATGGTAAGGGGGTTAGAACTTGATGGTCTTCAAGGTCTCTTCCAACCTAAACCCTTCCATGATTCTATTAATTATGCTGCATAAAATTCTGCCCCCGCCCCCTGTCAGTGCTGTCCCCTTTCCTGATTGAAATCCCATCTCTCACTCAGAGACCTCTTGCCTCTTTTGTATTTTCACTGAACTATCCAGAATTTTACCTTCTCTAAAGGGATCAGCTGTGAATACTCTGGAGTTGGCTGTATGGCAACCCTACAGGAAAGCCCCGGTAGCTCGCTGCATCCCCCAGCTGGAGTCCTTGCTCTTCATGGTTCAAAGTGCAGTTCTGTTGCACGACGATTTTCTTCGTTTTCACCGTCTGCAGTCAAGTAGCTACAGTACCAGCAGCTGCCAATACCTTTGTGAGAAACACAGCAAACCCCTTTCTGTTCCTGTTCTGAACATAACGTGTGCGTCGTTCCCAGTGTGTGCTCCTCTCAGCCTGAGCTCCTGACCTGACTGCTTAAAGGCAACGCCAGAAGCACAACAGTTGTCACCCCTGGGATTCTGGCATCTGCTCCCCTCTCCTGCCAGTGCCGGAGCCGCTTTGCAGCACAGGTATTGCCAGCTCGGTGTAAAGTGCAAGCAGATGCCGGAGGCATCCTGCAGCCATCTCTGCTCCTTTCCTGACCCCAAACCATTCTGTGGTGCCTCTTTGTTCTGCTTTCTGCCTTGCTGTCGGTGTAAAAATCAGTAGGAAATCTCATTTCCAGGAGGATGCCCCAAATATTTAGGAAAGAGAGTGGGATTTTACAGGCTATAAAACACATGTGCACTCCTTAGTTAAAGAACTTTTACAGCTCCTGTGATTTAGACTGAAGACTTTTAGACATTCTGTATTTTATTCTCAGCAGTCTTTCTGTAGTCGATCTGTCCCTGTGTGGAAGGTTATTATCAGTAGCTTTTCATGAAATACCAGTGTAAATTTAATATATTTGATATTCAGATTCTACTAAAGAGAATTGTACAAAATCCATTAACAGATGTATTAAAATATTTTCTTTTTTTTTAGTTTGGCTTCCAGCTTAGGACACAGTCTCCAAACTGTTCCGTTAGTACTGCTGACTCCCCTTTATATTAAACTAAAAGCTGAGATAACGTGTGCTCATAGCAAATGAATGATGCAAGATGATCAGTGTGCCAATACAGCTGTGCTGGAGATACGCAGTTGGATTTAAACCACTGGTAAATTTATGCAAGCTTTCCAGAGAAAGGACTGGCTGGCTTCGAAGCAGAGCATTAGTACCCTCCTTCCCTTGATACGGATGTCATTAGCTCTGGAAAGAATGGGAGCACCACAGTTATTTATACAGGAAGCATTGTTTGTTTTAAGGCACAATCTCCGATGTGAAAAATACCCTCAAATATTCTAAAAACTTACTTTTAACTAAAATAAACAAATACGTAAGGTCTTGTAAGCCAAACAAAAAAGTACTGAACTCTTCCAAGATTTTTATGAAGCTGTTTGTTGAGACAACTGAGTGATGAGGACATTAAATGGCAAATATCTTTAGTAAATATTTTGCTGCCCTCCACTGGACCCGCAAGAGAAAATCCCCTGCTAACAGGAGCGCCACGGAGACCCTATTACTTCAAACGTATTTGAGGCTCTGTGTTCTACCTGAACTAAAAAGTAGATGGTTTTTGGTTTTAAACTGCAAAACATAAAAACTCTGCCCGGTAGACCAGTGACCCATCTGCTACCGTGGAAGGTGCAGACCTGCAGTTGTTACACGTTCAGGCTACAGAGGGATTTACTTTTTCTACTACAAACAGAAGAGCAATACAGAAGTGGGGTTTTATAGATAGATACCTGAAAATAGGGGAGATTTTCTCCTTTCTCCACTCCTGTAATATTTTGATCTACAAATATGAGGAATCTGTAGGAATCTATGCTTAGAACTGGATTTTGTGCTTGGTTGTTGTAAATTACTTTTGTGTTTTATACCAATGATGACATGTTGACCTTGCCGTTTATTCATCAGCAACTGTGTACCAGTTGTAGTCCTTGGCAGAAGACTAATGTCAGTATTATATCTAGAAACATTTACTGTTAAAATATTTCCTAGTTTGGATAATGTTTGAGAGGATGCGCTTGAAGAACCACTTTATCAAAATAGGAAACTGAGGCAGTGAAAAATTTCCTGTGAAAGTGGAAAAAGGACAGCTGTCGAAAGGATGGGTATTTGCAAAGAAATGAAAGACGCAGCAGAGTGGCATGGACACCGGGCTCAGATTCTGTGAGGGTTGCTAAGATGGAAGAGATATTCACTGTGTACCTACAGCTGGGAGTTTTCCTGTGTAGGGGAGACTTTCGATGACCCTAGAATTGATTCATGATGGTGCAGAGGACTTCCTTAGGAACTCATCAGGTTTCCATGCTTATAGTGCAGAGCACAGATACAGCCGAACCATTGCTGCAAGGGACAGTTGTTGGTTTTGGCTCTGAATATTTTCACAGCTGATTTTGTTCTGACATTTTAGTATGAAACAGAGGAAGTGGTAGCAAGAATCAGAAACATTAATCTGTTTGTTTTCAGTCCAAGAAACTAGGCGTGATTCTTATCAGACAATAAAAATGAACCACATGATAATCAAAGCCTGAAGAGCCTGAGACTTGGTGGTAGCTGTTTGTGTGCGGACGGCCCATGGTTTTTTCAAATGTTCATGTAATTTAGAGTTGCTGCCTGGATATTAGAGCTGGAAGGGTTACTGAAGAACAGATTTCAGTTGAATTCTTAGTTTGAAGGCTACTTAATGGCTACCATGCTGGATTTATTTTATCCCAGTTGATAGGCATGCTGCTACTCTCCTAATTCAAGTTTTACTTCACTACTTCTCCAAATGCTATCTTTCACTATTACTAAAATTTTGTAAGGAGTTCTCCCTGAGATACCAAGAAATCTATTAAAAATGTGCTGTACTCACTCCTGCAATAAAGGTTTCATGAAATCTAAAGCAAGCTTAGACATGTAGGCTGAAGGGATAAAGACATAAAGGGGGCCTACAGGAGAGCTGGGGAAGAACTTTTTACTAGAGCATGTAGTGACAGGACAAGGGGGAATGGATATAAACTGGAGGAGGGCAGGTTTAGATTAAACATTAGGAAGAAGTTTTCCACTTTGAGGGTGGTGAGGCACTGGAACAGGTTGCCCAGAGAGGTTGTTGAGGCCCCATCCCTGGAGGTGTTCAAGGCCAGGCTGGACGTGGCCTTGGGCAACCTGGTCTAGTGGGAGGTGTCCCTGCCCATGGCAGGGAGGGTGGAACTTGATGATCTTTAAGGTCCTTTCCAACCTAAACCATTCTATGATTCTATGAAGCTGAATTCTTTTCTGATAATTTTAAGAGGAATAGAAGAGATCTCTATATTGTCATTAAAGAGTGACAGGAGAAGAAATAACAGCGCTCAAACCTATGAAGACACTACTCTGGAAAAAAATATAGTTGTTGTAGTGTTTTAAGTCAAGAAATTAACAAAAGTTACATTGTGGTTGTGCAAGTGCCAAGGTTACAATATGCAGGCAAGGACTCCATTCAAGCTTTTAAATAAGGACTCTGAATGTGACATCAATTTATTTTAAACACGTAAATTCTCTGTTCCCTCTCATGATTTTATGTTTTGATGCAGGTAGTATATAATAGAAGTTCATTAACACTAGATTTGCTGAGGGTAGGAGGGAAATTTCTGGTCTGGATGAAAGTGGGGAACTTCTTATGTATTATATGTTCAAATGCTATTGCTTTTTATGAGAGGAGTGTGCAGCTGTCACAGAAAGAACAGGCTTGGATGTAACACGCTGAAGTATCTGGTCTACCAGGAAGAAAAAGTATGGATTAAAAGGATTTTTTCAGCATTTTGTCTTGATGGAAGATGGCAGTAATTGCTACCACATGTGTTCCCTCGAACTTATTGTATACAGTGTTGAGTGAAGAGATACACCCAGGTACCAGTGAGAGTTACCTAGTCCCCTGGTGCTGGACCTGGTTACACAGCCAGACACCATATAACCCAGGGAGCACTCAAAATTGTTGATTTGGTTTACTGGCAACTATTCAGTTTTCATGTATTTTTTCCAGGATAATTTGGTGGGGTGGCTGGGGCTCCACAAAAGGACTCAAATCGCTTATTTTGGGTTGATTCCAGTGTCAGCCATGGAGTCTCCCATTCCTCTATCCCAATGCCCGCAGGCAGCTTAAGGAGAACATCACCCTGGAGTCTCCCTAAGGTGGTGTGAGAGGGAGAAATAAATAAATGGTTACTGATGGACTGGTCAGCTGTAACACTGATTGTTTCTTTTTCTGTATGGTATCTTTAGAAGTCAAGCAACATCATTTGGAGAAAACCACCAAAATTCATTCTATCCACGGCTGATATATTTCTCTTGGATTTACCAAGCCCTTGTAAAATATCACACCTTGTTACTACACAGTGTCTCACAGGGTCCAGCAGAAATCTTACACCTATGAATAGAATTGCCTCAAATAAGGAGAATCATGAAGTGTTTCCTTATGACTTCTAATTATCAGCAACAATCTCTTTTACTATATTGAATGAAGATTTTTATTAACTCCGGTGCTCTGTAATGAACAGGCAGCCAAAAATTCCATAGTAGATATGAGTAGCAGCTAGTTTTGTTAGATTTCAGTTCAGCGGATATCTCTTACTGCTGGACTGTAAGTGATGTGGTGAAATATTACAAACCCACCCTCAGGTAAAACAAGGAAAATAAAATCTTATGAGGAACGCTCAGTAATTGACAAATCTGGAACCTCAAGGATGGTTGAGCAGAGCTTACCTGTTAATTAAAGCTGACTGTCCTGCCACTAAGGTGTCACATATTTGAAAGTTTTTGGGCAGATGGGAGAAGAGCAATACAGAAGTATCTTTCAACAATGGTGAAACTTTCCAGATGGCTCCATTTGGCAAGGGACCTTCCAAGAGGAGCAAAGACCTAGTAATCCCCCTCTACCACAAGAAAGCAGAGTTTGTTTGCAGTGCAATGGGAAGGAAAAGGTGCCCAAAGATAATGGGGGTCTGAAAAAGGCATCTGGTGGGAAGTATCCTTGTGGGTCTGTTTTAATCTGTATCTTTTATGTATTTCCTTCTGCTTACCTGTGTGTGCCACGTGTGCCCTTGGACTTTTTCACTTCCCACAGCAGCTTTGCCTCTTGCCTGTCAGAGATCTGCTTTTTCTTGCTTGTATTTGTAATGCTGTTTTCCTCTATTGCAAAAGTTTTACCCATCATAGAGTATCCATCCCAGATGGCTGTTCTTTCTGGCTGCCACGAAAGCACAGCATATGGTTAACTGTGTCAAAGGAATTTTTACATTTGTTTTCTCTCCCTTTTCTTTATAACAATGTGTGGTTTTATTCAGAATAATTGGAACACAAAAAGGATCAATTGGTTACACTGGAGTTCATGCAATAATTTTTTTAATGTTGTATTATAGGAATGTTAAAAGCATTTTTTTCCCCCCAAGGTATCAAGTACAAAATAAGCAGGCTGTCTTTTAAGGTAAATATACACATAATTTAGCAAAAATGGCTTTTTAATAGCTATGAAGTGATATAATAAACATTGCCCTATATTAAATGTGCAGAGACATAAAAGTAACCAGGGATACTAATAGAACATTTTAAGCAAGTTTTTGAAAGCTGACTTTGAGAAATCCTTTGATCTTTATTTTAGGAAGTGATTTCTAGGTGTTGTTATTTATTTGAATATCGGTATTTAAAGCACTATACTCCAAATGCATATTGTTATTGTTGCTGCAACAGCCTAATAGCACATTAATGCTGTTATCCTTGTTTTGATAAGCATTTGTATATGTCAGTACACACATATCTCTCTACTCCTCTGCCTTTTTTCTGTTTATGGCCAGAGACGGGCTGATGGGGAAGGTGATAACGCAGGTTGGGTGCTGCAAACCCCAGCAATGGCAGGCTTGATGCTGTGCAGGGTACGGCTGGGCTCAGATGCGGAGTTCGCATTACCCGGCTGGAAGTGCTCCAAGATCCCTCAACATCAGGAGGAGGATCTGTCTCTGTGTCGTCTCCAGGGAGACTTTGCAGGGTATTCCTGGAACTCATTTATCAGTCGTTCTTTTTCTCTCCAAGAGATACATACACACACAGATGTTATCCGTGTATATACATACATTAGCCCTCTGTGGTGAGGATCTCACTGCTGCAAACACAGCACTGCGAGTCTCTTGATGGAGAGCTGCAGCGGATCATTTACGGTGATCAGAACTAGAAGGAATAGGAATAGTTGATCAGTGGGCAACTCGACCTCCACATGTTCTCACCAGGTGTCTGCTCCCTACCTCCTGCCAGTCCTAAAGGCAGCATAAGTTTGCTTTGCAGGTAGCAATTTAACAAATGGAGATTTGTTTTGCCATAAGTAATTGTGAGCCTTATCTTTTTAAAATGAAGTTAAGAGCAAAACTCCTCTGACATCACTAGCTTTATGGCTGGATCTTATGGTGAAAATGGTAAGAAGTAAATCTGTTTAATACCTTAACTTTCCATGTAGAAAATATGATCCATGTCTGGCTAATTAAATTCAGGAAACAGGAAAGAGAAAAAACATCAAAACCATGTGAAAAAAAAAAAAAGAAGCAATCTACATTAATGAACTAGTGAGAGTCTGTAGAAAAGCAGAAAGCTGAATTCTTAGAGAGAACTTTCACAGTAAACTCTAAGTGGCACTTTCAATATTTAACTTCACTTCTTGGCAAAAAAGAGTTAAATTGTACTACTGTGTGCTACATCTGGAATGTTACTGATACGCATTTGTTGAAATTCTATTATTTTTTTAAAAAATGGGAGGAGTTGCTATATTAATACTCTAGCTATGGAAGATGCTACTTGCTGCTTTCTTATTGTGGATGATTCTTCAATCTAATTTTCAAAAGTATTGCAGTGTATATTTCTAGGTCATGAATTTATACAGTGAAGGGATATTTACATTCGTAGCACTTATGCATTTTTTATTCAGTGTAGAGGTAGAGTATCTTTAGAGAGATTCAGAGCATATTAAGTACGGTTATCAACTCATTTGTTTATGTTTGTACATGTATTTTTTGTATAAAAATCGCTGCAAGCCTAATGTTTAAGAGATTGTTAGTGGACTATCATTATTAGTGATCAGAATTAACTATTACATTTTTCATCCATAGATACTTATATAATGTATCATGCAATGCAATTTCAGGTTGTTTCAGTTCTGGTGATACTACCCTTCAGTACTTCACTGTGTCTGTATTTAATCAATGTTACAAGTATGCAAATATAGAAATGCTCTCTTTTACCCTTTTCTCCTCATAGCCGATAAATTCTAATTTGAAATTGGTTGAAAATACTTTTCCTTGCTACACAAACATACTATGAAGAAAAAAGAGAAGTAACCATGCTTTTTCTTCATAATTTATCCATGAAGTTTTAAAATGGAAATACTCCAACAAATTCTATTAATAGTAATAAGGTACAACACATTTGTTGGTTTTGGTTCATTTTTTTTTTGAGAGAAATGACCTTATAGCTCAAGGAATTAATAATGATATCTTTTGTTAAAATATATGTGTGTCCCCATTTTTTTTTAAGATGCATACATATTTATGTGTACTTATTTCATTTGTGTATATACAGAATTAGAAGACCACCTGAACTCCACCTTCATTTGGCATGCAATTTAACACTAAACTTAAAATGTTTTTCTGTCTTGCGAAAATGAACAGAAAAAATGTGCTCTGCATCCAAAGATTACACTGTTTTATAAAGTAACTCACCAAATTTGTTTCTACATCTATGAGTGGGTCTTTCAGTGTATTCTGAAATTGAAAATCTCCTTTAGTTGGTATAACATGTTGAATATTGGTGTGGAAACGCTCATACTGAGTGCTGTTCTTGTCTTCAGGATTTCTACAGCTGATCCACTGCTGTCCCAGTCTGTAGTCTGCAAGCTGCCAGTGGTGAGGCACTTCAACTAAGCTTACAAAACTGAAACCTACATGTAGATTAGGCAAGTAGATGCAATTGTGTTTCATGCAGCTGGATAAGAAACACATTTCCTGACAAAACACTCCCTTTTTATTTCTAATTACCTATGAAATAAGCAATTGTGAAGAGCAGATATTTTTTCCCAGGGCAAGAAGTCATTGTTAGAGCTGGGGAAGGAAATGTCTCATACCTTCCAACTAGTCTGTTGGTTTGAAAGTGCATTTACTGTAGAATGTCCCAGGTAGCGAAAACAAGGAAATGAATAAAAATCACATTGAGCTTTCTTAAAGGAGAAATCAAGTGATCGATTTAGGCGCAGATTCAGAAGTTGTGGGGAGCTGGGATTCTGTGTTCTCCAGTCCAAACCATCATAAACTTCCAGTTTTAGTAAGGGATGAGGAAGAAGGTCCATAATTTTGTCTTTGGTTCAATTCCTCTGGTGCAGCCAACATACCCTTGGGAATTGCTAGCACTAGGGCTGTGCATGCCCTTGGCATACAGACCTTCTTTCAAAGAAGGGCAGTATCTTCACCCCTTTGAGTTACCAAACCTAACAATTTTAAAATATAGGTTGGGAAATAACCACAATAATTAGATATTCTGTTGCAGCATTCACAAGGCAGGGTTTCTAGGTAAGCAACTGCCTCTAAAGAGCAACTCCACCCCTGAAGTAAAGCAGATGGGCAGAAAATTCTACCAAGTGCGAATTTGCGTGGATTCATGTCAAACAAATTAAAATTATAAAAATATTTCCAAATCGCAGTGTTTGAGCTTGTTCAGGGATTCAGATTGTCTGAAGCAAGTGAGATAAGCATAGCTGAAGAATCCAGCTCATGAACTGCAGCCCATCACAGAAATCCTACCACGCAGCATGGCAAAAGCTATACGTAAGCTATAAATTAAGCCCTCAGTGGTTTGATTTTTTTTTAAGAGGCAGACATCACTAAGCAAAGAAATCATTGTGTTAATTGCAATCAATACGCATAAAAGCACCCCGAGATCACTCCCTTTGGGTGTGCTGGAAGGCAACCCACCTCAAAGGATCAGGTAAGTGGGCAACCTGCTTGTGGTAGTCTCAGCCTGCCCTGCTGCACAGCCAGCGGAGCAGCACTGGATGCTGCGCAGACCCACAGGAAGACCGGCCCTGCCGTCTTCGGCAGAAGTTTACCCGAGATAAAAATGCAGATAGTGACCTTTTCTTCTTTGAAGTCCCCAGACACATGGTTAATTAGTATCAGGAAGCCTCGTGCAGCCAAATCTTTTAAATACTGATCCTAAAATGTATTCCTTAACATCTCTTGATGTGGGTCTCGCTGCTGCATTACAGGGCCATTAAAATAGCTACGTGAAAACCATTAGAAATGTGATTTATTGACTGGATCTTTTCTGTATTTGTCAGCAGGCAGAATCTAACAGGCCTTACATGCATTTTTCTTACAGTGTGGCGTATCCAAATGACTTCCCTTCTGAGTACTCCATCATTGCAGCCTTTGAGGTTGTGGAAGGTAGTCCACAGCTTGGGTGGGATTTATGGTGAGTCAGCAATTCTGACAGCAAAGACCATGTCTGCATTCATGTCCTGACAGACAAGCTCATCTCTGGGTCTCTTCTATACCACGCCAGATTAAACGCTCATGTTCAGTACAGCCAAGAATGCAAGGAAAGCTTTTGATGGTTCTTGGCACAAGACAGCGCTGAGCGTGAAAGAAAAGAATGCAAAGTTATTACTTGATTGTTGGAAGATCTGTTCTATCCCAACAAGTGAGGAGAGCAACACTTGCAGAAATCAGTATATTTTACCACTGTAACCGTCAGCTGATGAGTCTTCTGGTCTGGTGAGCTCAGCCAGGTAGGTCACTCTCTGCTTCCTCCCAGTGCCCAACAGAGAGGGATGCTGACTGGCTTGACCAGTGATCCTCTCTGGTGGGACTCACTAGTGGGTTATTTTTCTTAGAGTTTATCCACCTTTTGTTACTAAATGAGCTTTTTACAAGTGCACATTTTTCCGTCATCCCTGATGTGAACTGTTCCTTGTGTAATCTCCTAAGGCACGCTTTCTTTTTCATTACAGTCAGTATCCTTTTTTGTTGTTGTTGTTGTTTGGTTGTGGGACATTTTTTTTGTTTTGTTTTTAAGTCTGCCAAAAGCAGTCTTTACTATTATGCTTTTCCCTTTTACTGAGAATCTTTAATGCTCTTCAGGCAGATTTTTTTTTCTTTCCTTATTTATTGGTCTTACAGAAATTGGGAAAAACGCCCTGATTTTTAAAGGCAGAAGAATTGAGCTTTTAAAGGTGGCAAACTTGCTTTTCCTTTTTCTTACTATGCAGTTATCTCTCTTAAGAGCTATTTCAAACTGGTCAGTATTTTTCTCGCGAATGGAATTAACAGTATTATTTAACCAACACCTCCCTCTAGTGGTGACCATAGGGATCAAAAAGGAGGGAAGGTTTCCTGCTTGTGTGCCTTACACTGCCAGGCTGCGCGATTCTGTGCAGTGGTGACATCCTTTCTGTATGTAAATGCAGTGTTGTGGTTACTAACCAAGCCTAGCATTTGTGAAAGAGTTTAATGGATTAATTTCAATAGTTTTTGTTCATCCTAAACGCAAGAAATCAAGAGGGAGAGAAACTAGGTAGACAAAAATACACTTTTAATACAATGAGTGTTATTCCTGATAAAGCTGCAGACAGTGAGTATTTTACCTAAAAATTTCAATTGCAAAAGACAATTAACATATTGGTAAAAAAACCCCAAAATCAGCAGAGATGTAATTGCCTCCTAGAAGACTCTGCAGCTTTTCTGTAGGACCTGCAGTCTTGCATGTGGGATCACCTACTGGTGCCGGATATACGGAGGGATGAAGGAAGCCGGTGGGCCAGTGTCTGAGACTGTGGAAATAGAGCTGTCACGAGGCTGATGGACATGTTGTCCAAATCTGGATTCTTTACCCGGTGTGCAAGCCAATAACACACAGAGCAGAGATATTTCTAAGTTTATTCCATTAATGTGCAGAAATGGGGTGCTCCTCCCAGAACAGGAGCACAGCTTAGTTTCAAAAATCTCCATTTTTATACACTGATTATTACATATTCAAACAGTTAATATATTTTTATTGTTATTATCTTTAATGATTGGTTGAGATTTCTTTACTTCCTATGTAAATTAGCGCGCAGACTCTGTCTTCTTCTTCCTTTGTTCTCTTTTGAGTAAGTAGTATCATTTGGGTTGGTGGTCATGATGTCCCCCTGCTGGAATTATCTTTTGCCGACTTCTCTGATCTTGGCAGTTCCAAGTGGTTTTCTCGGTTTGCTGGCCAGGCCTACAGTTCATCAGTCTCTTGACAGGAATACCCTGCTTATCAACAATGCTACATTGTCTGGTGGTTAGTTCCTTGACTGAATCGTAGATAAATCATGCCTAGTTACTATTTCTCTATTTTAATACAAGGTAAATAATTAAATAGGGTTGGGGCAGTACAGAGGACTTAAGCAGGAGCAGGTTTCCTTGGTTGTTTCAATTACATTTTACATTTCATTTTCCTAGTTTATGTCGATTTTACTACAACAGACATGGTGGCTGCTGTACATGGGTGGTGATGAGCTGTGTCCAGGAGCAGAACAGGGTTAGGGGTTTGTTTGGTGGGTTTGCTTCACTCTTGTATTTGTTTACTAATTACTGTCATACCGTGTGTAGTTAAAAGCAATTCTTTTATGTGTCTCTCAGTCTTGCAGTAACTTGAAATCCACCATAATGCAAATAAGGCCTGCTTGGAAGACTGCCGGGAGCTTCCCGATACAGTCAGGCTGTGCTCTCTTCCCGGCACTGTGCGCTTCCTCTCATGATTACTTTCACTGATGATTACTTAAGATTCGCTTTCCAGCTCCCCCTAATTCTCTGTATTGTCTAAGAACACGCAGGTTCTTTATCGACGGCACAGCTGAAATGAGATGACAAACAGAGCAAGCTTTAGGGTCCACTCACTTGGCATAAGAAGGGAGAGCATTTAGAAAGATGGTTTTTGTCAAAGTGAAGAGGCTGATGTTCACAGTGTGTGCTGCTTGCAGAGGGGGGTCAGAAGAGGGTGGTTAGCTGGGAACGGATGAGAGCTGCTGTGCCTGCCAGCCAGCCTGGTGCTGTGTAGGTCACCTCCCGAGGGGTGCGCGGGTTGCCCAGCCAGTGGTAACCGCAGAGGTCCTGCTTGATGTGGAAATTACAGGAGCCCCATAACATTTATGTGATTGTACTCGCAGTGTCTGCCAAGAGGCAGCTCTGCCACAGGACTTTACAGCCTTGCTAATGCACTCTGAGAAGAAGCAGCTCTGCAGTTCCTCACACAGCAAAATCAAAACCAAAGCCAGGACCAAGTCCTGCTCCCGAGAGCTCCTTGCTGAAATCCCAGCTGGCACAGCTGGGGGCTGCTTTTCTCTCCACCTCCCTCTGCCTCCTCCCTGCCTGCCCAGGCTTCATCCTGGAAGTCTTGTCGCCAGGCCCAGGGGAAGAAAAGTCCTGCCAGCTCTCTGCTGCTTGTCCCTCCCCTGCCTGCAGAGCTGCTGAAACTCATTTGCCAGCAAATTTGCCTTAGGATGGAAATCAGGACACAGAAAATAAATAATGCATCTTTGTTGCCAGCATGGAGGAAGTACTGAACTCGGTGTCGCTGGAAACCTGTTGTGCCAGCAGCAGACTACAAGGATGTGGAGCACGTGGGCCACCAGGTAACCTTTGTACACAACTAGCTGTCCATGAGGAGCTTTTCATGTCCACATGGAAGTGCTGCTGATTCTCCGCTATACCCCATTTTTCTCTTAATACAACTGCCAAGGGCAAAAAGGACATTCTGAGAAAGAGTTATAAATATAGTAGCCATATACTTCTGTTTTGATATTAAAAGAAGGTCTCATCCTTCTGTTACCAAGTCAGCTTTGAAGTGAGTAGGGTGGGAAGCAGAGCAGCAATGCTGGGGTGAAGGTGTTTTCCTCCATCTGTGCTGGGCTCCAGTAACAGTGTGGTTTTGACGCTCCCTTTAGGAGTGAAAATCTGGTGGTCAGCACAATTTTTGGATTGCCTGCACACTGTGATCCCGCAACAAACTACAAACGGCTTCCCACACCTCTTCCCTCCGGTTGTGGAAAAGCACCTGGGCTTTAGAAGCTTGGCCTTGTGCAGGACTTGTTTGACTCCTCTCAGGGGTGAGGAAGTGAGGGCCATGGTGTGTTGAGGGCTGCTGTTGTGGGATTTGAGATTTTAACCATTCATTAAGACAGCAACATACACTTACAATTTTTTTTGGGGGGGGGTTGGGGGGGGAGAAATCCCAAGCCGAAGCTTTCTGGTGTCACACTGAGTGAGCTGTCACCCTGGCAGCCAAACCTGAAAGTACATGGGGGAAGATGAGAGGTTTTAATCATCGCTGTCACGGTAGGCTCTGACCTCATCTGCGCTGTGCCGTTACATGTGTGACGTGATGGTTTCTCACATTTAGCTGTCACGCTTGCCAGATGCTGTAGCCAGCACTAGAAATGCCGGTTTCTCAGTCCTGGGTGTTATCTTGGATATAGGCTGTTGCAGGAATCACTACCGGGCTTAGTAAACAGCAGCATCTTCTCTTTGGAGATACCTCCATGTCTTCCTGGACTGCGCTGAGCAAGAGGGTAAAACTGCAACATGGTCTGCCTCAGGGTGTAACTAGAAGGTGAGCAAAAAGCACTGCGTTTCAGGGCAGCTATTTAAAAATATTCAACAATAATAAACTCCCTTAAAATGAAACAATGCAATTATTTCTTGTTAGTGGAGTTCTGGGTGACCCAGAAGAACATGGAAATATCAGAGTTCTGGCACAACTGTACAATTTTAATAGATTTTTATATTCATATAGTTTCTGATTAATTTTTTATTTCCTTCATAAAGAACTTTTTTTTTCTTCAGGCAATAGTGAGTGTTTAAAGTGAAAAAGGTCTGAAAAGTTTATGTGTTGGATAGAATAGTTTTTGCTTTCTATTCTGTGTGCTTTCAAAGGTCTAACACATGGGAAAACCAAGCAAGATAAACGTTCTTTTATGGTAGCTTTTAAAGAGAAAATGAGTACCTTGCAAGGAGCTATGGTACTTTTTAATCAAAATCTTTATCTGGATACTTTGTAAACGGTAAATATAAAAGCATAAAGGAGGAGAATGACCTTTTACCAATAGCAAAGCTACACCCTTAGGTGCTTCCTTGGCATAACTTCTTTAAAATCCACAGAACTATACAATATACCTTTGTGTAAGAAACTCAGACTGAAGTTTGAAGTTATATATTTGGTTGGAAAATTGTATGAAATCAGTAAAATAAAAACCATTAATTTGGTTGACAGGCAGATTAATGATGCAGCATTTTCTGTGTTATGAATGAGTTTCTCTTCCAAAGGGGGACAGCTCTTTGACTGTTGTCTCCCAGCAATACCTTTGTGTGCCTCCCGTAGTTTAAGTGTATTATTAGAGTCTAAAGTTGAAATATGTATAACATAATGTCATCATCTTCAGTTACAATGGAGCCATAAAATTCTTATCACTGAAAGCAGCTGTTAGTACGAATAACATTTTTCCCCATTAGGAAATATCTGGAAGACTTGGAAACAGGATAACCCAAAGCAAAGGGAGAGAAGGTTGATTTTATGACTTGTCTCCTGCATGAAGCTTTTGCATCACTCTTACTGTTGTCTTTCCATGTCCCATTGGCTAATTCCAACAAAATGTGACTCACCTCAGAGTGAACAAGCTCTTACAAGCTTTGTGAAAAAGGATGAATAAATACCGAGAGGGGCTGGGCTTAGTACTCCCTGTTTTGAGGGAGATAAACAGAACTCAGCCTTTCTTCTTCCTGGCAGCAGCAGGCTGGTTGGGCAGCAGATGCCCACTACACCCTACCAGAGGTCTGGCCCAGCTGCAGCTTGTGCTGCTTTTCCCCATGTGCCGAACTATGTGAATGTTGGTAGAAGATACAGAAGGAAAGTAAAGGCTGAATGGTTTATTTCGGTGGGGAGATGTAAAGATCATAGGTCACAAAACATAATAAAACACCCTTCATTTGTTTTGCAGCAAGTCTCCCTGCCACTGCAGGGGTCACTAATTATGGTTTCAAAACCAAGAAACAAATTTGAACACGCTGGTCCTATGGTTGGAGAAACCTTGGTATGCAAATGATGATACCAATGACTCAAAAGACAGCTCTTTTCTTGCTGAGTTAGTGCTGAATTGGGGGTGTTGCAGGATTTTTAGAAGGACACCTTTCTGCTGATTCCCTTTTCCTGATGACTTTCCAAAACCTGTTTTCGGTTACTCATGGTTTTTTAATTATCTTCTGCTTTTCTGTCCCAGAAAAAGAGAGACTAAAACTTTCTCTGTCTTCAGCTGTAGAAGCATTTTTCATTCCTTCCCCAAAACTGTTTTAGTGTATTGCTGGTTCACTGCAACCACGGCTGTATTTCGTGTGTGCATGTGCGAATTTGAAAACTCCAGAGAAGTATATATAAAATGTTACAGGAAGGTAAAGATACATGAATTGCATTGAAGTCTCTGCAGCAGTGTGCTACATTACTCGTGTAGATTCCTGGGGAAAAGTAAAACATCTGTATCTAATATTGATAGCTGTTATTCAGTCTGTTAGGGAGATCAAGGAGAAATTGAGTTTATGGGAGTTCAGGGATTCCAAGCTATAAAGTCTAAAACTTCATAGCAAACTGTATAATGTTCACTACAAAGCAATAATGTATACTAAAATTTGATGACATCCTTCTGGCAATAGTCTAAGTATTTTAATATATAACATAGGTATTGTTAAATCCATACACTAAGAGTAACTCCTAATTAAAGCAAATAATATCCAAGCTTATCCAGCCATATCCTTTTTCAACACCACACTTAGTGTAGCCAGATTTAAAAGACTTTCTAAAAACTTTTTGCTGGGACATTTTGACACCTGCAACCCAGTCAAAACTCCTGTGAAGTCACTGTATCTCTGCTGCTGTGAGGTCGGATCACTTTGCACTGTGCATGTGTCAGATGAGAAAAGCATCCCATTTGGACTGCATGAACAGATTCTGCACAGCTCAGGGTCTGTCTGCACTAGCGGGCTGATGCTGCCCACAAGTGCTGGGTTTACCCATGCAGGCACTATACACATACATACATGTGTATCTCATAAATATACATGTATGTGCACATATATATGTGCATATATACATGTATGTGCATGTATATATATGCACATATATGGTCAGAGGGTTGTGATCAGTAGTGCAGAGTCCAGTTGGAGGCCCATAACCAGCGGTGTTCCCCAGGGGTCAGTACTGGGTCCAGTCCTGTTCAACATATTCATCAACAACCTGGATGAGGGGACAGAGCGTACCCTCAGCAAGTTTGCTGATGACGCAAAACTGGGAGGAGTGGCTGACACATCAGAAGGCTGTGCTGCCATTAAGCAAGACCTGGACAGGCTGGAGAGTTGGGAGTAGAGGAACACAATGAAGTGTAAGAAGGACAAGTGTAGGGTCCTGTATCTAGGGAGGAATAACCCCACACACGAGTACAGGTTAGGGGTTGACCTGCTGGAAAGCAGCTCTGCAGAGAGGGACCTGGGAGTCCTGGTGGACAACAAGTCGACCATGAGCCAGTAATGTGCCCTGGTGGCCAAGAAGGCCAATGGTATCCTGGGGTGCATTAAAAATAGGCTGGCCAACAGAGACCTGGACAGGCTGGAGAGTTGGGAGTAGAGGAACACAATGAAGTGTAAGAAGGACAAGTGTAGGGTCCTGTACCTAGGGAGGAATAACCCCACACACGAGTACAGGTTAGGGGTTGACCTGCTGGAAAGCAGCTCTGCAGAGAGGGACCTGGGAGTCCTGGTGGACAATAAGTCGACCATGAGCCAGCAATGTGCCCTGGTGGCCAAGAAGGCCAATGGTATCCTGGGGTGCATTAAAAAAAGCCTGGCCAGCAGGTTGTGGGAGGTCATCTTCACCCTCTACTCTGGCCTGGTGAGGCCACATCTGGAGTACTGTGTCCAGTTCTGGGCTCCCCAGTTCAAGAAAGACAAGTAACTACTGGAGAGAGCCCAGAGGAGGGCTACGAAGATGATCAGGGGACTGGAGCGCCTCTCTTATGAGGAAAGGCTGAGAGACCTGGGTCTGTTTAGCCTGGAGAAGACTGAGAGGGGATCTCATCAATGCTTATCAATATCTAAAGGATGGTGTGTCAAGAGGATGGGGCCAGACTCTTTTCAGTGGTACCCAGTGACAGGACAAGGGGCAACAGGCACAAGATGGAACACAGGAAATTCCATCTCAACAGAAGGAAAAACTTCTTTACTTTGAGGGTGACTGAGCACTGGAAGAGGCTGCCCAGAGAGGTTGTGGAGTCTCCTTCTCTGGAGATATTCAAAACCCACCTGGATGCGTTCCTGTCCAATCTGCTCTAGTTGACCCTGCTTTGGCAGTGGGGTTGGACTAGATGATCTCTGAAGGTCCCTTCCAACCCATACCACTCTCTGATTCTGTGATATATGTACACACACACACATACATGTATGTGCATATACAAGTGTGTTTCTGTCAGGAAAATCCTAGATAGAAATAGGGCAGCTCAAAATCCAGCGTGCTGTCAACCAACATAATTCTAGTTGACAAAGTAAGACAACTGTTTATAACAGTGAAACAAAAATCTAACAATTACAGCACTGAGGGAATGCAGAATGTGGATGGAGCAACACAAAGATATCTGAAGCTCATTCATGTTGAATCTGAAATTAAGAGTGGCAGGTGAGTTGGCTGTATGCAAGCTGATTGGTTTTGCGGGGAAATGCATCTGTTACCTTGGAGGCAGCACTGTACGACTCCGTTTTGCTGCTGCGAACCTGAGTTGTTAAATCTATACAGAGCAACACTGTGCCCAGTGAACTTACCAGCTTGACCCTATGCTTGTTCAACAGTTTTTGCCCCAAAATTTTGTGGTTTTCCATTGCAATGGGCTATGATGCTCTTGGTAGGGTGGGGAGTTAAATACCAGGACCTGAGTGTTTTGCTTCTCTGAGACATTGCTCCTAGCAGCACCAACAAGCAGTACACGTGGGCTGATGATGACTGTTTTCTACTTCTGTTATAGTCTCACATACTGAGTGTCGAACTACAATTTTAATTACTGTAGTTGATGAATGTGTGATGTCTGATGAAGGTTTGAATGGGGCTGGTGGTTTACCATGTTAAGAAGTACTTACAGTAATGGTGATTAAAGCACAGACTAGCATTACTTTCTTTGTTTCATTTTTCCAACTATTAGTTATCTTTGCTGCTAAGAAAAATGTTCAAAAAGTATGCACTAGTCTTTTCTTCACTTTTAGAAGTTTTTTAAATAACACTGACTGTGTTTACCAAGACAAGTGTAGGAAGTTGGTCAGAACTTGTAGCAGAAACTTGAGTAGTCAGTGGCAGAAAGTCCCAATGGATAATCACAATCCTTTCTTTTCTTATTGCAGCATATTCCCCTCTCTCCTTTCCAAATCTGTATGTATTTCACAAATTTTACAGAGTTAGGAATTGCTCACTTTTCAAAACTTGCTGTTAGTAGTTCCTAAAGTAAATAATTTAGCCATTAAGATTAAGTAATGTACTTAATGTATAAGTGATGTACTTACATGGTCCCTCACCTTCTTACCATTGTTGCATCCTGGGTGAGTGCTCCCTTAGGAATAGTTTTTAGAATCAAAATCTGAATTCTTAATTTTGATTAAAATTTTTGTATTTTATACAAATAGATTACAACCCAGCTCCACCAAATTCTGGGCTGCTGGCAGCACCTTCTCTTCTGTATGGCTGACAATTACTTATGAAATAACGGACATAGAAATCGGCATGCACCTGCAGAGCTCTGGGTGACTAGGAAAGGGTGTATATCCATGCTAAGGATGTGCAAATGCTAAGGAAGCCTGGAAACAGCTTCTTTCAATGTCTAAGCCTAGCTTTGCACAGTCTTTGAGGCTTTTCTCTCAGAGCCAACTTATCCTTATTTAATTATGAATTAAATAGTTCTCTTAAAGGAAACTTATTTTGACAGCTTGTGAAAGAGCAGCAAAGAAGCCAAAGCATTCTCTGTCGTTAATGTAAATTGGAAAGTGATTCAGAACATGTCTATCATTTTATCCTTGAGTCTACAAACACCATGACAGAAGACCAACAATTCTTCCCAGTGCAGCTCTGATTCATACTGATGGAAAATCCAGGAGTAACTGCATCTTTACTTCCACCTGACTTTTCAGGACCATAAACAGGTTCATAAACAAGCTATACATCCTTCTCATTAGCAAGTAAGTTCTGCTTACTTTCACCATAGTCTCTAAAAGCTGAAATTTGCCACAGTACATTGCACCAGGCAGCCCTTTCTTGTTGGTCATGGCAGAGGTCTGCAGCTCTGCAAATGCTCTGGATAGCTTCAGCTCCTGTGGCAGCTTGAGGAAGAACTAATTTGCACTTATCATCTGTTTGTTGCTCATTTTCCTTGAACAGATAGTCACATTTCCTTAGGGTTTTTAAACATGATAAAAGTGGCAGGCATAACCTACAGCTGTTTCATTCTGTAACCTGTTTGGTATTGTCCGTTCTGAAATAGTCTGGTTTATTTTCACAGAAGGCATGCACTGGTGTATGTTTTTTCTTTTAATCTAGATTTGAATTTTCAGTGTATCTTAGCATATGTGTATATGTTCTAACAGAAAGAGAATAACTAGTTTCCTGGCTGGGATCTTTGTGGACCTGGCTAATAGCATACTCTAGGTGGGGAGGTGGCTGCTGGCTTCTGAAAGAGCTCTTGGGGATGGCTCTTCTTAGAGCTGAATGCGCTCTAGGAGAAAGGGAGAGACAAGTGGAGAGAAGGAAATGCTAACTGTTGTTTGCATGCTGGCTGGCACTGTGAAATGGACCACCAAAGCCACTGAAACAAATACACAACAGAAGGTACTTAAGGGAAACTTTCTTGTTTTCCTCCTTCAGTAGCCGGTGGTCACAGAAGTGAGACAGACTTCAAAATATAAACTTGAACAGGGAGCAGCTGGTCCAAAAGGAACAGCAGTGATTCCTGGAAGTCCAGTCTCCCTGGGGGCAGCTGAGAGTTTAAATTGATACTATTTATGTGCAATCAAGTCAGTCAGTTTTGCAATCAACATGAATGGATGAGAGACTGGGGATTTAGCTTAATGTGGATAGCCATCAAGCAGCTAAGAAATGTAACTAGCACAATGTTCATTTCCTTTCCGCAGGGTTATGCAGGGCTACCAGGAGCGGTGGACAGAAGGTACTGACAGAGACAGTTTCTAATGAGGCTTCGCTTTAAATTGAGGATTATACACTTTGATTTTTTTATTACAGTACAGTCAGCGCAGGGCATTTAAGGTTAAAGTGGAGTGGAAATATATTGCAGAAGTAAACAGATAAGGAAAACCAATTAACAGCTAGTTGGAAACATACCCAATTTCTAAGTGTGAATGTGTGTGTCTATAGGGAAAAAAAGCACCCATAAAATACAGAAGACAATATTGAAGATTTTTTTTTTTCTTTAATTCTCCCTTCACAGAATTCACAGAATTCACAGAATGGTTAGGGTTGGAAGGGACCTCTGGAGATCATCTAGTCCAACCCCCCTGCCAGAGCAGGGTCACCTACAACAGGTTGCACAGGCCAGCGTCCAGGCGGGTTTTGAATGTCTCCAGAGTGGGAGCCTCCACCACCTCTCTGGGCAGCCTGTTCCAGTGCTGCGCTACCCTCAAAGTAAAGAAGTTCCTTCTCATGTTAAGATGGAACTTCCTATGTTCAAGTTTATGGCCATTACCCCTCGTCCTATCACTGGGCGCCACTGAAAAAAGACTACTCCCATCCCCCTGGCATCCTCCCATTAAGTATTTGTATGTATTAATAAGATCCCCCCTCAATCTTTCTTGGGAGAAATCTTTCTGTGTTGCTGTGATTGCTTTGTACTGTTGATGAACAGCCTGTACCACAATGTGTGTGCTGTGGCGTGTGCCAGGCTGCAAATACAGCGCTCCCTGAAGCACGGGAAAGCTGGGTGTGCTCACTGCCACTGCTCTTAATGGTGTCTGACAAAGAGCAGGTCAGTGCTGCTGGCTGGGTCTGAGGTCCTACAGACCTCCTACTTCCACCATTAGTCATTCCCACCTCTGTTAGGGTGTTAGATGCTTCTGTGGAGCAGAAATGGCACACATACACCAGTGATTTGTTCCTGGCTCTTTTACCCTCCCCACAGTCAAGGGAAAACCTTCTGGCTTCTCTCACTGCTGGACAGATATATGTAGGAATCAAGCAGAACCTGGCTGTAAATCACTGGAAGACTTCTTTTATTATTTGCCTTCCAATGATGAGAAGTGAACAGAGGTTCAGCGAGCTTCAGTTCTCTGCACTTTGAAAATATCTGTGGGGTTTTTTTCCTCCACAAAACCTGGCAATTGCATGAGTAACGTGCTGTTGGCACTGACTGCCTGTGCCGTGCTGTCAGTATGACAAGAACACCACAAAGCTGTGTGAGGTGTGACCAGGTGGACGATCTGCTTAGCCTGGTGGTGGAGCTATGAGAGGAAGTAGAAAGGTTAAGGAGAACCAGGGCGTCTAAGAAAGAGATAGGCAGGTGGAACCATGCTCTGCCCTCCCTGAGACAAAAATGGGAACAACCACCAGGAAAAAAACCCAAATCAAGGGGATCCTATATCCTCCCTCTGCCAGGCTGAAGGCAGTAGCTTAGGGGAGAGGAGTAAATGGGGGCAAGTCCACTCTTGGGGCAGAAGAGGAACCCCCTCTTTGCCCACCCCACCTTCCCAGGTCCCTCTGTACAACAGCTATGAGGCTCTGGATGCAGAAGGTCAGCCAATAGATGATGTGGATCACAGTACATCTTCACCAGAGGTGTTGCCAAGCTCAGAAAGGCCTACCCTCTCTATCACAACCACCTCCATGAGGAAGAAAAGATGGGCTACAGTTGTAGGCAACTCCTTTCTGAGGGGAAGAGAGTGTCCAATGTGCTAGACAGACCCTCCTCTTAGGGAAGTCTGCTGCCTCCCTGGGGCCTGGGTTAAGGACATCCCTAGGAAACTTCCTAGTCTGGTACAGCCCTTGGACTATTACCCATTGCTGCTCTTCCATGTGGGTGGCAACGAAGCTGCAACGGGTAGTCCAAGGGCAATCAAAAGAGACTTCAGGGCCTTGGGATGGCTGGTAAAGGAATCTGGAGCACAGGTTATTTTCTCCTTTCTCTTTCCAGTTGCAGGCACTGACATTGGAAGAAACAGATGAGGCCAGTCTATTAATACATGGCTCCGTGGCTGGTGTCACCGACACAATTTTGGGTTTTTCCATAATGGGATGGCTTACATGGCACCAGGCTTGCTGGCGTCAGATGGGGTTCACCTCTCTGAAAGAGGGAAGAGGCTCTTTGCTCACAAGCTAGTGGGGCTCATTGACAGAGCTTTAAACTAGGCTTGAGAGGGGAGGGGAGCAATATCAGGCTTGCCTGTGACAAGCTGTGAGATGACACACCAAAGTTAGAGGAACAGGGTGCTAGCCAGGGCCTGCAGCCTGTTGCTCTGAGATGTGCTGGTTACACTGCAGCACGCTTGAAGTCTTATGGAGATGAGCCAGGGGCTCCTGAGGTAATAGGAGCCAACAGGGGAACACCAGTGACATACCCCAAAGGAATTAAGGGGTGTTCTTCTGAGGAGGTGACATGGCTGACAGCCCGTCTGAAGTGCCTCTACACCAATGCACACAGCACACAACAAACAGGAGGAGCTGGAAGCCACCGTGCTGCTAGAAGGCTATGACCTAGTTGCCATTACTGAAAGCTGGTGGGATGAATCCCATGACTGGAGTGTTGCTTTTGATGGCTAAAGGCTGTTCAGAAGGGCCAGGTGAAGAAGGAGGAACAGAGGCATTGCCCTCTCCATCAAGAAATGGACAGAGTGTGAAGAGCTGTCTCTGAAGAATAGCCATGAGCAGGTTGAAAGCCTATGGGTAAGAATAAGAGACCAAGGCAACAAAGGGAGCCTTGTGATTGGTATCTACTACAGGCTGCCTGATCAGGGGGAGCTTATTGATGAAGCCTTCTTACTCCAGCTACAGGATGCATCGTGCTCTCACGCTCTTGTCCTGCTGGGGGACTTCAGCCACCCTAACACCTGCTGAAAAAGTAGCATGTTGAGCTGTAGACAATCCAGGAGACTCCTGGAATGCATCAAGGATAACTTCTTAAGCCAGGTAATAGAGAGCTCCACCAGAGGGGATGTGATACTGGACCTGTTGGTCACCAACACAAGTGAGATAATTGGTGATGTCAAGATTGGAGGCAGCCTGGGCTGCAGTGATCATGCACTGGTGGAGTTTGCAGTCCTGAGGGAAATGGGTCAGGCAAAGAGTAAAGTCAAGACCCTGAATTTTAGGAAAGCAAAATTCCAGCTCTTCAAGGAGTTAGTTGATAGGATCCCCTGTGAAACTGACCTCAGGTAAAAAGGAGCAGAACAGATCTGGCAGATCTTTAAGGACACTCCACAGAGCTTAAGAGCTCTCAGTCCCCAGGTGTGAGGAATTCAGGAAAGAAGGGCAAGAGACTGGCATGGCTGAGTTGAGACCTGCTGGTCAAACTAGAGGGCAAGAAAGAGATGTGCAGGCAGTGGAAGCAGGACAGGTATCCTGGGAAGAGTATAGGGACGCTGCCCGGTTGTGTTGGATGGGGCCAGGAAGGCCAAGGTGCAGCTGGAGCTGAACTTGGTAAAAGATGTAAAGAATAATAAGAAGGGCTTCTACAGGTAAGTCAGCCAGAAAAGGAAGGTCAAAGAAAGCGTACCCCCCCGATGATCAAGACTGGTAAACTGGTAACAATGGATAAGGAGAAGGCTGAGGTACTCAACAACTTTTTTGCTTCAGTCTTCACTGGCAATCTCTTTTCCCACATCTCTCAAGTGGATGGATCGCAAGGCAAGGACTGGGGGAGCAAAGACCCTCCCACTGTAAGAGAAGATCAGGTTGGTGACCACCTGAAGTACCTAAACATACAGAAATCTATGGGACCTGACAAGGTGCATCCAAGAGTCCCCAGGAAATTGGCTGATGTAGTTGCCAAACCACTCTCCATGATATTGGAAAAGTCATGGCAGTCAGGTGAAGTCCCCGGTGACTGGAAAAAGGGAAACATTGCACCCATTTTTAAAAAGGCTAGAAAGGAGGAGCCTGGGAACTACTGAGCTGTCAGCCTCCCCTCTGTGCCTGGGAAGATCATGGAACAGATCCTCCTAGAAGCTATGCTAAGGCACATGGAGGACAGGGAGGGGATTCGAGACAGCCAGCATGGCTTCATGAAGGGCAAGTCCTGCTTGACCAACCTAGTGGCCCTCTATGATGAAGTGACTACATCAGTGGATGAGCGACGAGCTACGGATGTCATCTATCTGGACTTCTCTAAGGCCTTTGACACAGTCCTTGACAACATCCTTCTCTCTAAATTGGAGAGATATGGATTTGATGGGTGGACTGTTTGATGGATGAGGAATAGGTTGGATGGTCACATCCAGGGGGTAGTGGTCAACAGCTCAATGTCCAGTTGGAGGTCAGTGACAAGTAGTGTTCCTCAGGGGTCTGTACTGGGACCAGTACTGTTCAATATCTTCATCAAGGACATAGACAGCGGGATCGAGTGCACCCTCAGCAAGTTTGCAGATGACACCAAGCTGAGTGATGC